>NC_092710.1:51672649-51998917 GCF_047496885.1 Scyliorhinus torazame
TGACAAGTCAATGCCAACCATCCAAGACGTCATAAGATTACAGGAGGACGCTCCTGAGAGTGATAAACAAATGTGGAAATGGTTAGGTTGTACATATGATTCTGTTTCCTCTTTATGGACCACGCCTGCACATCAGACTTATATGTCTGATGTGCTGGCTTTATGGGTAATTGAATGTGTACACTTTGCAACTCATTGTGGGGCTCGAGGGACTAGTGATTTGTTGCTGGACACTTGGTGGCACCCTAAAATGCAGGGGTTGGCCCAAAGTATCAGTAATCGGTGTTTGATTTGTCAGCAATATAACACCGGAAAAGGTATCTCTTGTGGGATGGGGCAAACCCCGTTGCCCAGTGGTCCCTTTGAGACACTCCAAATGGATTACATTGAGTTGGAAAGGTGTCAATGTTATAAATATGTTTTGGTCATTGTGGATGTGTTCAGCAGATGGGTCGAGGCATATCGGACTATCGATAATAAAGTTGCTACTGTGGTTAAAGTCTTGATGAGGGAATTGATTCCCCGGTACGGTATACCAGCTCAGTTAAGTTCTGATAATGGGCCTCATTTAATTGGACAAATTAACAAGGAGTTTTGCTCCCAGTTGGGCATACGCCAGCAGTTACACTGTGCTTATAGACCGCAGGCGGCCGGGTTGGTTGAGAGACACAATCAGACCCTCAAAACTAAATTGGCTAAATTAAGAGCAGACACGGGACTGACATGGCTTAAGTTGCTCCCCGTTGCCCTCTTCCAGCTGCGGGTTACACCTGCGGGACCGGCCCGGCTCTCTCCCGCCGAGATTCTTTATGGCAGGCCTCGAAGAACTCCCTGGAGCCTGCAGGTTCCCAGACTGGTTCAGTTTCATCAGATGACTGAAGAGATGACCACCTATGTTCTAGCCCTCACGCAAGTGCTCAAGGAACTCCATGGCCAGGTCCACGTGGCTCACCAGCCATCGCCCCCAGTACCTAGCTCACTTTCAGTCCAGCCCGGTAGTTATGTCATGGTCAAAAATTGGACTAGGAAGGGGTCGGAGCCGCGATGGGACAGGCCCTTCCAAGTTCTCCTTACCACCCCCACAGCAGTTAAAGTGGAGGGGCGAAGTGCTTGGGTCCACCTACATCACTGTAAATTGAGTCCATCTCCACTATTGTAAAAGGTCGGATACTAAACTGCCTCCCTTCTCCAGTGCTATTTTACAGGTGTGGAGCATGATGGAGTGGCTACGCATCGTCTGTATGATATTTGGCCTCACTTCGCTTGGCGTGTTATTGGCGATGGACATGGAAAAGGGGAATATTATGTATCTGTGTAGCCCAAACCAATCTACAAGGTTACATCACCTCTGCAAAGGTGATGTTCTTCGCTGCCCCCATATACGAGGACATGGTATCGACTCATGGAAGGTCATCAAAGTTAAGGAGAATGCAGGAGTCATGAAGCAGTTGCACCGGTCCCGGCGATGGGAAGGGAACATTATATGGACATTGCCTTGTTTTTGGAATACATGTAAATTCGATTTTGGATGTGTTAAGAGTGGTGCAATAAAGGTAAAATCAGGCCGTCAGGAGAGCGTAGGAAGAGGCTATGAGAAAGTGAAAGGGACTAGAGAGAGGACGGGGCGTATGAGAAGGGAAGTACAGCTAGAACGTAGGTTACCGGGAGATACACTTAAGTTAATTAAAGGCCAAACTGAGGAAAACCCGGGTAGTATGAATCTCTTCTACCAGATTTACCACCGCTTGTATGGCCAGGGACGGGTTGTCTGCTCCCCAAACCCCGCAGCGGTGTCTAGGTTATTTTCTGTTTCACCGCTTTGGGGCACTACCCAAACGGTGGTCCATTGTCAGCATTCCGAACCACTGCCCGAGCAAGTCACTCTTCCTTACGATCCGGATTCAGCACCACCGGCTATTTGCCTTCCCCTTCCTCGGGATAATTCCCATTCACAGTACGATAGGCTGCGACGGTGGAGGGCGTACATACCTAGCCACTTCACTCCCAATAGGGATTCCCGGTCGTACGAGAATTGCTTCAGCAGTGAAGGATACGGCTGTTTGCTGGTAGAGGTGGACACAAATATAACATGTCTGTTTCCCACCTGTACGGACAGGAGGTGCCATATCACCCAGGCGTCTGGCCAATGCGTTTGTTGCAACACCACTTGCGTTCCATTGAACGCCGGCCTCCAGCTCCTTTGTGGCTGGGCGAATGTCTCTCATATCACTGTTGGGACTAGGGCTTTCCGCATTGCTAGGCGGCCCGAATGGGCGTTTCAAAGTTGGATAAACTGGGCTACTGGAGGGTCCTTACGCAACCGATATGCTGATTGTGATGCTAGCCTGCACACGGAGCAAGGATACTACTTTTTATTTAATGGTACAGCGACCAATGTTTTGTCACCCCCATTTCCCCGCCGAATTGCTATAGGGACTCTAGTCCCTACCACAGTCCCCTGCCCTTCGGCGTGGAACCTGCATAATCAGTTAGCACGCTGGGCAGTCTCTGCTGAATTTTGCGAGAACTGGAAAAAACCTCAGGATCTTGCACCCAACCGGGGCCACTCAGCCGGGTGGGGCATTCTGGGCGTATTGACACTGGGAGGTGTGGGGGGTTCCTTGGCTGTCAGTGATCGGAATTATTTTATTTGCGGCCTTACCATCTTGGGAAATGAAACCTTGGGAGCCCTCGGGGCAATAACCAAGGAGTTGTCTCAGCTACGGTTGTTTGCAATGCAGAACCGGTATGCTCTTGACTATCTTCTGGCCCGTGAGGGTGGGGTATGCGCCATAGTGCAGGGCAAGTGTATCGTGGGAGTTCAAGACTTGACCGCTAACATCACTAAATTTATGGATCGCATACGGGATCACTTGGACGGGATGCAGGATCCTGGCTCTTGGGGTAACTGCGGATTTGGAGGTTGGAAGGACTGGTTGATAAATATGGCCATGTATCGAGTGGTAGCTATCGGCTGCATCTTTGTGGGCCTGGCCATCCTTAAATGTGTGATGGGTAGAATGCGGGGTGCACTGGTTCAGATCACCGCCCCAAAAAATTTAACTGTTAAAATCCATGAGGGTGAAGCAGATGAAGGGGGGCTAAGACAGGAATTGGAAATGCAGCGACAGGTCTTTTTAGATGAGGAACCGTAGCTATGGATTGGATAGTTCGGTTATCATGGAATGATAAAAGGAGGGAATGACGAATGTGATATAAAATCGTTACTTTAGAGATATTAGCTAATGTAATGTAGAAATAAGCCACTTTGATTCTGGCAAGTAGAGACAAAGGATTTTAGACCGCATGGAAAAAAGCAGGAAGAGGTGTGTCTATGAGAGTGATGTTGAATTGATAGGGGCCGGAGAAAGGGATTGGAAGTGAGCCAATCAGAATAGATCAAACAAGTCAGGAGGGACATAGGATGACCTATGGGTGTCGAGTATGTGAAACTTGATGCCATTTGAATGCATCAGTACTGATCTCTTTGTCTGGGACATTCACTTAGTTCCCGGGGCTGCAGAGAGCAACATGTTATCTGTATCACTGTGGACTAGGTAGCTTGCAAGCTGAATAAAATAACTAATGTTATACCTGCAAATCCATCTCGACTTTTATTGAGGCCAGACTGACGGATAAAGAAATTTGGGATTCAACATTCAACATTCAATGCATTTACACTTTCAGGTCAAAGCATGTAGCCTGTGAAAAATGCTTGTCATTTAATGGTGAACACAGAAAATGTTGACAACATTTCTGTGGTGCTGACCTTCAAGATTGCTTTTCCTTGATTTATGTCAAACTTGATTCAAACTCCCATATCTCCCACTTTTCACGCAACTTCCATTTTCCTCATCTACTCCATTGCATGTAACCTCGCTTCAGCTCTGAATAAGGATCACACGGATTTGAAACATTAACTTTGTGTCTGGCTCCACAGACATCCTCAAATTTTATGAGCTTTTATTTAATCATTTTTAGTTTCTCATGCAGATTCACAACATGTGCAGTATTTTCCTTTGAATGCACGACAGGATTGACCTCAGGAAATCCAGAAGGAACATTTTGAATGTCTGTCAGCGATGTCTGTGAGCAAAGATTGAATGATTAAATGATTTACTCTGATGAAGAGTGACGCAGCCTCGAAACGTTAGCTCGGTTCTCTCTTCACAGATGCTGCCAGACCCACTGAGATTTTCCATCATTTCCTGGTTTGTTTCAAATTTCATAACTGCAGTAATTTGCCTTTTTATTGGACGATATATGTTGCTGCATGTCAGCAAGAACGATTTGGGCGGCATAAAGGATGGGGCGTTTTCTCTGAAGATGTGGCGTTGACAGATCTATTTGCACCCTGAAACTTTGCGATTTGCATAATTTTCTACTTTACCCGATGAGCTTACTTGCGTTCACACTCTGCCACAACAAACAACAGATGACACGCTTTATTCCCTCTCTCAAAATACAATCTGTATCTCTGCAGCTTCCCACTGATATCTCAGCGAACTAATCGTAATCTTCAATGTCTTGAAGTCCCATTGCATGTCCCTGCGTAACAACAGTTGTCACATCACAGGTCACTGGTAAAATGCGAGTCCAAGTTGAAGAATTTGAGAAAGAAAGCCGAAGGGAGGCTGCCGGTCTGCTTGCGAGGGAAATGAGCTGGAGAGGCTGAATTGCCAGTGAAGGAAATTCAAAAGATACAATATGAGACTTTGACGTGAGCTATGAGAGAGTTGTTGAAATGGGCCCTGGTAGCTCAGTCGGTAGAGCATCAGCCTTTTAATCTGAGGGTCCAGGGTTCAAATCCCTGTTAGTGTCTTGATTTTGGCTCAAGGCGTTTGCTTCCCAATGACCGGAAATAAAAATAAAGAATGCAGGATGCTTCAAGGAAAGTGGAAGAACCGTGACAACGTCGTGTTTGCCAAATTGCAACAGCCGTCCAGAATTTTCAAGAATTTTTGCTAGATTTTCAGTTGATGTTTAAACTCTCTCCTGGACTTGTCCTGCATTCTACCACTATAGTTTTCTCGCCATGTTTAATCACTTACCAATTCGCAAAATATTTCCTGTTTGTATACTTCTTTCCTGCAGAACTGCTTTTAAATTAATAACTTTCAGAATAACTGCAATTTTTACAGTGTCAAAAGCCCAGTGCCGATGAATATTTTAATTTGCACTCTCAAAGTCAGCAGGAGAAATCAACAATACTGATGTTCAATCAAAACAATTCAAAACTGTTCTACACTTGCAAAGCTGTTGCGCAGATTGGTGCTGTGGCTTAGATGGTGAAAGTGCCTGTCTTGTAAATAGGAGATCCTGAGTTCAAATCTCAGCAGTATCTTTGTACATTCAGGTCAAAGCATGTAGCCTGTGAAGAATGCTTCTCATTTAATGGTGAACACAGAAAATGTTGACAACATTTCTGTGGTCCTGACCTTCAAGATCGCTTTCCCCTGTTTTACGTCAAACTTCCATATCTCCCATTTTTCACGCAACTTCCATTATCCTCATCTACTCCATTGCATGTAACCTCGCTTCAGCTCTGACTAAGGATCACACGGATTTGAAACATTAACTTTGTGTTTGGCTCCACAGACATCCTCAAATTTTATGAGCTTTCACCCAAGCATTTTTAGTTTCTCATGCAGATTCACAATATGTGCAGTATTTTCCTTTGAATGCACGACAGGATTGACCTCAGGAAATCCAGTAGGAACATTTTGAATGTTTGTCAGCGATGTCTGTGAGCAAAGATTGAATGATTAAATGATTTACTCTGATTAAGTGTGACCCAACTTCGAAATGTTAGCTCGGTTCTCTCATCACAGATGCTGCCAGACCCACTGAGATTTTCCATAATTTCCTGTTTTAATTCAGATTTCACATCCGCAGTAATTTGCTTTTTTATTGGACGATATATGTTGCTGCATGGTAGCAAGAACGATTCGGGCGGGATAAATTGTTGGGCATTTTCCATGAAGATGTGGTGTTGACAGATCTATTGACACCCTGAAATTTGCGATTTGCATAATTTGTTAGTTTTCTAGATGAGCTTACTTGCGTTCACACTCTGCCACAGCAAACAACAGATGACACGCTTTATTACCCCTCTTAAAATACAATCTGTAGCTCTGTCGCTTCCCACTGATATCTCAGCGAACTAACCGTAATCTTCAATGTCTTGAAGTCCCAGTGCATGTCCGTGGGCAACAACAGTTGCCACATCTCAAGTCATTGGTAAAATGCGAGTCCAAGTTGAAGAATTTGAGAAAGGAAACCAAAGGGAGGCTGCCGGTCTGCTTGCGAGGGAAATGAGCTGGAGAGGCCGAATTACCAGTGAAGGAAATTCAAAAGATACAATATGAGACTTTGAAGTGAGCTATGAGAACATTTTTACATTGGGCTCTGGTAGCTCAGTTGGTAGCGCATCAGGCTTTTAATCTGATGGTCCAGGGTTCAGGTCCCTGTCAGAGTTTTGATTTTGGCTCAAGGCGTTTGCTTCCCAATGAACAGTCGGAAATAAAAATAAAGAATGCAGGATGCTTTATGGAAAGTGGAAGAACCGTGACAACGTCGTGTTTGCCAAATTGCAACAGCCGTCCAGAATTTTCAAGAATTTTTGCTAGATTTTCAGTTGATGTTTAAACTCTCTCCTGGTCTTGTCCTGCATTATACCACTATAGTTTTCTGGTCATGTTTAATCACTTACCAATTCGCAAAATATTTCCTGTTTGTATGCTCCTTTCCTGCAGAACTGCTTTTAAATTAATAACTTTCAGAAATAACTGCAATCTTTACAGTTTCAAAAGCCCAGTGCCGAGGAATATTTTAATTTGCACTCTCAAAGTCAGCAGGAGAAATCAACAATACTGATGTTTAATCAAAACAATTGAAATCTGTTCTGCACTTGAAAAACTGTCTGGCAGATTGGTGCTGTGGCTTAGATGGTTAAAGCGCCTGTCTTGTAAACGGGAGATCCTGAGTTCAAATCTCAGCAGTACCTTTGTACATACAGGTCAAAGCCTGTGAAGAATGCTTCTCATTTAATGGTGAACACAGAAAATGTTGACAACATTTCTGTGGTACTGACCTTCAAGGTTGCTTTCTCCTGTTTTACGTCAAACTTCCATATCTCCCATTTTTCACGCAACTTCCATTATCCTCATCTACTCCATTGCATGTAACCTCGCTTCAGCTCTGAAAAAGGATCACACAGATTTGAAACATTAACTTTGTGTTAGGCTCCACAGACATCCTCAAATTTTATGTGGTTTAATCCAATCATTTTTAGTTTCTCATGCACATTCACAACATGTGCAGTATTTTCCTTTGAATGCACGACAGGATTGACCTCAGGAAATCCAGTAGGAACATGTTGAATGTCTGTCAGCGATGTCTGTGAGCAAAGATTGAATGATTACATAGAACATAGAACATAGAACGATACAGCGCAGTACAGGCCCTTCGGCCCACGATGTTGCACCGAAACAAAAGCCTTCTAACCTACACTATGCCATTATCATCCATATGTTTATCCAATAAAATTTTAAATGCCCTCAATGTTGGCGAGTTCACTACTGTAGCAGGTAGGGCATTCCACGGCCTCACTACTCTTTGCGTAAAGAACCTACCTCTGACCTCTGTCCTATATCAATTACCCCTCAGTGTAAAGCTATGTCCCCTCGTGCCAGCCATTTCCATCCGCGGGAGAAGGCTCTCACTGTCCACCCTATCTAACCCCCTGATCATTTTGTATGCCTCTATTAAGTCTCCTCTTAACCTTCTTCTCTCCAACGAAAACAACCTCAAGTCCATCAGCCTTTCCTCATAAGATTTTCCCTCCATACCAGGCAACATCCTGGTAAATCTCCTCTGCACCCTGTCCAAAGCCTCCACGTCCTTCCTATAATGCGGTGACCAGAACTGTACGCAATACTCCAAATGCGGCCGTATCAGAGTTCTGTACAGCTGCAACATGACCTCCTGACTCCGGAACTCAATCCCTCTACCAATAAAGGCCAACACTCCATAGGCCTTCTTCACAACCCTATCAACCTGGGTGGCTACTTTCAGGGATCTATGTACATGGACACCTAGATCCCTCTGCTCATCCACACTTCCAAGAACTTTACCATTCGCCAAATATTCCGCATTCCTGTTATTCCTTCCAAAGTGAATCACCTCATACTTCTCTACATTAAACTCCATTTGCCACCTCTCAGCCCAGCTCTGCAGCTTATTTAAATCCCTCTGTAACCTGCTACATCTTTCCACACTATCGACAACACCACCAACTTTAGTATCGTCTGCAAATTTACTCACCCACCCTTCTGCGCCTTCCTCTAGGTCATTGATAAAAATGACAAACAGCAACGGCCCCAGAACAGATCCTTGTGGTACTCCACTTGTAACTGAACTCCATTCTGAACATTTCCCATCAACCACCACCCTCTGTCTTCTTTCAGCTAGCCAATTTCTGATCCACATCTCTAAATCACCCTCAATCCCCAGCCTCTGTATTTTCTGCAATAGCCTACCGTGGGGAACATTATCAAATGCTTTGCTGAAATCCATATACACCACATCAACTGCTCTACCCTCGTCTACCTGTTCAGTCACCTTCTCAAAGAACTCGATAAGGTTTGTGAGGCATGACTTCACAAAGCCATGCTGACTATCCCTGATCATATTATTCCTATCTAGATGATTATAAATCTTGTCTCTTATAATCCCCTCCAAGTCTTTACCCACTACAGACGTGAGGCTCACTGGTCTATAGTTGCCGGGGTTGTCTCTGCTCCCCTTTTTGAACAAAGGGACCACATTTGCTATCCTCCAGTCCTCTGGCACTATTCCTGTAGCCAATGATGACATAAAAATCAAAGCGAAAGGTCCAGCAATCTCTTCCCTGGCCTCCCAGAGAATCCTAGGATAAATCCCATCAGGACCCGGGGACTTATCTATTTTCAGCCTGTCCAGAATTGCCAACACCTCTTCCCTACGTACCTCAATGCCATCTATTCTATTAGCCTGGGTCTCAGCATTCTCCTCCACAACATTATCTTTTTCCTGAGTGAATACTGACGAAAAATATTCATTTAGTATCTCGCCTATCTCTTCAGACTCCACACACAACTTCCCATCCCTGTCCTTGACTGGTCCTACTCTTTCCCTAGTCTAAGAGTAGGGAGGGCACCTTCAAGGTTAGTGCCATGGAGATTTTGCCAATAAACTCTGCATTCACCATTAAATTGGGAGCTTTTCATAACAGGTTACTTGTTTTGACGTAAAGGTATAAAGGCACTGCTGAGATTTGAACTTAGAATCTCCTGTTTACTTAGACAGGCGCTTTAACAATCTAAGCCACAGCACCAACTTAAACCAGTACTGAGCCGACTTCCAGTTGCGGCAGGGATGAGCTAGCCGCACGTTTCGGCGGCTCAAGCTCCGACGGAACTTCGGGCTCTTTTAAGAGCCGCAACGGGGACTTTGACGGCCGAAAAACCCGGTGCGAGGCGCGAGGGAAGGGAGTCCCCCCCGAACGATGGAGGGAAAAACCGGCGGCGGCGGCTACAGCCCGAAGAATCTGCAGCCAGAAGGTCAGAGGGAGTGGAACAAAATGGCGGCGGAGAAACCACAGGTGACATGGGGGCCTGAGCAGGACGAGGTGGTGAGACGGTGCGTGGACCTGCTGAAGAAGGAGGTAATGACCCCGTTGTTACAGGCAATTGAGGGGCTTAAGGAGACTTTAAAGACCCAGGAGACTGAACTTCGCGTGGTGGAGCAGAAGGTGTCAGGTATTGAGGACGAGGTCCTGGGCCTGGCGGTCAAGACTCAGACGCACGAGGCACTTCATAAAAAGTGTGCTGACAGGATTGAGGCCCTTGAAAATGGAGCGCGAAGGAAGAACCTCAGGATACTAGGTCTCCCGGGGGGTGTGGAAGGAGTGGACTGTGGAGCGTACGCAAGTAAGATGCTGAGCTCACTGATGGGTGCTGAGGCCCCTGCGGGCCCAATGGAGGTGGAGTGGGCAAATCGGATCCCGGCGAGAAGACCAAAAGCGGGAGAGCCACTGAGGGCGATAATCGTGCGATTCTACCGCCTTAAGGACAGAGAAGAGGTCCTGAGATGGGCTAAAAAGGTGCGGAGTAGCAGATGGGAGAATGCGGTGGTAAGGGTCTACCAGGATTGGAGTGCGGAGGTGGCGAGAAGGAGGGCGAGCTTCAACAGAGCCAAAGAGGTTTTGCACGAAAGGAAGGTGAAGTTTGGGATGCTGCAGCCGGCAAGACTATGGGTCACGCATCAGGAGAGACACTATTATTTCGAGACGGCGGAGGAAGCATGGTCCTTCATCAATGAAGAGAAACTGGACCGGAACTGAGGGACTGATGCTGCAGGGAACTGTTATTGTTGTTATTATTGTTTTTGTTAATGGGATGGTGAAAGTTAATCGAGAAGTAAACAGGGAAGGGGGGGGGACACTGGGGAAATGTGGGCGCCGGTGAGGGGGGAGAGGCGGGACATAGTCGGAGAATGGGGAAGGAGAGGGGGAGGGGAAAGGGAGCTGCGCCATAAGAGGCGGGTCAGGTAAAGGGATGTTCCCGCGCCAGAAAGAATAAGGCGGGAAAATAGGCGCAAGGCGGATGGGAGTTCCCTCACACCGGGGGGGGGTCGAGGAGCGAGCAGGAGTAGCCGGGGTCAGTTGAAGTCAGCTGACTTACGGAAGTGATATGAGCGGAGCAATCAAGCTAGATAGGGATCTAGCGGGGCGGGGGGGGGGGGAGTGGGAGGGGACAACCGGGTTGCTGCTGTGAAATCCAAAAGGAAATGGCTAAAGAGAGGGTGGTCGGGGGCGGAATGCGACGCTGGGGGAGCGAGCGGGAGCGCGGAGGCGGGATATGGGACTGGCCTAGAGAAGGTAATGGCTAGTCGACACGGGAGGGGGGCAGGTAGCCCCCCAGTGAGGCTGATCACGTGGAACGTGAGAGGCCTGAATGGACCGATAAAAAGGGCCCGAGTGCTCGCGCATTTGAAAGGACTGAGGGCAGACGTGGCTATGCTCCAAGAGACGGACCTCAAGGTGGCAGACCAAGTTAGGCTAAGGAAAGGATGGGTGGGACAGGTGTTCCACTCAGGACTGGACGCAAAGAACAGAGGGGTGGCCATTTTGGTGGGGAAACGGGTAGCATATGAAGCAAAGAACATCGTAGCAGATAGTGGAGGTAGATATGTAATGGTGAGTGCTAGGCTGGAGGGAATGGAGGTCGTGTTGGTTAATGTGTATGCCCCAAATTGGGACGATGCGGGGTTCATGAGATGGATGCTGGGGCGTATACCGGACCTGGTGGTAGGAAATTTGATTTTAGGAGGGGACTTTAATATGGTGCTGGACCCGGGGCTAGATAGATCCAGCTCAAGGACTGGAAGAAGGCCGGCAGCGGCCAAGGTACTTAAGGGGTTTATGGACCAAATGGGGGGAGTGAATCCATGGCGATTTCTTAGACCCAGGGCTAGGGAGTATTCCTTCTTCTCCCACGTCCATAAAGTGTACTCTCGGATAGATTTTTTTGTTTTAGGAAGGTCGTTGATCTCTAGGGTGGAAGAAGATGAATACTCAGCCATAGCGGTTTCGGATCATGCCCCACATTCGGTGGACCTGGAAGTAGGAGGGGACAGGGAGCAGAGAACACTCTGGCGATTAGATGTGGGGCTGATGGCGGATGAGGGAGTGTGTGCAAGTGTGAGGGGGTGTATCGAGAGATACCTGGAGGTCAATGACAACGGCGAGGTCCCTGTGGGAGTGGTCTGGGAAGCACTAAAAGCGGTGGTCAGAGGAGAGCTGATTTCTATTGTGGCCCACAAAAGGAAAACAGAGGCCAAGGAAAGGGATAGATTACTGGGGGAGATTTTAAGGGTGGACAGGGAATTTGCAGAGACCCCGGAGGAGGAGCTATACAGGGAGAGGAGACGACTCCAGACCGAGTTTGACCTTCTGACCACCAGAAAGGCGTGGTACTGTGGAGGAAGGCACAGGGGAGGAGGTATGAATATGGGGAAAAGGCTAGTCGCCTGTTGGTGCACCAACTGCGAAAGAGGGCAGCAGCGAGGGAGATAGGAGGAATTAGGGATGAAAGGGGAGACACTGTGCGAAGGGCAGGAAAGATAAATGAGGTGTTTAAGACCTTTTATGAAGAACTGTATAGGTCTCAGCCCACAGAGGGAGAGGAGGGGATGCGGCAGTTCCTGGACCAGTTGAGGTTCCCGAAAGTGGAGGAGCAGGCGGTGGCAGGCCTGGGGGCGCCGATTGAGGTGGACAAGGTTATTAAGGGACTGGGAAGCATGCAAGCAGGGAAGGCCCCGGGGCCGGACGGGTTCCCGGTGGAATTCTACAGAAAATATGTTGACTTGTTGGCCCTGTTGTTGGCGAGGACGTTCAATGAGGCCAGGGAAGGGGGGACACTACCCCCGACAATGTCGGAGGCGACGATATCGCTAATTTTGAAGAGGGACAAAGATCCGATGCAGTGTGGGTCCTATAGGCCTATTTCACTATTGAACGTGGACGCCAAACTGCTAGCAAAGGTGCTGGCATTGAGGATAGAGGACTGTGTCCCAGGGGTGGTGCACGAAGACCAGACAGGGTTCGTAAAAGGGAGACAATTGAATGTTAACGTGCGACGGCTATTAGGGGTGATAATGATGCCCTCAGTGGAGGGGGAGGCAGAGATAGTGGCGGCAATGGACGCAGAGAAGGCATTTGATAGGGTGGAGTGGGAGTATTTATGGGAAGTGTTGAGGAGGTTTGGGTTTGGGAACGGATTTATTCGCTGGGTTAGACTACTTTATGGGGCACCAACGGCAAGCGTAGTTACAGGTCGACATAGATCGGAGTATTTCCGATTATATAGGGGAACAAGACAGGGATGCCCGCTGTCTCCATTGTTGTTTGCGCTGGCAATTGAACCTCTGGCCATGGCGCTGAGAGACTCCAGGAAATGGAGAGGGGTGACTAGAGGGGGAGAAGAACACCGAGTCTCGTTATACGCGGATGACCTATTGCTATACGTGTCGGACCCAGCGGGGGGGATGATAGAGGTTATGCGAATCTTGAGGAGGTTCGGGGAATTTTCGGGGTATAGGTTAAACATGGGGAAGAGTGAATTATATGTGATAAATCCAGGGGACCAGAGTAGAGAGATAGAAGGCTTGCCGCTAAGGAAAGTGGAAAGAAACTTCCGATACTTGGGGATTCAGATCGCTAGGAGCTGGGGAACCTTGCACAGACTTAATCTGACACGGCTGGTAGAACAAATGGAGGAGGACTTTAAGAGGTGGGACATGCAGCCTTTATCGCTGGCGGGCAGGGTGCAGGCAATTAAGATGATGGTCCTCCCGAGGTTCTTATTTGTCTTTCAATGTCTCCCTATTTTAATCACCAGGACCTTTTTTAATAAAATAGATAGGGGCATTACGAGCTTTGTGTAGGCAGGGAAAGTTCCGAGAGTAAGGAGGGGGTTCCTGCAGCGCAGTAGGGACAGAGGAGGACTGGCACTACCGAACTTAGGAGATTATTATTGGGCCGCCAATGTGGCAATGATACGTAGATGGATGATGGAGGGTGAGGGAGCGGCATGGAAAAGGCTGGAGACAAGGTCCTGTAAAGGGACGAGTCTCGAGGCGCTGGTGACGGCGCCGCTACCGTTCTCACCGAAAAAGTACACCACGAACCCGGTGGTGGCGGCAACACTGAACATATGGGGACAGTGGAGGCGACAGAGAGGGGTGCGGGGAGCCCTGGTGGGGTCCCCTATCAGGAACAACCATAGGTTCGCCCCAGGAAGAATGGATGGAGGATTTCAGAGCTGGTACCAGTTGGGAATTAGGAAGGTGGGAGATTTATTCATAGATGGGACTTTTGCGAGCTTGGGAGCACTGGAGGAAAAGTATAAGTTACCCCGGGGGAATTTCTTGAGATATATGCAGGTGAGGGCGTTTACCAGACAACAGGTGAGGGAATTTCCGCGGCTCCCGACACAGGGGATACAGGACAGGGTGCTTTCAGTGGTGTGGGTCGGAGAGGGCAAGATGTCAGAGATTTATAGAGAGATGAGGGAAGAGGGGGAGGAGTCGGTGGGCGAACTAAAAAGAAAGTGGGAAGAAGAATTAGGGGAGGAGATAAAGGAGGGTATGTGGGCTGATGCCCTAAGCAGGGTAAATTCCTCTTCCTCATGCGCCAGGCTTAGCCTGATTCAATTTAAGGTGCTACATAGAGCACACATAACGGGGGCAAGATTGAGCAGGTTCTTTGGAGTGGAGGACAAATGTGGGAGGTGTGGCGGGAGCCCGGCAAACCACGCACATATGTTTTGGTCATGCCCGGCACTGGAAGGGTACTGGAAGGGAGTGACGGGAGTGTTTCGCAGGTGGTGAAGGCCCGGGTCAAACCAGGCTGGGGGCTAGCTCTATTTGGAGTTGCGGAAGAGCCGGGAGTGCAGGAGGCGAAAGAGGCCGATGTCGTGGCCTTTGCGTCCCTCGTAGCCCGGCGCAGGATCCAACTCATGTGGAAGGAGGCGAAACCCCCCGGACTGGAGGCCTGGGTAAACGATATGGCGGGGTATATTAAACTGGAGCAGATAAAGTTTGCCCTGAGAGGATCGGCTCAAGGGTTCACCAGGCGGTGGCAGCCATTTCTCGACTACCTAGGGGAACGTTAGAGGGAAGACAGATGGCCAGCAGCAGCAACCCAGGGGGGAGTGTGGGGGGGGGGGGGGGGGGGGGAGGAGGAGGCTTAGTTGAGTATAGGTCAATAGAGTACGAGGTTTTGTTACTTGTATATTATTATTATTATTATTATGGTTAAAAAGTTTTTTTTAAATTCTGTTTTGTTATTGTTATCGTTTCGTTTGTTTTGTAAGCGGGAAAAATGTTGCTCAGGGAAAAGAAATTTCAATAAAACCAGTACTGAGCCTCTGACTGTGTGTAACTATCCCCAGTACTGAGCCTCTGACTGTGTGGCATTAACCCCAGTACTGAGCCTCTGACTGTGTGGCACTATCCCCAGTACTGAGCCTCTGACTGTGTGGCACTATCCCCAGTACTGAGCCTCTGACTGTGTGGCCCTATCCCCAGTACTGAGCCTCTGACTGTGTGGCACTGTCCCCAGTACTGAGCCTCTGACTGTGTGGCACTAACCCCAGTACTGAGCCTCTGACTGTGTGGCACTATCCCCAGTACTGAACCTCTGACTGTGTGGCACTATCCCCAGTACTGAGCCTCTGACTGTGTGGCACCATCCCCAGTACTGAGCCTCTGACTGTGTGGCACTATCCCCAGTACTGAGACTCTGACTGTGTGGCACTACCCCCAGTACTGAACCTCAGACTGTGTGGCACTATCCCCAGTACTGAGCCTCTGACTGTGTGGCACTAACCCCAGTACTGAGCCTCTGACTGTGTGGCACTATCCCCAGTACTGAGCCTCTGACTGTGTGGCTCTATCCCCAGTACTGAGCCTCTGACTGTGGCACTATCCCCAGTACTGAGCCTCTGACTGTGTGGCTCTATCCCTAGTACTGAACCTCTGACTGTCTGGCACTATTGTCAGTACTGAGCCTCTGTCTGTGTGAAACTATCCCCAGTACTGAACCTCTGTCTGTGTGGCATTATCCCCAGTACTGAGCCTCTGACTGTGTGGCACTATCCCCAGTACTGAGCCTCTGACTGTGTGACACTATCCCCAGAACTGAGCCTCTGTCTGTGTGGCACTATCCCCAGCACTGAGCCTCAGACTGTGAGTTGTTATTCACAGCACTAAACCTCTTGTTATGTGGAACTATCCCAAGTATTACGATCTGACAATGCGGCCGCTCTTCAATGCTGACTTGAACTCACACGGTTCTGATGCTAGAAACGGGCTGTGATGTGCAGATTGATTGGAATAACACAATGGTTAAAATGGCTGAACTGGGAGTATGTACTCCAACCTCGAATATTATCTTGAATAAATTAAAATAAATTAAGAATAATTGGAATCATGAATATAGTAATACACAGGATCAGCAATAGGCGATTCGGCCCATCGAGCAGCGAAACCGTGGATGGCCTGATTGTGATCTTAGTTCCACTTTCCTGACAGTCCCTCTGGTCAGAGCTTCCACTGCTGGCTGGGAAAGGGAATGGAAATACCAGCGACCCTCAGGTTGAACCAATTCCCACTCCGCTCCATCTTAAATTTAACCTCGCCCCGCTTTTAATGTTCACGAAGCTCCAGATTACTGAAATGAAAGGAACATCTTCTCCTAATCTTGCCTGCCACGCCTCCTCGGAATGGGACATGTTTCACTAGGATCACCTCTCATTCTTCAAAGATTTAATGAGTATTGTCCAACATGGGCAAAGTCTCCTCCTAACCAACACCTTCATAACAGGAAAAAGCCAAGTGAAACGATTCTGAGTGTCATCTAATTGGAGCTGACCAACTCTGTGTTCTCTCCAATGCCATGTACATCAAGAAATCTCATCTTTTATACTTGTAATAAAGTTGAGCATCCGATTTGCATGTTGTGAGCATGTACATCGCAAACATACTGCTCACCCATGTCAATCTAGTTCTGCTCTTCTGCAATCCCTGTCCAAGTGAGCAACTCTGTGACCCTGTATGTAAGATTCTGTAGGATTTGGTGTATTCTCCTCCTCATCATGACCTACCCTGTCACCCCTCCGCTCTGTACAGATATTTGTTGTTCCTCGTCCCACATCTAGGGGTCCACAGCGAGCTTTACTTTGCACAGGTGGTTCCCCTGAACCAGGTTCAAGTGTAGCTGAAAGTGCATGCCTCAAATATCATGTTCATGTGTTCTCCTGTTCACGTGTCACGTGCTGTCCCAGCTGAGATTGTGATAAAAATAACATGCAGAAAAGTAAGCCATAACTAAATGTATCACAGGTCAGAGAATGCTCCTTAGGTTTTATTGTTATTTATTGGAAGGGGAAGAATTTGGATGGAACGCTGAGTACAAATATGTCCACAGTGTTGTCATTGAATACTCACGGGATGTATTCACACTCGATTATCCACAGAATAAATCTCCTTCTGCACCGCACTTATCAAATGCCCCCAAACACAGGGTTCGATACAAAGTAAAGCTAGCTCTACAATGTCCCTCCCAGGGAACATGGAGCTAGATACATCCAAAGCTCCCTCGATATTGTCCCTGTCAAGCACTTCCATCAAATGGTTCTCTAGAGATTGCAGTCCCCGAAACTGTCCAAAAACGACGTCCTGGGCAGGTGTATCAAGATGTAATTGAAGAGTAAATGCCCCTTTAGATTGTCCCATCAACATTTCCAGGGCAATTAAAGTGCCCATTAGATGCAGAATAAAGGTCTCTACACATTTTCGTTAGACCCATTCAGGGGCCTGCATTGGAAGAAACGCAATGGGTGTGGACAGATTGCAAGGAAGGGGAGAGACAGAGGGTGAGACTGAGAGAAAGGGGAGCAAGCAGTATGGTTGATAAATAGAGAGTGGGAGAGCGAAATAAAATAAAATGTGTGGAAATGATTATAGGGAGGCGAGAGGGACTGATTATGCTGGAGAGTGAGGAAAGGTAATGAGAGAGGAATTCAGTGTGATGTTGAGTGAGAGATAAAGTAGGAGAGTGAGTATTGAGCAGGAGGCAGAAAGCAAAAGTGGAGCCTGAGGGTTGAAGGTGGGAACAATGGACTGTGAAGAGACATATTGGTGTTGGGCAGTGAGAAGGAGAGTGGTAGATATCTGGTTAGAAACTTGTCTGATGTCAGATATGAACAGTCTGCAAACAGGCAGCGCCAGCTGCAGACAGTTCCCTGGAAGAGGGATGGAGTCGTCAAGAAAGCCCCAAGCTAAGTCTAAGAGTTGTCAGTACCGTTTGCCAATCCATTCACTGCCCTCGCATCCCTTACTGTTCTCAGCTCCCCACTGAGGTCCTTATAACCCCCTTCACCCACCCCCCCCTCCACCTACTGTCTGTCTATCCAGGGGAGAGGAGGGATAGAAAGAGAGAGAGAGAGTTCGCAATGATCAGGCGGGCGAATGAAAGTGGCACATATAAATAAATAGAATAATAAATAAATAAAATGTATTCACACAAGGTTTCCACAATGAGCAGCCTGTTGTATTTGTGAAAGCTCTATTCTTTCTTCTGAGACGACTGAAGGTGTTGAGAATCGAGACAGAGGAGGTGGAGGAGGCACGGGCCTGCTGTTGTATTTCCTGATGCATCAAGAAGTCCAGGTTAAAGCCCAACAGGTTTGTTTCAAATCAGTAGCTTTCGGAGCGCAGCGCATTCCTCAGGTGAATGACGAGGTGAGTTCCACATCCACATATGCAGACAAAGTCAATGATGCAAGACGATACTTTGAATGCGAGTCTTTGCAGGTAATTATGTCTCTACAGGTTCAGATGGAGCAACTGGAGAGAAGTATCATCGCAGGTTAAACAGGTGTCAATTGTCTCAAGCCAGGACAGTTGGTAGGAGTTTGCAAGCCCAGGCCAGATGGTGGGGGATGAATGTAATGCAACATGAGTCCAAGGTTTCGGTTGAGGCTGTAGTGCAGAACCTGGCTATCTGCATTGTCGTGCATCCTGAAGACCGCCTTGGAGAACGCCTACCCGAAGATCAAAGGTTAAATACCCTTGACTGCTGAAGTGTTCCCCGACTGGAAGGGAACATTTCTGCCTGGCGATTGTCGCACGATGTCCGATCATTCGTTGTTGCAGCGTCTGCATGGTCTCGCCAATGTGCCACGCTTCGGGACATTCTTTCCTGCAGGGTACGAGGTAGACAACGTTGGCCTGTTTGAGGCTGTGTGCTTGTCTGAAGGCAAGCAGTGGGGTGTGGGGATGGCCTTGTCAAGATGCTCGTCTCCATTGATGGCATGTTAAAGGCTGCGAATAAGATGTCGTAGTTTCTCTGCCCTGGGGAAGTACTGGACGGCGAACGGTACTCTGTCGGTTGTGTCCCATGTTTGTCTTCTGTGGAGCTTGGTGCGGCTTTTTGCTGTGGCACGTTGGAACTGTTGATCGATGAGTCGTGCACCATATCCTGTTCTTACGCGTGATTCTTTCAGTGTCTATAGATGTCTGTTACGTTCCTCCTTGACTGGGCAGATCCTGTGCATATGGAGGGCTTGTCCATAGGGGATGGCTTCTTTAATGTGTTTAGGGTGGAAGCTGGAGAAGTGGAGCATCGTGAGATTGTCCTTGGGCTTGCGGGAAGTGCTGAGGTGACCGTCCTTGATGGAGATGCATGTGTCCAAGAATGCAACTGATTCTGGAGAGTAGTCCATAATGAGTCTGATGGTGGGATGGAACTTATTAATGTCATTGTGTTGTCATTTCAGTGATTCATCGCTGTGGGTCCAAAGGAAAAAAATGTCATCAATGAATCTGATGTTGAAGGTCCTGTGCAGTGAGGAGGTCTTGTTCGAACTTGTGCGTGATGATGTTGGCGTATTGGGATGCAAATCTGATCACCACGGCTGTTCCGTGAGTCTGGACGAAGAACTTGTTGTCGATGGTGAAGACGTTGTGATCCAGGATGAAGCGGATGAGTTGCAGAATTGCGTCTGGAGATTGGCAGTTGTTGGTGTTGAGGACTGAGGCTGTTGCAGCAATGCCGTCGTCATGGGGGATGCTGGTGTCGAGTGATTTTGTCAATGTATGGGTTGTGGAACCCACCTCTTCACTCACCTGCTGAAGGAGCAGTGCTCTGAAAGCTAGTGATTCGAAACAAACCTGTTGGATTTAACCTGGTGTTGTCAGACTTCTTACTGTGCCCACCCCAGCCCAACGCCAGCATCTCCACATCAGTATTTCCTGATGTTCAGAGACTGTGCTGTCTGTCCTCCTGGCCCCTTTACAGCCGCTCCTCTGAATGTCAGCGCTTATCCATCGTGGCCCGATCTGTCGTATTCCCTCCTCGGGGGGTTTCCTTCCAGTCCTCCTGCATTCCTCTGTTACCCTTGAGCACTGGGCCATTGAGCTCCTCTCAGTGTTTCTGTTTCTTCATTAATTTAATAATTGACACAGCCGGATATCTCACTAACTTCACAACCTGTTCTCTAAATTTGGACTGAGTCAACACATAATTAAACGCATTGGTGCAGCAATTTAAATTCCGCAGCATGTATGAGACTTTTTCAAAGATATAAGAAGAACTATCATCTAAATATCCATCGACATCAAAAAAATATAAAATATACATAAACCACAGGAATATGAAGCTGCCCGATAGAGTGAAGAGTAAAGATTTCCTTCTGCTCTCCATCTCTGGGTCACTGACATTCTCTCTCTTCCTCTGACCCCTTAGTGCCTTCCGGGCTCGACTGGCCACTAAAATGTGTCTGACTGTCAGAGCGTTGAGCAGCAGAATTAAACCGAATGGCAGCAAAGGAGTTAAAACCTTATCAAACATTCTGAATCCAATCCAAACCGGGTCAGTAAAGTAGCTTGGCTTATTAGAACATCTGATTTCAACATTGTTAACTATCCTGCTGGGTTCAAATCTGAAGTACAGGGGAATGTTTTTTAAACAGAGAAAAATGCCGGTTGTTGCTAGTATCACCTCCGCAGTTGTCTTGGTGCAATATTTAGATTTCAGCTTCTGACAACAAATAAGGACAAATCGATCAAAAGTGAAGGTGACGGTGAACCATACAGAACAGTCGATGCCTATACGGAGCAGGACATATCGAACTCGACACGCAGGGGTGAATTCCATTAAAACCATTGGGAAATAATAATTATTGATTCGGTTGAGTATGACCTCAGTGATAATTGACAGGAGATCTGCCATTGCCATGGCTACCAGGTAACGAACGGTACCAGCGGAGAGGCCACACTTTCCCTGCGACACGACCACAATTACCATTAAATTCGCTGTCAGAGAAAGAGGGAAGACTGAAAATTACCAATAAACATTCCTGGTTTCTGAGCCCATGTAGTAAGGACTGCTTTTGTCACGCAAACATTGGATTTGGGATTGCTTAAGAGGTAAAAAAATCGCAATAATGACCTCACCTTGTCTCCGATCTAAACCTCCAGGCTTAACAGATAAGCAGCTGGGACATGCAGCAGATCACTTGCAGGTGGCAGGGGAAGGGGGCGCAGACTGTGACCAGAATAGGGACAGAGTGTATCACAGAAAAACAATCAAGTCAGAGGGAATACAGTGGCAGTAAGTTGCAGGAGAGTAAGAGAAGGCTGAATGGCCTCTGCTTTATTAACGGAGTATTACAGGTAAAACGGATGAGTTAAGGGCGAGGATTGACACGTGGAATTATGATATAGTAGCCATCGCGGACACATGGTTGAGAGAGGGGCAGGATTGGCAGCTTAACCTCCCGGGATACAGAATCTTCAGGACGGACAGGGGAGGGGGCAAAAGAGGGGGAGGAATTGCACTATTAGTTACAAAGACAATTACTGCAGAAAGGAGAGATGAGAGAGAACATACAGTCTCGTCGGAAAAATGGGTCGATATTCTCCGGCCCGAAATGGGCTAGCAGCGACGTAACGGGATCCGCGCTTGCGCAGTGGTTCACGCTGTGCAGCGTCATACGCGCTACACGGCGTGACGGCTCATAAGGCCGCGCTGCTCCCCCCCACCCGACCGCAACACCCGACCGCAACACCCGACTGGATGGCTGGCCGTCGCTCAGCCCCGAGGTTCGAGTCACGCGATGTGGAGGTGCTCCTGGACGCGGTGGAGCAGAGGAGGGACGCCCTGTATCCCGGGGACGGCCGCAGAGTTGCCCCACGCCACAGCCGGCGTCTATGGAGGGAAGTGGCAGAGGCCGTCACCGCTGTGGCCCTGACACCACGGACAGGCACCCAGTGCCACAAGAAGGTGAACAACCTCATCAGAGCAGGCAGGGTGAGCCTCCCCATATCCCCACTCCCCATATCCCCCCTCCCCCATATCCCCCCTCCCCATATCCCCCCTCCCCATATCCCTCCTCCCCCATATCCCCCCTCCCCCATATCCCCCCCAGATCCCCCCCATATCCCCCATATCCCCCCTCCCCCATATCCCCCCTCCCCCATATCCCCCATATCCCACCCTCCCCCATATCCCCCATATCACCCCTCCCCCATATCCCTCCCTCCCCATATCCCCCATATTCCCCCTCCCCCATATCCCCCCTCCCCCATATCCCCCTCCCCATATCCCCCCTCCCCATATCCCCATATCCCCCCTCCCCATATCCCCCCTCCCCCATATCCCCCCTCCCCCATATCCCCCATATCCCCCCACCCCCATATACCCCATATCCCTTATATCCCCCCTCCTCCATATCCCCCCTCCCCCATATCCCCCTCCCCCATATCCCCCCTCCCATATCCCCCATATTCCCCCTCCCCATATCCCCCCTCCCCCATATCCCCCCTCCCCCATATCCCCCATATCCCCCCACCCCCATATACCCCATATCCCTTATATCCCCCCTCCTCCATATCCCCCTCCCCCATATCCCCCTCCCCATATCACCCATATCCCCCTCCCCCATATCCCCCCTCCCCCATATCCCCCCTCCCCCATATCCCCCCTCCCCATATCCACCCCCCCATATCCCCATATCCCCCATATCCCCCCTCCCCCATATCCCCCCTCCCCCATATCCCCCACATATCCCCCTCCCCCATATCCCCCCTCCCCCATATACCCCCTCCCCCTATCCCCCCTCCCCCATATCCCCCTCACACCCATATACCCCATATCCCCCCTCTCCCATTTCCCCCTCCCCATATCCCCCATATCCCCCCTCCCCCATATCCCCCCTCCCCCATATCCCCCCTCCCCATATCCCCTCCTCCCCATATCCCCCATATCCCCCCACCCCCATATACCCCATATCCCCCATATCCCCCCTCCCCCATATGTCCCATATCCCCCCTCCCGCATACCCCTCCCCCATATCCCCCCTCCCCCATATCCCCCATATCCCCCCTCCCCCATATCCCCCATAATCCCCTCCCCCATATCCCCCCTCCCCCATATCCCCCCTCCCCATATCCCCCATATCCCCCCTCCCCATACCCCCCTCCTCCATAACCCCCTCCCCCATATCCCCCCTCCCCCATATCCCCCCTCCCCCATATCCCCCCTCCTCCATATCCCCCATATACCCCATATACCCCCTCCCCCATATCCCCCCTCCCCTATATCCCCCATATACCCCCTCGCCCATATCCCCCATATCCCCCCTCCCCCATATCCCCCCTCCCCCATATCCCCCCTCCCCCATATCCCCCACCCCCTTATACACCATATCCCCCTCCCCCATATCCCTCCTCCCCCTTACCCCTCTACCCCATTTCCCCCATATCCCCCATATCCCCCATATCTACCCTCCCCCATATCCCCCTCCCCCATATCCCCCCTCTCCCATATCCCCCATATCCCCCCTCCCCCACACCCCCCCCTCCCCCATATCCCCCATATCCCCCTCCCCATATCCCCCCTCCCCATATCCCCTCCCCCATATCCCCCCTCCCCCATATCCCCCATATCCCCCACCCCCATATACCCCATATCCCCCCTACCCATATCCCCCCTCCCCCATATCCCCCCTCCCCCATATCCTCCATATCCTTCATATTCCCCCTCCCCATATCGCCCCTCCCCCATATCCCCCTCCCCCATATCCCCCCTCCCCCATTTCCCCCCTCCCCCATAAACCCATATCCCCCCCACCCCCATATACCCCATATCCCCCTCCCCCATATCCCCCTCCCCATACCCCCCTCCCCCATATCCCCCCACCCCCATATCCCCCATATCCCCCCTCCCCCATATCCCCCATATCCCCCCTCTCCCATATCCCCCCTCCCCCATATCCCCCCTCCCCATATCCCCCCTCCCCCATATCCCCCCTCCCCCATATCCCCCCATCCCCATATCCCCCCACCCCCATATACCCCATTTCCCCCATATCCCCAAGTGAGTCCAGCCCTAACCTTAACCTCTGCAATGCATGCGCAACCGATGGTGTGCATTCATATACCTGCCTAACACTGTTGCCTTTTACCCCTGCCCCCCCCCCCGCAGGTGGATCGGCAATGGGAGGGGGGGTGGTGTGCATGCGAGTGGGGTGGGTGGGGTTGAGGAGGGGGGTGAGGGTGCTGGGTTGGTGGATGGGTGGGGGGTGTGGGTGGTCGGCTGTTGCCATGGTGTGCGGTCTGTGGCCATACTACCCGATTCCCACGCCCATCTAGTCAGTGAAGCGGGCATCTATCAGTCTGTCCCGTGCCCGCTGGGCCAGCCGGTAACGGTGGACAGCCACCCGCCTGTGTCTACCCCGTCTGCCCTGACCATTGCCCCCATCCCCCTCATCTGGGGAGGACTGGGCCTCTTCCTGCTGCTCCTCCACTCCGCCCTCCTCTGCCTGCGGCACATCGCCCCTCTGCTGGGCTATGTTGTGCAGGGCGCAGCACACCACAATGATGCAGCCGACCCTATCTGACCGATACTGGAGGGCGCCCCCAGAGAAGTCCAGGCACCTGAAACGCATCTTCAGCACGCCAAAGCACCTCTCGATCACTCCCCTTGTCGCTACATGGGCATCATTGTAGCGGTTCTCCGCCTCATTGCGTGGCCTCCGTATAGGCGTCATCAGCCACGATCGCAATGGGTAGCCCCTGTCGCCCAGCAACCAGCCCCTCAGCCGGGGATGGCGTCATTCGTACATGCCGGGGATGGGTGACCGCGACAACATGAATGAGTCGTGTACACTGCCTGGGTGACGGGCGCAGACGTGCAGGATCATCATGCGGTGGTCGCAGACCACCTGTACGTTCATCGAATAGGTCCCCTTCCTATTAGTGAACACAGCCCTGTTATCTGCAGGTGGCCGCACGGCGACGTGCATCCCATCGATCGCGCCCTGGACCATGGGGAACCCGGCCACGGCAGAGAAGCCCACGACCCGGGCATCTTGGCTGGCCCGGTCCACGGGGAAGCGGATGTAGCGGTGCGCCATGGCATATAGGGCATCTGTCACTGCCCGGATGCACCGGTGCACCGATGTCTGCGATATGCCGGACAGGTCCCCACTCGGTGCCTGGAATGACCCCGTTGCATAAAGGTTCAGGGCCACCGTAACCTTGACGGACACGGGGAGAGGGTGTCCCCCGCCAGTGCCACGCGGTGACAGGTGTGCCAGCAGGTGGCAGATGTGTGCCACGGTTTCCCGGCTCATCCGGAGTCGCCTCCTGCATTCCCGGTCCGTGAGGTCCTGGTATGACTGCCGGGGCCGGTACACACGGGGCGCCCTCGGGTGCCTCCGTTGCCGTGGGGCCGCGACGTCCTCCTCCCCCTCCTTGTCCTGTCGGTCAGGTGTCCCTCCAGCCTGGGCGGCTGCCGCCTGCCCCTCTGTGGCAGCCTGCGCCGCCTCTCTGGCACGCTCCTCCTCCTCCTCCTCCTCCTCCTCCTCCTCATCCAGGGCAACATAGACATGAGCGGCTGCCACCACGGCGGCCAACATCGCTGGATGATCTGAAAACATGACGGCCTGGTGGGGGGGAGGGGAACGATGACATGTCATCATTGCCCATATCCCCTCCTCCCCCCAGCCAGGTGGCATGGACTGCATGGGTCCAACTGTTGGAGACTGGCACCTGGCCAGGTGGACCAACTCACTTGCCCTCCCATCCCCCTCCTCGGCACGGACCCCCCCCCCCCCAACCTCCACCCTGGCACGGCACGGACCCTCCCCCAACCTCCACCCCAGCACGGACCCCCCCACAACCCCCAACCTCCACCCCGGCACGGCACGGACCGCCCCCCAACCTCCACTCCAGCAGTGACCCCCCCACAACCCACAACCTCCACTCCGGCATGGAACGGACCCCCCCCCCCAACCTCCACCCCAGCACGGACCCCCCCTAACCTCCACCCCGGCACGGCACGGACCCCCCCCCCAACCTCCACCCCAGCACGGACCCCCCCCCAACCTCCACCCCGGCACGGACCCCCCCCAACCTCCACCCCAGCACGGACCCCCTCCCGGAACCCAGCCTACTCTAACCAACCCCCCCCCCCGCCGCACACACACACACACACAACCCGAGACACACCTCTCCTCACGCAATCAGACTGCGGCCACACCATTGCCTGCCCAGAGCCAACCCCCCAGGCCGTCACTCACCTCCACGCTGGTAGGCGTGAGCCTGGAGCACCGGGTCACGCCGATGAAAAGGAGGTTTGATTCACGTCGACGTGAACGGTCATCACGTCGACGGGACTTCGGCCCATCCGGAAGGGAGAATATCGGCAGGCCGAAAATCAGCTGCCTTGCGCAGACCCGTGACATTCTCCGCGGCAGCGGCGACATTAACGCCCCGCCGACTTTTCTCCCTTCGGAGACTACGGCAACCGGCGGGGGCGGGATTCACGGCGGCCAACGGCCATTCTCCGACCCTCTGGGGGGTCGGAGAATGATGCCCAATATCTCTGAAATAAACTCAGGTTAGGCATTACAAGTGCAATTACTTTATACCCCGACGATCCCCACGGGGATATTGAGGTTGAAGAATTATTCCAAATGTGTTTTTTGAAGTTTGCTTAAACAGATGACGACAACTATGTTAATTCCCTGTGGTTGAAATGTAATCAAAGCTGAGATTTAATTGGAACCTCAAGTCACGACAAGTCTGATTATGCATAATAGCAAATGATCATTGGAAGATGTGCTAAACAACCAAGGAAGTCTTCCTTCAAACATTAGACATCCCATCCCTGGTTCTCATATTGGTCCAGTGAATGGCCTGCACCCTTCATGTTCCTCAGAAATTAAGTTCCTAGTCTTACTGATATTGATGATGTTCAGTCATACTCATGGACATGATTGCTCTCTTTCCCCATGGTAATTTGTTGGGAAACATCAGTGAGACCAAAATATCATAGAATGGTTGCAATCCAGCAGTTGGGTATTGGGACTCGTCTGTCCGTATCTGCGCGCTGCACGAACACCACCTCTCATTTTCAAGTCTCCTCATAATCTCCTTGTTTTATTTTCTCGTCAGTTGCTTATCCAGTTCTCTCCTGATTAAGCCTGGATTCTCCACCCTTTCAGGCAGTTCATTTCAGACCCTAACCATGGACTGTCCAAAGATGAACCAGTCCACAAACGATGGTTGAGATTTAAATTCAAGATTAAGTCTTGAATGGCGGTGGACAATTAAACACTGAACTGGAGGAGGAGGCATCGACAATATCCCCATGCGCTGTGATGTCAGAGCCAGACATTGCAAAAGACGGTACTGAACCCTTTGCAAAAAAAAATCAAACAAAGGTTTCATGTGAATAATCCAACTCGACCTCCTCCGGGGGTCCCCTTAATCACAGATGCCAGTCCACAGCCCATTCGATTCACTCTGTGTGATATCCAATCAAGGGATACTGCAAAAGTTACGGGCCCTGACACTATTCTGCGCAATTCTTGGTCTCCAGAACTAGTCGCACCACTAGTCACGTTTCTCATGCTGCAACCCTGACATCTGCCGAGCAGTTTGGGAAATTGCCCAGTTATGCACAGTCCACAGAAACTGGATAAAATCCAAGCAGGCTAATTACGCCTCATCACTCTACTCGCGATCATCAGTTAAGTGATGGAATGTGTCATCGATAGTGCCACAATAAGGCACTTACACAGCAATAACTTCCTCCCTGATCCTCAGCTGATCTCAAGGCAGTGTTTGACCATATGTGGCATCAAGGAGCCCGAGCAAACCTGAAGTCAATGAGGGTTACGAGAAACAGCAAACTCCCAGTTGGACCGGTTACAAAGGAAAATGGTGGCAGTGGTTGGACATCAAACCTCTGCGACCCGGTGCTTCACTGCAGGAGAGTCTCACTGTATTGGTCACAGTCCAACCGCCTTCAGGTGCTTCACCAATGACATTCCCTCAACCATAAGGTCAGAATAGGCATTTTCACTGATAATTGTGCAAAGTTCCACATCACCCGCGGCTCCACAGATACTCAAGCAGTGCGTGACCATCTGATGCAATACTTGGACGGTATTCAGTCTTGGGTTGACAAGTACGAACAATATTTTTGTCACCATAGACCATAAGGCCATAAGACATAGGAGCAGAATTAGGCCACTCGGCCCATCGAGTCTGCCCTGCCATTCAATCATGGCTGATATTTTCTCATCCCCATTCTCCTGCCTTCTCCCCATAACCCCTGATCCCCTTTTTAATCAAGAACCTATCTATCTCTGTCTTAAAGACATTCAGTGAATTGGCCTCCACAGCCTTCTACGGCAAAGAGTTCCATAGATTCATCACCCTCTGGCTGAAGAAATTCCTCCTCATTTCTGTTTCAAAGGATCGTCCCTTTAATCTGAGATGGTGTCCTCTGGTTCTAGTTTTTCCTACAAGTGGAAACATCCTCTCCACGTCCACTCTATTCAGGCCTCGCAGTATCTTGTACATTTCAATAAGGTCCCCTCTCATCGTTCTAGACTCCAATGAGTACAGACCCAGAGTCCTCAAACGTTCCTCATACGACAAATTCTTCATTCCAGGGATCATTCTTGTGAACCTCCTCTGGACCCTTTCCAAGGCCAGCACATCCTTCCTTAGACATGGTGCCCAAAACTGCTCACAATACTCCAAATGGGGTCTGATTAGAGCCTTATACAGCCTCAGAAGTACATCCCTGGTCTTGTATTCTAGCCCTCTTGACATGAATGCTAACATTGCATTTACCTTCTTAACTGCCGACTGAACCTGCACATTAACCTTAAGAGAATCGTGAACAAGGACTCCCAAGTCCCTTTGTGCTTCTGCTGTCCAAAGCATTTCCCCATTTAGAAAATAGTCTATGCCTAGATTCCTCCTTCCAAAGTGCATAACCTCACACTTTTCCACGTTGTATTTCATCTGCCACTTCATTGCCCACTCTCCTAGCTTGTCTAAGTCCTTCTGCAGCCCCCTTGCTGCTTCAATACTACCTGTCCCTCTACAGATCTTTGTATCATCTGCAAACTTAGCAACAGTGTCTTCAGTTCCTTCTTCCAGATCATTGATGTATATTGTAAAAAGTTGTGGTCCCAGCACAGACCCCTGAGGCACACCACTAGGCACCGGCTGCCATCCTGAAAAAGACCCCTTTATCCCCACTCTTTGTCTTCTGCCAGTCAGCCAATCCTCTATCTATGCCAGGATCTTACCCTGAACACCATGAGCCCTTAACTTATTTAACAGTCTCCTGTGCGGCACCTTGTCAAAGGCCTTCTGGAAATCTAAGTAAATCACATCCACTGGTTCTGCTTTATCTAACTTTCTTGTTACCTCCTCAAAGAACTCTAACAGATTTGTCAGACACGACCTCCCTTTGACGAAGCCGTGCTGACTCAGTCCTATTTTACCATGCACTTCCAACTGCTTCACGATCTTTTCTTTAATAACAGACTCTAAAATCTTACCAATGACCGAAGTCAGGCTATATACCCCATATACCCCCGGCCTATAATTTCCCGTCTTCTGCCTCCCTCCCTTCATAAACAATGACAATGACATAAGTGCTGGGCAATTAGTATACGGAGCGAGAGATAATCTACTCATATTACCTTGACATATAATAACGTTTCCAGCATTGAATATTTCATGATCAACAAAGTTACCATTGAACAAAAACTGAACTGGACTAATGATATAAATATCGAGTCTACAAGAACAGGTGGGATGCTGGGAATTCTGCAGTGAGTAACTCACGCCCTGAGTCCCCAAGCTCTGGCCAAAATCTGCAAAGTACACACCAGGGGTGTCTTGGCACACTCTCCACTTGCCTGGATGAGTGCAGATCCAATAACAATCAAGAAGATTGACACTGCCCAGGAAAAAGCAGCCCGCTGGACTGGCACTCCATTCACCAACTTTAACATCCGGTCCCTCCACCATCAACACTCAGTGGCAGCAGTGTGAACCATTTACAAGATGCACTGCAGAAAATCACCAAGATTCCGTCAACAGCACCGCTACATACCATGCTGTCTTGGATATCTATCGCCATTCCATCATTGTCACTGGATCAATATTCTGGAACTCCTCTGTAACTGGACTATGGGTGTCCCTGTTACACTTGTACTGCAGAGGTGCAAGAAATTGCTTCCGCACCAATATCTCAACCGCAATTCGGGATGGGCAATAATTGTTGGCCTCACCTGCGGTGTCCAGATCCAGTGAAAGAATAACTTAGAATATAATTTCCTTAATGTCACTGTTGATTAAAAAATGAAATGAAACTTGCTTATTGTCACAAGTAGGCTTCAAATCAAGCTACTGTGAAAAGCCCCTAGTCACCCCATTCCAGCACCTGTTCGGGAGGCTGGTATGGGAATTGAACCGTGCGGCTGGCCTGCTTTAAAAGCCAGCTATTTAGCCCTGTGCTAAACCAGCCCCTGGTTACATTGTTTATCGTCTGAAACCTGTGTCCGATGGTTTTTGACATTTATTCTCTGTCTGAGATCAAAGCAAATTACTGCGGCTGCTGGAATCTGAAACAAAAACAGAAAATACTGGACAATCAAAAGATTTGACGAAGTGTCATCCCGACTGGAAATGTTAACTCCCTTCTCTCTCCACAGATGCTGCCAGACCTGCTGCGATTGCCCAGTATTTTCTGTTATTCTCTATCTACCCATTTTAAAGTGAGTCCTCCAACCCCGACCCCATCCTGATTTTCAGCACAATTCAATTTACTCTCAAACTTCCCTTCCCTGAGAAAACAAATGCAGTTTCTCTAATCTATCTGCAAGACGGGAGTTCCTCAAACCTGGAAAAATCTCACGCCCGTTTTGCGACTTTTGAAATGCGTTCACATTGTTCCTCAGGTGTAAATCTCTATCACTCCGTCTCTAGAATTCTCAGGGTACCTGTTTAACATCTTTATCCTACACAGCGATGACTGCGTTTGTTTCAATTCATTCTTTCGTTCTGATTTCGGAAACCTCATTAATTTTATCTCGAATACAGGCCCAATCAAACCAACTCTCCTCAAAGGACAGTTGCTGCAATCCTGATATCAGTGTACTGAGCCTGTGCTACATGCTCTCCTTGGTAGTTATATCCGTTGTCAGGTAGGGAGCCAAAAACTGAACACAGTACTCCAGCTGTGGTCTCACCAAGGCCCTGTGTTACTACACTAAGATATGTGTACTTCTGAACTCAAATCCTCTTGCGATGAAGGCTAACTTGCCATTTGTCTTTCTAATTGTTTGCTGCACCTGCCTCTTCACTTTTGTTTACAAGGAAACACTTTGTACATCCACATTTCCCAAAATATCACCATAAAAACAGCGTCTTCAACGCCCATTCTTTTGTAACAGTGTTCATATCAAAGAACAAATAGAACAAAGAACAAAGAACAATACAGCACAGGAACAGGCCCTTCGGCCCTCCAAGACTGCGCCGATCACGTGTCCTATCTAGACCAACCGCCTGTATCCTTCCATACCCCGTCTGTTCATGTGCCTATCCAGATAAGTCTTAAAGGTCACTAACGTATCTGCCTCAACCACCTCACTTGGCAATGCATTGCAGGCCACACCGCCCTCTGTGTAAAAACCTTCCCCCGCACATCACCACCGAACCTATCCCCCCTCATCTTGAACTTGTGCCCCCTTGTAATTTTCAATTGTGCCCTGGGGAAAAGCCTCCAACTGTTCACCCTATCTATACCACTAATAATTTTATAAACTTTTTTCAGGTCACCCCTCAGCCTCCATCGCTCGAGGGAAAACAATCCCAGTCTATTCAATCTCTCCTCATGGCTAATGCCCTCCATACCAGGCAACATCCTGGTAAGCCTTTTTTCTACTCTCGCCAAAGCCTCCACGTCCTTCTGGTAGTGTGGTGATCAAAATTGGACACAGTATTCCAAATGTGGCCTCCCCAATGTTTTGTATAACTGTAACATAATTTTCGAGCTTCCCCAGCCACCACCCTGTAAAACAATGCTAATCTCTGCCTTTGTTGTCATACTCCTGTGATGATGCGCTCACTATTATTGAGACTCAAGTTTGTTCCCGATTTATTTCTTTAGTCAAATATATTCCCCCAGCTGGTGGAACTTTCACTCCAGGACTCCGAATTATTACCCCAGTAATTTAACCACTGTACTAGCGTTCCAGGTGGACATAAGGAATGTGTCACATCTGAATCATGTTATGTACATGATTTAGACTCTCTGAAGATGAGTCCAGAATATGGGTTGTGACAGTGTCAATTTATTGCATAAAATGTGTCTCAGGAGAACGCAAGTGGGCTCTCCTGGCAGCCAAGGCCATTTTCAGAGTGAAATGACAAGCGATGGAATGAACAGAGGTCATTGATGTATATTTCATCAATCTTTATTCTGATCAGTGGGGAATTTGGAGAAAGGTGTTCACCAGTCAATGATTTATCGACACTCAGCGACAATTGTGACTGACTGATTACTCATGTAATAACTGTTACATTTCCGTCTCAATCACAGCCAGATAGGGGAGGGATTTCCCATACCCTCTTTTATTGTATTTTGCCTCGAGTCTTGAGTTTTTCTTTTCCAATTCCACGGTAAGTTTTTCTCTGGCATTCTGCACCATCTATTTCTTCTTAAACACTGAATGCCTTCCCCATCATTTACCTACAAACATTGCATACATCCTATAGTTTAACCTTCTACACAACTCTCCTCTGTCCTATTTCTTACCTAACAATCAATATGTTCCATTAAGTTCCCTTCTTCTCTATTCCTAATTAAACATCACAGCACTTCATTCAAGTTATTTTTATTCTATTCTAATAATAAGTCACTTTGTCCCATTAAATCCACTTTGCTTTGACAAATTACATTATTGTTGCATTCCTCAAAATTCCAATATCCTCCAGTTACAGTTTACGAGTTACCAATTTTGAACTTCCTTTATTCCCGTTGTAATTAAGCAATTCCCCTCAATTCACTTCCCTCTCTCTTCAAGGAGCTCCTGTATTACCAGCTCCCCTCTGTTTTCTCTATTTCCGGTCTTAATTCTTTAAGCTCATTAGTGCGAATTCTATCCAACTCGTGACCTCTTAACCCGATTCACCTATTGATCGTTCCGAACTGCAGGCTCGCTGATAATACGAATGGTTTATTACATCCGTCTCCCTTTTTAATTAGCCAAAATCTCATAGCTCCGACCAAATACACTTTTGGGTCCTGTGGTTCTAATCTACTAGCCCAGCTCCATCCTGCATTCCCTCTCCAGAATCCTTCAATGTTTTCTCGTCTGCCCAAACCTCTCATCCGCCTGAGGTTTCAGTTTTGTGCCTTTGACACAGCAGTGAAATAACCATTCACAAAGTTTGAAAAAGGCGATGGTGTCATTCATCCTGTCTTTGACATGGTTGGAGCGCGCCTTCCACTCTAAACTCAAGGCTCCAGTTAGCAGATGGGTGGAACTGCCCTCACCTGGTCGCACTCTTACCTCTGTGGTCAGATACAGAGAGAATATCCTGGAATGATTCACCATCGAGTGCTGGCACTGCTACCTCCGTCCTTTCCACTGGTTGTCTCGCTCACCTTGTTATTCTTCATTGTCCAGGCTAACTTTGGCGAAGTTATTGAGAAACACCTGATCAGATTTCAGGGACACAAAGCAGGCACTCCTCGGCGCCACTTTTCTCGACTACTCCATTGCCTCTTTGTGGTCAAATTCCTTGAGCATGTTCTGCATGTTCAGGGAACATTTTTTCTGTCATGACATTAAACCAAAAATCGGAACAGATGACTCCAGTGCAGAGAACCTAGAAGTGACTGTATAAGACGGTGCACACACTTCCAGTGAGAGTAACATATTACATAGAATTTACAGTGATTTGGCCCGTCGGGTCTGCACCTTGGAAAAAGCACCCTACTTAAGCCCACACCTCCGCCGTATCTCCCTACGGCCAATCCACCTAACCTGCACATCTTTGGACTTGTGGGAAGAAACCGGAGCACCCGGAGGAAACCCACACAAACACAGAAAGACTGTGCAGCCTCCACGCAGATAATGACCCAAGCCGGGAATTGAACCTGGGACCCTGGAGCTGTGAAGCAACAGTGCTAACCACTGTGCTCCCGTGCTGCCGATTAATCCGGTTCCCACCTAAACTCAGACCCTGGGTCAGTGAGGCGTAGAACAAGCCAAAAGTGGAAGGTTTCCCATGTGATGTGGCGGGCATGTAAGGTTAGGTTACTAAGGATCAATGTTTTAGACAATACAAATGTGAGGGGCCTTTCATTGTTGCAGTTAAGGGTCCATCAATATGCGAGGGTTTGTGTCTCAAAGATTCATTGTTTGGTCCTCGGCTCCATTTGTGATGTCAGCTGGAGACGGGAATCAGCCCCTAGTTACAATTCATTACCTGGAGTTACCCTGGGCACGGAGTGGAATTACTATCACACCTAAATAAGAGGAGTTATGGCTGGACGAGATGTAGATCCTCACATTATTAATCTGTGTCGTGCCTATTCCCCAGGTTTAAATGGGCGGAGAAAGGTTTGCAGCCTCGTGATCTTGTCCTTCCGTCCCAGTGACTCCCATGGCTTCCTGCCAGAGATGGAGAGAAGCATTTGTGACTGTCTCCTGCACAAACATTTTAACCGAGGGGAAATAAAGAGGAGGAGATGCAGGGTGCCACCCAGCAGATGCTTGTCTTGGTGGAGGCCCATTTAGAAGTGTGCATGAGGATGAGGTCAGGAACCCTTCCTCTGTAGCTCAGAGGGACTGCCAGCAATGTGATGGAGGCTCAATAAGTAAATAGAGCGATTTTGCACAACAGGAGACTGACAAACTTCAGCCGCAGGTTAGCTCTCCAATCCCCACACGCACTCATTCCAGCCAGGAAGACGACAGCACAGAGAGCGGAAGCTGATTCGTAGATGCAGAGCTCAGGTCCCTGCTGGACGCCATGGAAGAAAGGTGGGACACCCTGTTCCCCAAGGTGGGAAGGAGCATGCCAACTGCCATCATACAATGGGCCTGGGCGCTGGTGGCAGAGGTTGTGAGTGCCGTGGGCCCCACCATCAGGACTGGAAATCAATGCTGGAAGACGCTGCACCAGTTTCTCAGGGCCGTCAGGGTGAGTAGGCAGAATTGTGCCCCTGGCACTAACGCCCATCCAAAACACCTGTAACCCCCCTCCCCCAGACCAAACCCCACCCATGGGCGGTGTGCACGCACCCCGCACTGCAACAAATGTCAACACCCATATCGGCCACCATAGCTGGTGCCCTGACCACGGACGCCACCAACTGCTCCACCGAGTGTGGCACGGGTCTGACTGCCGAACACTGTCCACTTTCTGTCTCCTCCCTCCCGCAGGAGAAGATGGCGAATAACCACAGTGAGAGAGGGGACCGCAGCGGGACCGCTTGACCTCAGCATTTGCGGAACAGCGGGCAGTGGACTTTGTAGGTTGGCTCGGAGAAAGGGCAGTCACCGAGACGGAGATCTGAATCGGGCAACCAAGTGAGCTCCTCGCTGCATGGTGGATTCCTATGGCACGCATGGGCACCACGCCCACCCCACCACCACCCCACCCCACACCCACACCACCCACACACCACCTCACCCCACACCCACACCATCCCTCCCCCACCCCACCCCACACCACACCACCCCAGCCCACCCCACCCCCACACCACCCGCATACCACCCCCACACCATCACCACTCTCCCACCACCCCCACACCATCCCACACCACCCTCACACCACCCCCACACCACTCCCTCATCACCCCACACCACCCCCACCCCACCCTACTCTCCCAGCACCCCCTCACCATCCTCTCACCACCCCAACACCATCCTCTCACCAACACCCTCCAATCATAGGTCAGGAATTGTGTCTTGCAGGATCACCGGGCGATGATGCGGGCCCTTCTGGTGTCCCCAACCCCAATACCAGGAGAGCAGCGAGGAGGATGCAGACACGGGCACGGGTGGGCGCCCTCGACCCGCAGCCAGAGGTACCCCAGAGCACCAGTCTGGGGATGAAATTGACTTCCCATCACAGCTGTCTCCAACACCCTCCACCATCCCAGGGACCAGCTGCCTTGTGGGCAAGTTTCGGGCTTCAGGAAAGGGCGGTCCCATCTATTGTGGAGATGCAGTCTCAGAGCCAGGGACTACATGAGGGGAGTCGGCAACCAACCAATCTCCTGAAGGTGCAGTTAGAGCTGGTGAACCAGCTGTAGGGCAGGAGATGGTGCCGACCATGCGTACTACTGAGGTCAACACCGTACGTGCAGGATCTGCAATGGAGGCCTTGAGGACGAAGGTTTCGGCCATGGGTCAAGATGTCCAAGTATTTATCCGAGTATTTATCAGGTCCAGCCTTTAACCAGATGACTGATAAAGAACAAGAGCAAGTGGAGGGTGGAGTTAAGCTGTGGAATTCTCTGTCAGCGGATCCTCCGGCCCGCCGGTAGCACACCCACACCCGCACGTTTGCTGACGGCGAGGGTCGGCCCACAATCGGGTACTCCATTGGCCAGCTACGGGAATGGGGAATCCTGCTGCCGACGGGGGTGCGACGTGCAGGACTGGTGGACCGGAAAATTCCGCATATCTTTAGTTCCAGAAAATTAGGAGAATTACAACAGAGGAATTCAGAGACAAAGTTGATCAGAAAGCATACACAGAGATAGAATCTGAGTAGCCAGGAGTGTTATTGCACAATAAATAATATATTAATGTTGGAAGTGAAGCCCTTTAAATGCTCAGGTTGATGATAAAAGGTCAGCGCTTGATCACATGGTATTAACAGTGCGTTATAGAAATGAAGTTCTGTGGGTAGCACATGAGATTCCTGTAGGGGGTCATTTAGGAGTAAGGACAACTCCAGCAAATATACAAAAACATTTTCATAGGTCTGTCCTGCAGCGGGATGTAGTTGAACTTTGCCATACATGTCATACTTGATTGGTATTGGAAAATCTTAAACAACAAGCAAGCCAGCTACCTTAATACCCATTCTTGCATTTGAGGAAACATTTGTTGAGGCCTCAATTGTTAAGATGATAAAAAGTAATCAATGTTTGTTGACAATAATGGGTGTGGTTGCTAGATTTCCGGAAGCAATTCTGTTGCAAAATATTGCAGCAAAGAAGGTTGTAGTGGACTTAACTCTGTTTTAGCCACATACGGGCTAACAAAAGATATCTAGTCGGATCAGGGATTCAATTTTAGCGCAACATTATTCAGGGAAGTTATTAATAGCTGAGGAATAAAGTGCATCATCCAGCATCAGAAGGAGCTTTAGAAAGGTGGCATTTGATAAGTGGAATCAGACTTTAAAGACAACATCCATATTATCATAGAATTTACAGTGCAGATGGAGGCCATTCGGCCCATCGAGTCTGCACCGACTCTTGGAAAGAGCACCCTACTCAAGGTCGACACCGCCACCCTATCCCCATAACCCAGTAACCCCACCCAACACTAAGGGCAATTTTGGACATTAAGGGCAATTTATCATGGCCAATCCGCCTAATCTGCACATCTTTGGACTGTGGGAGGAAACCAGAGCACCCGGAGGAAACCCATGCACGCACGGGGAGGATGTGCAGATTCCGCACAGACAGTGACCCAAGCCGGAATCGAACCTGGAGCTGTGAAGCAATTGCGCTGTCCACAAGGCTACCGTGCTGCCAACATTTTGACTGTGTTGTCTTCTTTATTTCTCTGTGAACCACAAGCTGTTTCCTATATTGAATGAATGACCACACGACTGGTGTACTAGTTCAAAGACAGTTTATTAATAACACAAGACTTATTTCTATCTGCAATGATATTTAGTTTACGCACTAAACTAGACCTAATCACTAAGATGACCTTTACTTCACTTCGTGATGACCGGCTCTGTGCAAGAGATCAGGCCTTTAACTATGTCCACGTGGGTCGGTTGGAAGTCTTCAGGTTTGTCGCGACTGGGCTCGTCCTTCAGGTAGCGATTGTGGGTCCTTGAACTTGGCTAGTTGATATGCTGCAATTGGTCTCACACAGGCTGGTCCAAAAGAGGCCGATCTTTCGGTTTGCAGTTCTTCTTATCCCCCTGGGCTTTCGCGCCCTTTGGGGTGGTCCGAACTCCAGATCCAATAGATCGATAGAGTTCCGATCACCCTCATTGATCCTGGCCAATTAGGGGCGGATACCTCAGTGGCTGGGCGGGTCCTAGCTACCACTGTCATAGGCACAACAGCCTTTACAACTAATGGCAAGTGGCGCCGGTTTGTCTGCTACTGTTGCAACTCCATGATTCAAACTTGATTGTCCTGGCGGAAATGGTGATTGACTCTTTATGGGTACAAGTTTCAGTCAGGCCTGGCTTCTTTGCACAATACACAGAGGCTGTGTTCCTGTCTGTGTTCAAGCTGACCACAATTCCCATGATCTTTTGCAGGTGGCCATTTTAGATGGCTACAGATACAAAGATCGCGCAGATACAAAAGGAGATTGCAAGCATGCTTAAGAATATCAATGAAGTCAGTTACAATGATTGGAGATCAACTATTCTGATGGTACCAAAACCAAATGGAATGAAACGATTGTGTGTTGGACAAGCAAACTGTAATACTAAAGTTTATTTACTAAAAGTATACTGAGCAGTACCTTTAACAGAAAGGGTGAAGGAGATTCTGGCTTTTGTATCACCAAATGGCATGCATCAGTTTAAAGTGGTGCCATTTGGAATGAATAATGCGTGAGCAACATTGCGAAGTCTAACTGGACTACACAATTGTGCAGTGTACACTGCAGGTTTGGTGGTGTTCAGGTCACTGCGAAAGGAGCTTTTGGAACATCTGAAGGATTTGCTCGATTGTCCACAGTGGGATGATTTGGTGGTAAACCTGACTCAACGTCTGTTTACCAAAGCTAAATCACATTATGAAGCCACATTGTTGGTCATGGTCAGATTAACGCATGGAATGAGAAACTTAAAGCGATTGGGCACTTCACAATGCCATCGACGAGAAGAGAAGTTTTGAGATTTCTGATATTGTGTCCCTTTTGGCAGAAACCCCACGCCACATTTCACCATGATGGTTGTTCCACTGTGTTCCGCCACCCTGGGCTAGTGCGCGGTCAATTCCAGCCTCACTTTACCCTGAGTCGCAGCACAATTTAAATTGACAATTAATTCTTCGAAAATATCCGCGGGCTCTGGACTGTCGCTGACAAAAGACGACAGTCATCAGGTATGTAAATGTAAACACATTTTGAAAAATTAATAACAATAACTATAATTAACTATGCAGTAGATAAAAATGGTTAACGATTATCTAATTACTAACCCACCTCTTTTACTCACCCCCACTCTCTGTACACACAAACGCAAGACTGACAAACAAACACAGAGGGGAAAAAGGTGTAAATACAATGATGGAAGTAAAAGGATAAGGGTCTTTGTTTCAAATGGTTGTATTATAGTTCAGCTTTTTCATACGTTAGCCTTCTCGTACTCCTTTCTACAGTCTAGCCCTTCAGTTCGAGGTTTTTGTTTTCAGTCCATAATGGTTTTCAATACAGATTCATCCAAGTCTAAAGAAGCTCTCCGCAGGTACAGACATCCTCATTAGGCAGCATTAATGGAGGAAGAGAGAGCGAGAGGGAGAATGTGAAAGAGAAAGATACACATTCACAGCTGCTCAACTCAGCGTCCAGGCTCTGAATGTCCTTTCTATGGTGATCTGAAAACAATTCCACTCAGGTAGAACCCATCATTGCCTGTCACCGGGCAGAATATAGCCCTTTGCCAATTCATTGGCTACCAGCCAACCAATTGAACCGCCTACCTCCGATCTCTTGGGTGCCACAAAGTCTGAGTTCTGCTGTTCAAAAACTCCACAGTTCATTATTTTACAACGTTTGAGTTCCTTGCTTGCTCTTTCGCCTTAAAGGGATATGTCCAGAAAATATCCATGATCAAAATGATAACCACCAAGTAAAAGGAATGGGAAATAAAGGAATCACCACAAAAGACACCTTACAACTGACTGACCTTGGAAGACAGAACTAGACATTCCTTTGGATGGCTGACCGTTTGGAGGTACTGACAAACTGAAAACTATGCTAGCTGTCGCATCAGTTTGAATCACACCGAATTACCACAAGCAATTTCAGGTGGCCATTGATGCCAGTGATGTGGGCCTTGGTGCTGTTATGTTACAAGAAAATGAAGAAGCTATGGAAAGACTTGTTTGCTCCCCCACCCCCCAAAAGCCAAATACTCGTCAAAGGATGTATTCGACCATTGAGAAGGAGGCGTTGGGTTTGGCATTGGCTTTGCAACCTTTTGGCATTGATGTTGCTACAAATTCATCAGCGATAATTGTTTACACAAACCATAATCCATTGAAGTATTTGGTGAAATTTAAAGATTGAAACAAAATACTTATTAGATGGAATTTATTGCGACAACAATTTAACTTGAAAGGTATACATGTGGCAGGAAGAGAGAATGTGAATGCCGATATTTTATCATCATTTGAGATGAAAGAAGAATGGAACGTCAAAATTGGGAAAGACAGACTTAAATGTACTATACTGCTGTTTAAATGTTCATGCATAAATATGAGGGGATATGTATCATATAGAGCAATGTGAGTGCATAGTAATGAGTAGTGTTTAAAGTTGAAAATGTTATGCAAAATGAAGCCATATTTTCATATTGCTAGTTCATTCTGTTAAGGGGTTAAGTGTGAGGAATGTACAGAATTGGTATATTTCCATTGCATTTCATATCTGTTGCAGGAATGCTCTTCAAAGTCTGGTTAAGGTAATATCTGTTGCAGTCATATTATTAAAGAACCTTGATTATGATATCCAGACTGTGTTTCTGTTAAAACTTATTTTAAGATGAGTAAAACATTAGGTAACCATTGTTTCTATCTATTTATGTCTTTTCATACAGAAAGCTAATGAAACATTGTTATTGTTTCTGGAAATCCCCTGGGTAATAGATCATTTATGAGAGATTGTATTTTGTGCTAGCTGATTAAGTGACGGGACATTATAGTGGGATACAATGATGAAATTAATGGGAGGAGCCTTGTATTGCTGCAGTTTTGCAGTGTGTAATCAGCTTTTATGTTGAACCGCAGTTATGCAAATTCTGCCAGGGCCTATTAAGACGCAGTGTATTGGATCTGCTGTTAAAAAAGTCTCTCTTTCTCCAAAAGGTCTACACCGAGATAAGCAAGTAACCTATTTTGTCAACTTTACGTAGAAATGATATTTGAACTGTATTGGGTTGTTTAATTGGAATGAGTGAGTTAGGTGCAGACAGTAAGTACACGTTTAAAATTTTTATTTAAGACCTGTTAACAAAGTTATTTATTTGATGCTAAGCTTGTTAATTCTGTGTTTAAATTAACATGTGTTTTGACATAGACTATACTTATTGGTCAGAGTTATCATTCCTGGGGTGAAGTACCCTTCCTTACAGTTTTACAAATAGAAAAAGAGCTCTGGGTTCCCGTCTGGTATTCAAAGAAAATTTGGGGCCTGTCTGTTTCCCCAATAGTATTAGTTTTAAACGACATTTTGTAAGAGCTGACTGAAAGTTCAGAAATTTGCTGATAAAAGGTGTTTTTTTGGACAAATGCAGCATTTGCGTGAAATTGTTGGGAAGCAGCATATTCATTCGCATAGAGTCCTGTTGATCAGTTGAATGCAATGATTTCAACATAGGCTAGGATGATTTTTTACACTGGCAGTTGCAAGTTTGGCTTTAAAAAATAAACAATCTCTTCATATTGCTAGTTAGGGGGAAGGTCTGATGTATGTAGAAATTGTTATATATTACATATAATAATTATACTTGTGGCAGTAATGTTTTAATAGCCTGGATAAGGTATATATTTGTTGCAGTAATATTATTACAGAATCTATGTTGTGATATCCAGACTGTATGTCTGTTAAAGCTGTAATTAAGAGTGGCTAATGGTGGGGAAATACTTGATCCCGACCATTCTCTTTTTACAGATAAATGGGCTATTAACTTGTGTTCCGATTGCTGGAGATTCCCCGGAGTGTCGGTAATTTATGGGAGAGTGGTGCTAAATCCAAGCTAAGCAGGCCATGGAACTTAGTGGGATACAAGGATATAATGAATGCAGGATAGGTATATCTGTAGTTTTGCTGTCTGCTAGAAATTTTAAGTTGAACAGCGCTTTTGCCAATGTGGTCAGCTTGGGAGGAGAATTCTGACAAGACAGAAGAATTTTCAGTTTGTTCCTGAAAGGCAATCTCTCTCCAAAGGTCTGCACAAATAAGCAAGTAATCATGTTCTGCTAACTTTATTTATCAGTAGAATTTTAACTTTATTGTGTTGCTTTGTTGGAATAGAGAAATCGGGAAGGTGTGAGGCATGAGTTGAAGTTTTTCCTTGTGTTCAAACACTGTTTACCCGATAATTGCTGTTATTTTCCTTGATGTTAATGCGGTTAATTCTTTGTTTAAATTTGCCATTCTCATCCCGTACCAATGCAATGTTGTGTTCTGGACCGGGATCTTGACATCTGGAAGAAAGGAGAAGGATCAACTGGGCGCTTGAAGATATCAGCTCTTTGCATTTCAGAGCGTGCCCACAGCGGCACATAATTAGAAGCTGAGTGTCTGAAGATTATTCTCATGTCCGCCTGAAAAACAGTGCAAGAGTCATGGTTGGATTTATTGAGCTATGACCCAATTGTAAGCCACACATATTATCTGGCTAATGCTTCCTGCCTGGTCTCAGGAATAGGCAATATTTTCTGTAATTCCACTCTCTTTTCCTTTTTATGTGTTACAGTGAATTTGGTGTCAATTTTGATTCTTTCCCGTGGAAAGTGCAGCCTCTCCACCTGCACCACACGCTACTTGGTGGCTATGGCAACAGCGGATCTTCTGGTCATCATCACTGAGGTCATACTAAACCGAATCAATGATTATTATTTCCCATTGAATTTCCTAAGAATCACCCCTGTGTGTAGTGTTCGCTACGTCCTGCTCCGTATAGCCATAGACTGTTCTGTCTGGTTCACTGTCGCTTTCACTTTTGATCGATTTGTCGTCATTTGTTGTCAGAAGCTGAAATCTAAATATTGCACCAAGAGAACTGCAGCTGTGGTCCTAGCAAATATCGGCATTCTGTTCACTGTGAAAAACATCCCCATCTACTTTCGATTTAAACCTAGAAGGATTATCGACAATGTACCTTGGATGTGTTCAAATAAGCGGAGCTATTTTACTGACCCTGTTTGGATTGGATTCAGAAAATTTGAAAAAGTTCTAACGCCACTGATACCATTCGCTTTAATTTTGCTGCTGAACTTACTGACAGTCAGACACATTTTGGTGACCAGCCGGGTCCGTAAGCAACTGAGAGGTCAGAGCGTGGGGGATAATCACAGTGACCCGGAGATGGAGAGCAGAAGGAAGTCGATGATTTTACTCTTCTCCATATCCGGCAGCTTCATCCTCCTGTGGTTTGTTTATGTTTTGTATTTCTTTGATGTAAATGACTTCTTAGATGATGATTCATTTTACATCTTTGAAAATGTTGCCTATATGCTGCGGAACTTAAGTTGCTGCACAAACACCCTGATTTACGTCCTGACTCAGTCTAACTTCAGAGAGCAATTGAAGAGCATGCTGAAATACCCAGTTATATCAATTATTAAATTAATGAATAAACAACACATCTGAGACCAATCAGATGGTGAGGCAGTGCTGAAATGCAAGAGGGTAAAGCAGGTAGCTCGGAAAGGAAAGGCCAGGAGGAGTGGGGAAAACAAAATAACTGTTAGGGATGGGCAAGGGTGAATATGAATGTTTCAGGAGAGGAGCCAGATGATTTCCTGGTGTGCTGGAAATAAATCAGCAAACACCATCGTTCCTTTACCTCCTCTGCTTGATTTCCCATTTCCTCGCATTTTCCCAAAAGTAAAACTTAGCGGGTTCACAGAAAAACAAAATTGTTCGTATATTAGAAATATTACTGTGACAATGCATTATTCTTATTTATTTATCAATATAGTCATTGAGTCAATAAACACTTTATTAAATCTGAGTCCCGAGCTTTCTTAACGCCTGGCTGGGTAATTGGGAAGGTGGGGAATGGGAAGATGGGGAATGTGGCATATGGGAGTTTGTGGAAGGTGGGTAATGGGGAAGAGCGGGTTTGGGAAAGGTGGTGTGTGGAGTGGGAAGGTTGACTAGGTGATGTGGAAGATGGGCTTAATGAACATGCGGGATGGAGCAGGTGGGACTGGAATTTGTGGGAAATGGGAAGGTGCGAGGGTGGAGAATGTGGAGGATGGAAAATGTAGTGGATGCGGATTGTGGAGGATTGAAAATGTGGGTTGGGGCAAGTTGAGGAATGGTTAAGTTGGGGGATGGGAAAATGGGCAATGGGAAAGTTGGGTGACGAGGAAGGGGGTGGGGTTGGGAATGTTTTGTTGGGGCAGGTGGGTGCGAAATTGGTGTCATGGGGGTGGAGTGGGGTATTGGCAAGGTGAGGGTGGGAAAGTTAGGGGATGGGGTGGTTGGGATGGCAAAGGTGTCCTTTGTGGAACATTCATGATTGGGAAGGTGGCGCCAGGAGAAGGTATTGAATGTGGTACATCAGGGATGGGGAATGTTGGGAATGAGGAATGTGGAATACGCAGAAGGTGGGGGGTGGGGAAGATGGGGATGGTGAATTTGCTGGACGTGAAAGGTGGGGTGTAGTCAAGCCTAGACTCTGGCAGAGCGGTGTGGAGGTTGGTCGTCACCACCAGGACCCATTTTCCTTGTGGGGTGGCTGTGGGAGGACGGGGTGGGGAGGTCTTGGGGAGGGGGAGCAGAGATCCTTGGCCATGTCAGTCGGGATGGTCAGTGTCTGAAGTAGCAACTCCTGCAGGTAGATCATTCTAACTGACAGGACAATGGAACAATGATAGATGATGTTGTGATGCAACAAAGATCATTGATCAAAAAGTAGGAGGGACTGGATTCCTTTCTCAAATTGTAGCTTCATATTGCCCTGGGTTTCGTGTAGTTTTGCTTATTCAGGCTTCAGACCGAGACAGAGAGCAAGGACTTTATGTCCATTCTTTCTAAGTGAGTACCCCTCATATCAACATCGCCTACAACACAAATTGCCACCCCTGTCCCCTGTAAAATGATGGAAAGAGCTTTCCTCTTCATTTTCAAATACTCCATTGCCTGGAGCCAACCTCTGGTCGCTGAACCATTTGGAGATGGAAAGCTTGCTCCCTCTTCCTCTTCCCCTATGCAACTGGCAACAGATGTTGAAGAAGGTGGCACCATGTAAGGGTGCAGTGTAAGCACAGGAGCAGGCAGCTCGATGCCACCAGGCATAGTGATAAACCGAATCTGCCTGCAGACTCCCGCAGGTGGAGCAAAGATGCTAAATTGAGATCTGAAAGACTGATCATCATAAATCTTGCCCTACCTGGGTGTATAATCCAGGTGGCATGGTGCCTGTGTCAGCAATTCAGCTCTCTCATATAAATTTAGTTTGGCATAATTTTGAAGTATATAAAAGCCTGAATGGTATCGACAAGGTCTGTGTGGAAAGATGTTTCCTCTTTTGAGCTGAGATCTAGGGGGCGCTGTTTTTAACATCCAGGCACCCTTATGGGATAGAGAAGATTGATTTTTCTCTGTCCATGGGTTGTCCAACTTTGAGGCTTTACCTCAGAAAGCAATGGAAGCGGGGTCACTGAATATTGTTAAATCAGAGATAAATTGCTCTTGTTGGGCAGCAAAAGTTTTTGAGAGTCGTTGGGAATTTAAAAATCGAAACACAATCCAAACATCCATAATCTTATTGAATGTTGGTGCTGTCTTGAGAGGCCCAGTCACCTTCTTCTGCTCCAGTTTTGTATGTTCAAATGGAACCAATTTGAAAGCAAACACATTTGCACAGCGAATTCCTCATTGTAACGCAAAGAAAATGGCCAAATATTTTTTCAGCGAAAGAATTTAAATGGGGAAACCTTGGCGTCCTTAAAACGGATCAGTTGAAAATGTTTGCTGGGGAAAGATGTCCGCCGACACCCTCACCCGTTTACCGCCTCTGGTTGGGGTCCCAGCTCCCAGCAGTGAACGATTTTCCAGTAAAATCAAACAAAATGGGCTGATCCAGTCGTCAGTGGAACATCTGGATCTCGCGTCTCCCGTTGAGCACTCGGATCAATAGCTCAATGGTGACTCCAAATCTATGGCCTCGTCAATTTAATTGCAGCTACAATTACGAGGAGGTGGAGAGAGAGGAAGAAGCTCATGAGAGGGAAAGAGAGCGTGGGGAATGTTAAAGAGAGGGAAAGTGAGAAAGAGAAGGAAGGGAGAGGGAGGGATCAAGAAAAGGAAAGAGAATTTGCTTTTTCCGAATATTGGAAATGGAGCTGGCAACTCAAAGGTAAGGAGAGTATAGACGGCGTTGCTGCAAGTTAATATCTCTCTCGATGAGGAAATACCCACCCCATCCCCCTCACCATCCCTCTCACGTGGGACTACTTTCTGAGACCATCAAGTTTGTGAGATTCCTTTCCAAATTTGAAGAGAATGATGTGAAGCCATTTTTGTTCTTTTAGAAAATAGGAGGGCAGCTAAAATGGCCCCCAGATATCTGGACATTTTTAGTTCATGGGGAGCTGTTTGAGAGCGTCCAAGCGGTCTACTTCATGCTGCATTGTGATGGGCACCAGGGCCATAGGTCCCCAAGGCACAGGGCACCGATGGAGCCAGGGTTGTGGAGGGCAGAGTGCTGGAGGAGTGGCCGGGGGGGAGGGAGCAGGACAAGTGGGGGCACGGTCTGCAGTACAGCCTGTTGGACCTGGCTGGGCATGCGAGTACGCACCATGCTAACATGTCTGACTTTTACCCCCTGCAGACAATGGCCTTCAGGCAGCACGTTAGCGCAGTGCTTAGCACAGTTACTTCACAGCTCCAGCATTCCAGGTTCGATTTCTGGTTTGGGTCACTGTCTGTGCGGAGTCTGCACGTTCTCTGTGTGTGTGGGGGTTTTCTCCGGGTGCTCCGGCTTCCTCCCACAGTCCAAAGATGTGCAGGTTAGGTGGATTGGACACCCTAAATTGCCCTCAGTGTCCAAACCGTTTCGGTGGGGATACTGGGTTACGGGGATAAAGGGGATAGGGTGGAGGCATGGGGCTTAAGTAGGGTGCTCTTTCCAAGGGCCGTGCAGACTCACTGGTGGCCTTTTGTGGAACATAGGAGCAGGAGGAAGTCTTTCGGCCCTTCGAGCCTGCTCCGCCATTCATCACGATCATGGCTGATCATCCACCTCAAAAGCCTAATCCTGCTGTCTCCCCATAGCCTTTGATCCCATTCACCCCAAGTGCTATATCTAGCCGCCTCTTGAATATATTCAATGTTTTAGCATCAACTACTTCCTGTGGTAATGAATTCCACAGGCTCACCACTCTTTGGGTGAAAAAATATCTCCTCATCTCTGTCCAAAATGGTTTACCCTGAATCCTCAGACTGTGACCCCTGGCTCTGGACACACCCACATTGGTAACATCTTCCCCGCATTTACCCTGTCTAGTCCTGTCAGAATTTTATAAGTCTCTATGAGATCCCCCTCATTCTTCTGAACTCCAGCGAGAATAATCCTAACCTAGTCAATCTCTCCTCATATGATAGTCCAGCCATCCCTGGAATCAGTCTGGTAAACCTTCGCTGCACTCCCTCGAGAGCAAGAACATCCTTCCACAGAGGAGGAGACCAAAACTGCACGCAATACTCCAGGTGTGGCCTCACCATGGCCCTTTATAATTGCAGCAACACATCCCTCCTTCTATACTAGAAACACCTCGCAATGAAGGCCAACATACCACTTTACCACCTGCTGCACCTGCATGCTTACCTTCAGCGACTGGTGCACAAGGACACCCAGGTCCCGCTGCACAGTGAAAACAGCGTGGGAGCAGAGAGAGCCGGGACAGCGAAAACAGCGCCGGAGGAGAGAGTCGGGAGATTTAAAAAGCGCGGGAGGAGAGAGCCGGGACAGCGAAAACAGCGCGGGAGCAGAGAGAGCCGGGACAGCGAAAACAGCGCCGGAGGAGAGAGCCGGGAGATTTAAAAAGCGCGGGAGGAGAGAGCCGGGACAGCGAAAACAGCGCGGGAGCAGAGAGAGCCGGGACAGCGAAAACAGCGCCGGAGGAGAGAGCCGGGAGATTTAAAAAGGGCGGGAGGAGAGAGCCGGGAGATTTAAAAAGCACGGGAGGAGAGAGCCGGGAGATTTAAAAAGCGCTGGAGGAGAGAGCCGGGACAGTGCTGGGAGAGGTGAGTGCACAAAAGGTGTGGCAGGAGTGCCTTTAGTCACGGAGTGCTGATTGGAACAGAGTGCATCTGAGTTTAGGTGAGTGACTGAGTTCGGGTGAGTGGCCAGAGAGGGCTATGTTTTTGTTGGTGTTCGGGTTTATCCTTGAGGTTCGACAAAAAATGTTTTTTTTTTTTAATATTTAAATTAATTAACTAGTTGAATATGGCTGGACAGGTGATGTGCTGTTGCTGTATGATGATGGAACTGGTGGATCCCATTGAGACCGTCAGTGACCACATCTGCAGTGTTGGCTGCTCGAGGAATTACGACTCAGAATTGATGAGCTGGAGACCGAGCTGCACACACTGCGGCACATCAGGGAGGGGGAGCATTACCTGGACGCTTTGTTTCAGGAGGCAGTCACACCCGGTAGAATATGTTCTGTTAATTCGGACAGTGGTCAGGGACAGAGTGGTATGACTGCAAGGGAGGCAGGTAGGGGGATCCTGAGTTTAGGAGTTGAGGAGCCTCATCCCTTGACTTTGTCCAACAGGTATAAGGTACTTGCTCCCTGTGTGGATGAGGAAGAGGGCTGTAGCGAGGATGCGTTGACTGACCACTGCACTTTGGTACAGGAAGCCATTCAAGAGGGGGGAGCAAAAAGACAAGTGGTAGTTGTAGGGGATTCTATAATTAGGGAGATTGATGGCATCCTTTGTAAGCCAGATCGAGAGTCCCGCATGGTATGTTGCCTGCCCAGTGCCAGGGTGAGGGACATCTCTGATCGGCTTGAAAGGATTTTGGAGAGGGAGGGGGAGGATCCAGTTGCTGTGGTCCACTTTGGGACTAACAACATAGGTAAGACTAGGAAAGAGAACCTGTTTGGGGATTATCAAACACTAGGGACTAAATTAAAGAGCAGGTCCTCCAGGGTTATAATCTCTGGATTACTACCCGAGCCACGTGCCAATTGACAGAGGGTTGAGAAAATTAGAGAAGTTAACACGTGGCTAAAGGAGTGGTGCGGGAAAGAGGGATTCCATTTCATGGGGCATTGGAATCAGTATTGGGGCAGGAGGGACCTGTACCGTTGGGACGGTCTTCACCTGAACCATTCTGGGACCAGTGTTCTAGCGAATAGGATAAATAGGTTGGTCACAAGGACTTTAAACTAGCAAGTTGGGGGGAAGGGAAGTGTAAAGCTATGGACAGTATAATGGTTAATGGAGATCAAGGCAGCAGGTTACGTGACAGGTTATTTTGTAGAGATATGGGTTCAAAGACAAGGAAAATTAGGAGAAAGGGTAAGAGGAAAAATAAATTGTGAAAAGTTGCTGATCAAGGTGTTAGGATTCATAACAAAAACATAAAAAACAGCATAAGTGTACTTTATCTGAATGCTCGTAGTATACGAAATAAGGTAAATGTGTTGATGGCACAAATCATCGTGAATGACTATGATTTAGTGGCCATTACTGAAACATGGTTAAAAGATGGTCACGACTGGGAGTTAAATATCCAAGGGTATCAGACTATACGAAAGGATAGAATGGACGGTAAGGGCGGTGGTGTAGCTTTGTTGCTTAAGGATGGCATCCGGGCAATAGTAAGGGATGATATTGGTGCTATGGACGACAAGGTTGAATCAATTTGGGTGGAAATCAGGAATAGTAAGGCAAAAAGGTCACTGATAGGAGTAGTCTATAGGCCACCAAATAGTAACAGAATGGTAGGGCAGGCAATAAGCAAAGAAATAACGGATGCATGTAGAAATGGTACAGTGGTTATCATGGGAGATTTTAATCTGCATATCGATTGGTTTAACCAGGTTGGTAAAGGCAGCCTTGAGGAGGAGTTTATAGAATGTGCCCGGGATAATTTCCTGGAACAGTATGTAATGGAACCTACAAGGGAACAAGCGGTCCTAGATCTGGACATGTGTAATGAGGCAGGATTGATTAATGATCTTATAGTTCGGGATCCTCTTGGAAGGAGCGACCACAATATGGTGGAATTTAAAATACAGTTGGAGGATGACAAGGTAAAATCAAACACTAGTGTTTTGTGCTTAAACAAAGGCGATTACAATGGGATGAGAGAAGAACTAGCTAAGGTAGACTGGGAGCAAAGACTTCATGGTGAAGCAGTTGAGGAACAGTGGAGAACCTTCCGTGCAATCTTTCACAGTGTTCAGAAAAGGTTCATAGCAACAAGAAAGAAAGACGGTAGAAAGGGGAAAAATCGACCGTGGATATCTAAGGAGGTGAGGGAGAGTATCAAATTGAAGGAAAAAACATACAAAGTGGCAAAATTTAGTGGGAGACTAGAGGACTGGGTAGTCTTTAGGGGACAACAGAAAGCTATAAAAAAGCCATAAAGAAGAGTAAGGTTGACTATGAAAGTAAACTGGCTCAGAACATAAAAGCAGATAGTAAAAGCTTCTACAAATATCTAAAACAAAAAAGAGTCGCTAAGGTAAATATTGGTCCTTTGGAAGATGAGAAGGGAGATTTAATAATAGGAGACGGGGAAATGGCTGAGGAGCTGAACAGGTTTTTTGGGTCAGTCTTCACAGTGGAGGACACAAATAACATGCCAGTGACTGATGGAAATAAGGATATGATAGGTGAGGACCTTGAGAGGATTGTAATCACTAAGGAGGCAGTATTGGGCAAGCTAATGGGGCTAAAGGTAGACAAGTCTCCTGGCCCTGATGGGATGCATCCCAGAGTGTTAAAAGAGATGGCTAGGGAAATCGTAAACGCACTAGTGATAATTTATCAAAATTCACTAGACTCTGGGGTGGTCCCAGCGGATAGGAAAGTAGCAAACGTGACACCACTGTTTAAAAAAGGGGGTCGGCAGAAAGTGGGTAATTATAGGCCGGTAAGCTAAACTTCGGTTGCAGGGAAAATGCTGGAATCTATCATTAAGGAGGAAATAGCGGGGCACCTGGAGGGAAATTGTCCCATTGGGCAGACGCAGCATGGGTTCATAAAGGGTAGGTCGTGTCTGACTAATTTGGTAGAATTTTTTGAGGACGTTACCAATGCAGTAGATAACGGGGAGCCAATGGATGTGGTATATCTGGATTTCCAGAAAGCTTTTGACAAGGTGCCACACAAAAGGTTGCTGCATAAACTAAAGATGCATGGCATTGAGGGTAAAGTGGTAGCATGGGTAGAGGATTGGTTAACTAACAGAAAGCAGAGAGTGGGGATAAATTGGTGTTTCTCTGGTTGGCAAACTGTAACTAGTGGGTTCCCTCAAGGATCAGTGTTGGGCCCGCAGTTGTTCACAATTTACATGGACAATTTAGAGTTGGGGACCAAGTGCAATGTGTCAAAGTTTGCAGACACTAAGATGAGTGGTAAAGCAAAAAGGGCAGAGGATACCGGAAGTGTGCAGAAGGATTTGGATAGGTTAGGTGAATGGGCTAGGTCTGGCAGATGGAATTCAATGTTGCCAAGTGTGAGGCAATCCATTTTGGGAGGAATAACAGCAGAATGGATTATTATTTAAACGGTAAGATGTTAAAACATGCTGCTGTGCATTGGGACCTGGGTGTGCTGGTGCACGAGTCGCAAAAAGTTGGTGTGCAGGTGCAACAGGTGATTAAGAAGGCTAATCGAGTTTTGTCTTTCATTGCTAGAGGGATGGAGTTCAAGACTAGTGAGGTTATGCTGCAATTGTATAGGGTGCTGGTGAGGCCGTATCTGGAGTATTGTGTTCAGTTTTGTGTTCCTTACCTGAGAAAGGACATATTGGCACTGGAGGGAGTGCAGAGGAGATTCACTAGGTTGATCCCAGAGTTGAGGGGATTGGATTATGATGAGAGGTTGAGTAGACTGGGACTGTACTCATTGGAGTTTAGAAGGATGCGGGGGGGATCTTATTCAGACATATAAAATTATGAAGGGAATAGAAAGGATAGATGCGGGCAGGATGTTTCCACTGGTCGGGTAAAATGCGAGTCCAAGTTGAAGAATTTGAGAAAGGAAACTAAAGGGAGGCTGCCGGTCTGCTTGCGAGGGAAATGAGCTGGAGAGGCTGAATTACCAGTGAAGGAAATTCAAAAGATACAATATGAGACTTTGAAGTGAGCTATGAGAGCATTTTTATAATGGGCCCTGATAGCTCAGTCGGTAGAACATCAGACTTTTAATCTGAGGGTCCAGGGTTCAAGTCCCTGTCAGGGTTTTGATTTTGGCTCAAGGCGTTTGCTTTCCAATGAACGGTCGGAAATAAAAATAAAGAATGCAGGATGCTTTATGGAAAGTGGAAGAACCGTGACAACGTCGTGTTTGCCAAATTGCAACAGCCGTCCAGAATTTTAAAGAATTTTTGCTAGATTTTCAGTTGATGTATAAACTCTCTCCTGGTCTTGTCCTGCATTATACCACTGTAGTAATCCGGCAATGTTTAATCACTTCCCAATTTGCAAAATATTTCCTGTTTGTATACTTCTTTCCTGCAGAACTGCTTTTAAATTAATAACTTTCAGAAATAACTGCAATTTTTACAGTTTCAAAAGGCCAGTGCTGATGAATATTTTAGTTTGCACTCTCAAAGTCAGCAGGAGAAATCAACAATACTGATGTTGAATCAAAACAATTGAAATCTTTTCTACACTTGCAAAGTTCCTTTGCAGATTGGTGCTGTGGCTTAGATGGTTAAAGCACCTGTCTTATAAACAAGAAATCCAGAGTTCGAATCTCAGCAGTGCCTTTATACATTCAGGTCAAAGCATGTAGCCTGTGAAGAATGTTCCTCATTTAATGGTGAGCACAGAAAATGTTCACCTCATATCTGTGGTACTGACCTTCAAAATTGTTTTCGCTTGTTTTATGTCAAACTTGATTCAAACTTCCATATCTCCCATTTTTCACGCAACTTCCATTTTCCTCATCTACTCCATTGCATGTAACTTCGATTCAGCTCTGAATAAGGATCACACGGATTTGAAACATTAACTTTGTGTCTGGTTCCACAGACGTCCTCAAATTTGATGAGCTTTAATCAAATCATTTTTAGTTTCTCATGCAGATTCACAGATTTACTCTGATGAAGAGTGACCCAGCCTCGAAACGTTAGCTCGGTTCTCTCTTCACAGATGCTGCCAGACCCACTGAGATTTTCCATCATTTCCTGTTTTTTTTTTCAGATTTCACATCTGCAGTAATTTGCCTTTTTATTGGACGATATCTGTTGCTGCATGTCAGCAAGAACGATTTGGGCGGGATAAAGGATGGGGCGTTTTCAATGAAGATGTGGCGTTGACAGATCTATTTACACCCTGAAACTTTGCGATTTGCATAATTTGCTACTTTACTCGATGAGCTTACTGGCGTTCACACTCTGCCACAACAAACAACAGATGACACGCTTTATTCCCTCTCTCAAAATCCAATCTGTATCTCTGCAGCTTCCCACTGATATCTCAGCGAACTAACCGTAATCTTCAATGTCTTGAAGTTCCAGTGCATGTCCCTGGGTAACAACAGTTGTCACATCACAGGTCATTGGTAAAATGCGAGTCCAAGTTGAAGAATTTGAGAAAGAAAGCCGAAGGGAGGCTGCCGGTCTGCTTGCGAGGGAAATGAGCTGGAGAGGCTGAATTACCAGTGAAGGAAATTCAAAAGATACAATATGAGACTTTGAAGTGAGCTGTGACACATTTTTTAAATGGGTCTTGGTAGCTCAGTCGGTAGAGCATCAGACTTTTAATCTGAGGGTCCAGGGTTCAAGTCCCTGTCAGGGTTTTGATTTTGGCTCAAGGCGTTTGCTTCCCAATGAACGGTCGGAAATAAAAATAAAGAATGCAGGATGCTTTATGGAAAGTGGAAGAACCGTGACAACGTTGTGTTTGCCAAATTGCAACAGCCGTCCAGAATTTTCAAGAATTTTTGCTCGATTTTCAGTGAATGGAATAACTCTCTCCTGGTCTTGTCCTGCATTATACCACTGTAGTTTTCTGGCCATGTTTAATCACTTCCCAATTCGCAAAATATTTCCTGTTTGTATACTTCTTTCCTGCAGATCTGCTTTTAAATTAATAACTTTCAGAATAACTGCAATTTTTACACTTTCAAAAGCCCAGTGCCGATGAATATTTTAATTTGCACTCTCAAAGTCAGCAGGAGAAATCAACAATACTGATGTTTAATCAAAACAATTGAAATCTGTTCTACACTTGCAAAGCGGTCTTGCAGATTGGTGCTGTGGCTTAGATGGTTAAAGCGCCTGTCTTGTAAACAGGCGGTCCTGAGTTTAAATCTCAGCAGTACCTTTATACATTCAGGTTTAACCATGTAGCCTGTGAAGAATGCTCCTCATTCAATGGTGGACACAAGAAATGGTGACAACGTTTCTGTGGTACTGACCTTCAACATTGCTTTCCCTTGTTTTATTTCAAACTTCCATATCTCCCGCTTTTCACGCAACTTCCATTTTCCTCATCTAGTCCCTTGCATGTAACCTCGCTTCAGCTCTGAATAAGCATCACACGGATTTGAAACATTAACTTTGTGTCTGGCTCCACAGACATCCTCAAATTTTATGAGCTTTAATCCAATCATTTGTAGATTCTCATGCACATTCACAACATGTGCAGTATTTTCCTTTGAATGCACGACAGGATTGACCTCAGGAAATCCAGTAGGAACATTCTGAATGTCTGTCAGTGATGTCTGTGGGCAAAGATTGAATGATTAAATGATTTACTCTGATGAAGAGTGACCCAGCCTCGAAGCGTTAGCTCGGTTCTCTCTTCACAGATGCTGCCAGACCCACTGAGATGTTCCATCATTTCCTGTTTTTTTTCAGATTTCACATCTGCAGTAATTTGCCTTTTTATTGGACGATATATGTTGCTGCATGTCAGCAAGAACGATTTGGGCGGTATAAAGGATGGGGCGTTTTCCATGAAGATGTGGCGTTGACAGATCTATTTACACCCTGAAACTTTGCGATTTGCATAATTTGTTACTTTACTAGATGAGCTTACTTGCGTTCACACTCTGCCACAACAGACAACAGATGACATGCTTTATTCCCTCTCTCAAAATACAATCTGTATCTCTGCAGCTTCCCACTGATATCTCAGCGAACTAGTGTAATCTTCAATGTCTTGAAGTTCCTGTGCATGTCCATGGGTAACAACAGTTGTCACATCACAGGTCATTGGTAAAATGTGAGTCCAAGTGAAGAATTTGAGAAAGAAAGCCGAAGGGAGGCTGCCGGTCTGCTTGCGAGGGAAATGAGCTGGAGAGGCCGAATTACCAGTGAAGGAAATTCAAAAGATACAATATGAGATTTTGAACTGAACTATGAGAACATATTTGTAATGGGCCCTGGTAGCTCAGTCGGTAGAGCATCAGACTTTTAATCTGAGGGTCCATAGTTCAAGTCCCTGTCAGGGTTTTGAATTTGGCTCAAGGCGTTTGCTTCCCAATGAGCGGTCGGAAATAAAAATAAAGAATGCAGGATGCTTCAATGAAAGTGGGAGAACCGTGACAACGTCGTGTTTGCCAAATTGCAACAGCCGTCCAGAATTTTCAAGAATCTTTGCTAGATTTTCAGTGAATGTAAAAACTCTCTCCTGGTCTTATCCAGCATTATACCACTGTAGTTTTCTGGCCATGTTTAATCACTTCCCAATTCGCAAAATATTTCCTGTTTGTATACTTCTTTCCTGCAGAACTGCTTTTAAATTAATAACTTTCAAAAATAACTGCAATTTTTACAGTTTCAAAAGGCCAGTGCTGATGAATATTTTAGTTTGCACTCTCAAAGTCAGCAGGAGAAATCAACAATACTGATGTTGAATCAAAACAATTGAAATCTTTTCTACACTTGCAAAGTTCCTTTGCAGATTGGTGCTGTGGCTTAGATGGTTAAAGCACCTGTCTTATAAACAAGAAATCCAGAGTTCGAATCTCAGCAGTGCCTTTATACATTCAGGTCAAAGCATGTAGCCTGTGAAGAATGTTCCTCATTTAATGGTGAACACAGAAAATGTTGACCTCATATCTGTGGTACTGACCTTCAAAATTGTTTTCGCTTGTTTTATGTCAAACTTGATTCAAACTTCCATATCTCCAATTTTTCACGCAACTTCCATTTTCCTCATCTACTCCATTGCATGTAACTTCGATTCAGCTCTGAATAAGGATCACACGGATTTGAAACATTAACTTTGTGTCTGGTTCCACAGACGTCCTCAAATTTGATGAGCTTTAATCCAATCATTTTTAGTTTCTCATGCAGATTCACAGATTTACTCTGATGAAGAGTGACCCAGCCTCGAAACGTTAGCTCGGTTCTCTCTTCACAGATGCTGCCAGACCCACTGAGATTTTCCATCATTTCCTGTTTTTTTTCAGATTTCACATCTGCAGTAATTTGCCTTTTTATTGGACGATATATGTTGCTGCATGTCAGCATGAACGATTTGGGTAGGATAAAGGATGGGGCGTTTTCCATGAAGATGTGGTGTTGACAGATCTATTTACACCCTGAAACTTTGCGATTTGCATAATTTGCTACTTTACTCGATGAGCTTACTTGCGTTCACACTCTGCCACAACAAACAACAGATGACACGCTTTATTCCCTCTCTCAAAATCCAATCTGTATCTCTGCAGCTTCCCACTGATATCTCAGTGAACTAAATGTAATCTTCAATGTATTGAAGTCCCAGTGCGTGTCCCTGGGTAACAACAGTTGTCACATCACAGGTCATTGGTAAAATGCGAGTCCACGTTGAAGAATTTGAGAAAGAAAGCCGAAGGGAGGCTGCCGGTCTGCTTGCGAGGGAAATGAGCTGGAGAGGCTGAATTCCCAGTGAAGGAAATTCAAAAGATACAATATGAGACTTTGAACTGAACTATGAGAACATTTCTGTAATGAGCCCTGGTAGCTCAGTCGGTAGAGCATCAGACATTTAATCTGAGGGTCCAGAGTTCAAGTCCCTGTCAGGGTCTTGATTTTGGCTCAAGGCGTTTGCTTCCCAATGAACGGTCGGAAATAAAAATAAAGAATGCAGGATGCTTCAAGGAAAGTGGAAGAACCGTGACAACGTCGTGTTTGCCAAATTGCAACAGCCGTCCAGAATTTTCAAGAATTTTTGCTAGATTTTCAGTGAATGTAAAAACTCTCTCCTGGTCTTATCCAGCATTATACCACTGTAGTTTTCTGGCCATGTTTAATCACTTCCCAATTTGCAAAATATTTCCTGTTTGTATACTTCTTTCCTGCAGAACAGCTTTTAAATTAATAACTTTCAGAAATAACTGCAATTTTTACAGTTTCAAAAGGCCAGTGCTGATGAATATTTTAATTTGCACTCTCAAAGTCAGCAGGAGAAATCAACAATACTGATGTTTAATCAAAACAATTGAAATCTGTTCTACACTTGCAAAGCTGTCTTGCAGATTGGTGCTGTGGCTTAGATGGTTAAAGTGCCTGTCTTGAAATCAGGAGATCCTGAGTTCAAATCTCAGCCGTAGCTTTCTGCATTCAGGTTTAAGCATGTAGCCTGTGAAGAATGCTCCTCATTCAATGGTGGACACAGGAAATGTTGACAATGTTTCTGTGGTACTCACCTTGAACATTGCTTTCCCGTGATTTATGTCAAACTTCCATATCTCCCACTTTTCACGCAACTTCCATTTTCCTCATCTACTCCATTGCATGCAACCTCGCTTCAGCTCTGAATAAGGATCACACGGATTTGAAACATTAACTTTGTGTCTGGCTCCACAGACATCCTCAAATTTTATGAGCTTTAATCCAATCATTTTTAGTTTCTCATGCAGATTCACAACATGTGCAGTATTTTCCTTTGAATGCACGACAGGATTGCCCTCAGAAAATCCAGTAGGAACATTTTGAATGTCTGTCAGCGATGTCTGTGAGCAAAGATTGAATGATTAAATGATTTACTCTGATGAAGAATGACCCTGCCTCGAAACTTTAGCTCGGTTCTCTCTTCACAGATGCTGCCAGACACACTGAGATTTTCCATCATTTCCTGTTTTTTTTCAGATTTCAAATATGCAGTAATTTGCCTTTTTATTGGACGATATATGTTGCTGCATGTCAGCAAGAACGATTTGGGCGGGATAAAGGATGGGGCCTTTTCCATGAAGATGTGGCATTTGCAGATCTATATACCCCATGAAAATTTGCAATTTGCATAATTTGCTACTTTACTAAATGAGCTTACTTGCGTTCACACTCTGCCACAACAAACAACAGATGACACGCTTTATTCCCTCTCTCAAAATCCAATCTGTATCTCTGCAGCTTCCCACTGATATCTCAGCGAACTAACCGTAATCTTCAATGTCTTGAAGTCCCAGTGCATGTCCCTGGGTAACAACAGTTGTCACATCACAGGTCATTGGTAAAATGCGAGTCCAAGTTGAAGAATTTGAGAAAGAAAGCCGAAGGGAGGCTGCCGGTCTGCTTGCGAGGGAAATGAGCTGGAGAGGCTGAATGACCAGTGAAGGAAATTCAAAAGATACAATATGAGACTTTAAAGTGAGCTATGAGAACATTGTTATAATGGGCCCTGGTAGCTCAGTCGGTAAAGCATCAGACTTTTAATCTGAGGATCCAGGGTTCAAGTCCCTGTCAGGGTTTCGATTTTGGCTCAAGGCGTTTGCTTCCCAATGAACGGTCGGAAATAAAAATAAAGAATGCAGGATGCTTTATGGAAAGTGGAAGAACCGTGATAACGTCGTGTTTGCCAAATTGCAACAGCCGCCCAGAATTCTCAAGAATTTTTGCGAGATTTTCAGTTAACGTAAAAACTCTCCTGTTCTTATCCAGCATTATACCACTATAGTTTTCTGGCCATGTTTAATAATTTCCCAATTCGCAAAATATTTCCTGTTTGTATACTTCTTTCCTGCAGAACTGCTTTTAAATTAATAACTTTCAGAAATAACTGCAATTTTTCAGTTTCAAAAGCCCAGTGCCGATGAATATTTTTATTTGCACTCTCAAAATCAGCAGGAGTAATCAACAAGACTGATGTTTAATCAAAACAATTGAAATCTGTTCCACACTTGCAAGCCTGTCTTGCAGATTGGTGTTGTGGCTTAGATGGTTAAAGCGCCTGTCTTGTAAACAGGAGATCCTGAGTTCAAATCTCAGTAGTACTTTTAGACATTCAGGTCAAAGCATGTAGCCTGTGAAGAATGGTGAACATAGAAAATGTTGACAACATTTCTGTGGTACTGACCTTTAAGATTGTTTTCGCTTGTTTTATGTCAAACTTTATTCAAACTTCCATATCTCCCATTTTTCATGCAACTTCCGTTTTCCTCATCTACTCCATTGCATGTAATCTCACTTCAGCTCTGAATAAGGATCACACGGATTTGCAACATTAACTTTGTGTCTGGCTCCACAGACATCCTCAAATTTTATGAACTTTCATCCAAGCATTTTTAGTTTCTCATGCAGATTCACAATATGTGCAGTATTTTCCTTTGAATGCACGACAGGATTCACCTCAGGAAATCCAGTAGGAATATTTTGAATGTTTGTCAGCGATGTCTGTGAGCAAAGATTGAGTGATTAAATGATTTACTCTGATGAAGAGAGACCCAACTTCGAAAAGTTAGCTCGGTTCTCTCTTCATAGATGCTGCCAGACCCACTGAGATTTTCCATCATTTCCTGTTTTAATTCAGATTTCACATCCGCAGTAATTAGCTTTTTTATTGGACGATATATGTTGCTGCATGTCAGCAAGAACGATTTGGGTGGGATAAAGGATGGGGCGTTTTCCATGAAGATGTGGCGTTGACAGATCTATTTACACCCTGAAATTTGCGATTTGCATAATCTGTTAGTTTTCTAGATGAGCTTACTTGCGTTCACACTCTGCCACAACAAACAACAGATGACACGCTTTATTCCCTCTCTCAAAATACAACCTGTATCTCTGCAGCTTCCCACTCACATCTCAGCGAACTAAACATAATCTTCAATGTCTTGAAGTCCCAGTGCATGTCCCTGGGTAACAACAGTTGTCACATCACAAGTCACTGGTAAAATGCGAGTCCAAGTTGAAGAATTTGAGAAAGAAGGCCGAAGGGAGGCTGCCAGTCTTCCTGCGAGGGAAATGAGCTGGAGAGGCCGAATTACCAGTGAAGGAAATTCAAAAGATACAATATGAGACTTTGAAGTGAGCTATGAGCACATTTTTATATTGGGCCCTGTTAGCTCAGTCGGTAGTGCATCAGACTTTTAATTTGAGGGTCCAGGGTTTAAGTCCCTGTCAGGGGGTTGATTTTGGCTCAAGGCGTTTGCTTCCCAATGAACGGTCGGAAATAAAAATGAAGAATGCAGGATGCTTTATGGAAAGTGGAAGAACCGTGACAATGTCGTGTTTGCCAAATTGCAACAGCCGTCCAGAATTTTCAATAATTTTTGCTAGATTTTCAGTTGATGTTTAAACTCTCTCCTGGTCTTGTCCTGCATTAGACCACTGTTGTTTTCTGGCCATGTTTAATCACATACCAATTCGCAAAATATTTCCTGTTTGTATACTTCTTTCTTGCAGAAATGCTTTTAAATTATTAACTTTCAGAATAACTGCAATTTTTACAGTGTCAAAAGCCCAGTGCCGATGAATATTTTAATTTGCACTCTCAAAGTCAGCAGGAGAAATCAACAATCCTGATGTTTAATCAAAACAATTGAAATCTGTTCCACACTTGCAAGCCTATCTTGCAGATTGGTGCTGTGGCTTAGATGGTTAAAGTGCCTGTCTTATATACAGGAGATCCTGAGTTCAAATCTCAATAGTACTTTTATACATTCAGGTCAAAGCATGTAGCCTGTGAAGAATGATCCTCATTTCATGGTGAACACAGAAAATGTTGACAACATTTCTGTGGTACTGACCTTCAAGATTGCATTCCCCCGTTTTATGTCAAATTTGATTCAAACTTCCATATCTCCCATTTTTCACGCAACTTCCATTTTCCTCATTTACTCCATTGCATGTAACCTCGCTTCAGCTCTGAATAAGGATCACACGGATTTGAAACATTAACTTTGTGTTTGACATCCTCAAATTTTATGACCTTTAATCCAATCATTTTTAGTTTCTCATGCAGATTCACAACATGTGCAGTATTTTCCTTTGAATGCATGACAGGATTGTCCTCAGGAAATCCAGTAGGAACAGTTTGAATGTCTGTCAGCGATGTCTGTGAGCAAAGATTGAATGATTAAATGATTTACTCTGATGAAGAGTGACCCAGCCTCGAAACGTTAGCTTGGTTCTCTCTTCACAGATGCTCCCAGACCCACTGAGATTTTGCATCATTTCCTGTTTTTTTTCAGATTTCATAACTGCAGTAATTTGCCTTTTTATTGGACGATATATGTTGCTGCATGTCAGCAAGAACGATTTGGGCGGGATAAAGGATTGGGCGTTTTCCATGAAGATGTGGCATTGACAGACCTATTTACACCCTGAAACTTTGCGATTTGCATAATTTGTTACTTTTCTAGATGAGCTTACTTGCGTTCACTCTCTGCCACAACAAACAACAGATGACACCCTTTATTCCCTCTCTTAAAATACAATCTGTATCTCTGCAGCTTCCCACTCACATCTCAGCGAACTAAACATAATCTTCAATGTCTTGAAGTCCCAGTGCATGTCCCTGGGTCACAACAGTTGTCACATCACAAGTCACTGGTAAAATGCGAGTCCAAGTTGACGAATTTGAGAAAGAAGGCCGAAGGGAGGCTGCCAGTCTGCTTGCGAGGGAAATGAGCTGGAGAGGCCGAATTACCAGTGAAGGAAATTCAAAAGATACAATATGAGACTTTGACGTGAGCTATGAGAACATTTTAAAAATGGTCCATGATAGCTCAGTCGGGAGAGCATCAGACTTTTAATCCGAGGGTCCAGGGTTCAAGTCCCTGTCAGGTTTTGGATTTTGGCTCAAGGCGTTTGCTTCCCAATGAACGGTAGGAAATTAAAATAAAGAATGCAGGATGCTTTATGGAAAGTGGAAGAACCGTGACAACGTCGTGTTTGCCAAATTGCAACAGCTGTCTAGAGTTTTCAAGAATTTTTGCTAGATTTTCAGTTGATGTAAAAACTCTCTCCTGGTCTTGTCCTGCATTGTACCACTGTAGTTTTCTGGCCATGTTTAATAATTTCCCAATTCGCAAAATATTTCCTGTTTGTATACTTCTTTCCTGCAGAACTGCTTTTAAATTAATAACTTTCAGAAATAACTGCAATTTTTACACTTTCAAAACCCCATTGCCGATGAATATTTTAATTTGCACTCTCAAAGTCAGCAGGAGAAATCAACAATACTGATGTTTCAACAATACATTTTGAATGTTTGTCAGCGATGTCTGTGAGCAAAGCTTGAATGATTACATAGAACATAGAACATAGAACGATACAGCGCAGTACAGGCCCTTCGGCCCACGATGTTGCACCGAAACAAAAGCCATCTAACCTACACTATGCCATTATCATCCATATGTTTATCCAATAAACTTTTAAATGCCCTCAATGTTGGCGAGTTCACTACTGTAGCAGGTAGGGCATTCCACGGCCTCACTACTCTTTGCGTAAAGAACCTACCTCTGACCTCTGTCCTATATCTATTACCCCTCAGTTTAAAGCTATGTCCCCTCGTGCCAGCCATTTCCATCCGCGGGAGAAGGCTCTCACTGTCCACCCTATCTAACCCCCTGATCATTTTGTATGCCTCTATTAAGTCTCCTCTTAACCTTCTTCTCTCCAACGAAAACAACCTCAAGTCCATCAGCCTTTCCTCATAAGATTTTCTCTCCATACCAGGCAACATCCTGGTAAATCTCCTCTGCACCCGCTCCAAAGCCTCCACGTCCTTCCTATAATGCGGTGACCAGAACTGTACGCAATACTCCAAATGCGGCCGTACCAGAGTTCTGTACAGTTGCAACATGACCTCCTGACTCCGGAACTCAATCCCTCTACCAATAAAGGCCAACACTCCATCGGCCTTCTTCACAACCCTATCAACCTGGGTGGCAACTTTCAGGGATCTATGTACATGGACACCTAGATCCCTCTGCTCATCCACACTTCCAAGAACTTTACCATTAGCCAAATATTCCGCATTCCTGTTATTCCTTCCAAGTGAATCACCTCACACTTCTCTACATTAAACTCCATTTGCCACCTCTCAGCCCAGCTCTGCAGCTTATCTATATCCCTCTGTAACATGCTACATCCTTCCACACTATCGACAACACCACCGACTTTAGTATCGTCTGCAAATTTACTCACCCACCCTTCTGCGCCTTCCTCTAGGTCATTGATAAAAATGACAAACAGCAACGGCCCCAGAACAGATCCTTGTGGTACTCCACTTGTAACTGAACTCCATTCTGAACATTTCCTATCAACCACCTCCCTCTGTCTTCTTTCAGCTAGCCAATTTCTGATCCACATCTCTAAATCACCCTCAATCCCCAGCCTCCGTATTTTCTGCAATAGCCTACCTTGGGGAACCTTATCAAACGCTTTGCTGAAATCCATATACACCACATCAACTGCTCTACCCTCGTCTACCTGTTCAGTCACCTTCTCAAAGAACTCGATAAGGTTTGTGAGGCATGACCTACCCTTCACAAAGCCATGCTGACTATCCCTGATCATATTATTCCTATCTAGATGATTATAAATCTTGTCTCTTATAATCCCCTCCAAGACTTTACCCACTACAGACGTGAGGCTCACTGGTCTACAGTTGCCGGGGTTGTCTCTGCTCCCCTTTTTGAACAAAGGGACCACATTTGCTGTCCTCCAGTCCTCTGGCACTATTCCTGTAGCCAATGATGACATAAAAATCAAAGCCAAAGGTCCAGCAATCTCTTCCCTGGCCTCCCAGAGAATCCTAGGATAAATCCCATCAGGACCCGGGGACTTATCTATTTTCAGCCTGTCCAGAATTGCCAACACCTCTTCCCTACGCACCTCAATGCCATCTATTCTATTAGCCTGGGGCTCAGCATTCTCCTCCACAACATTATCTTTTTCCTGAGTGAATACTGACGAAAAATATTCATTTAGTATCTCGCCTATCTCTTCAGACTCCACACACAACTTCCCATCCCTGTCCTTGACTGGTCCTACTCTTTCCCTAGTCTAAGAGTAGGGAGGGCACCTTCAAGGTTAGTGCCATGGAGATTTTGCCAATAAACTCGGCATCCACCATTAAATTGGCAGCTTTTCATAACAGGTTACTTGTTTTGACGTAAAGGTATAAAGGCACTGCTGAGATTTGAACTCGCCTGTCTACTTAAACAGGCGCTTTAACAATCTAAGCCACAGCACCAACTTAAACCAGTACTGAGTAGGACGAGGTGGTGAGACGGTGCGTGGACCTGCTGAAGAAGGAGGTAATGACCCCGTTGTTACAGGCAATTGAGGGGCTGAAGGAGACTTTAAAGACCCAGGAGACTGAACTTCGCGTCGTGGAGCAGAAGGTGTCAGGTATTGAGGACGAGGTCCTGGGCCTGGCGGTCAAGACTCAGACGCACGAGGCACTTCATAAAAAGTGTGCTGACAGGATTGAGGCCCTTGAAAATGGAGCGCGAAGGAAGAACCTCAGGATACTAGGTCTCCCGGAGGGTGTGGATCGAGTGGACTGTGGAGCGTACGCAAGTAAGATGCTGAGCTCACTGATGGGTGCTGAGGCCCCTGCGGGCCCCATGGAGGTGGAGTGGGCAAATCGGATCCCGGCGAGAAGACCAAAAGCGGGAGAGCCACTGAGGGCGATAATCGTGCGATTCTACCGCCTTAAGGACAGAGAAGAGGTCCTGAGATGGGCTAAAAAGGTGCGGAGTAGCAGATGGGAGAATGCGGTGGTAAGGATCTACCAGGATTGGAGTGCGGAGGTGGCGAGAAGGAGGGCGAGCTTCAACCGAGCCAAAGAGGTTTTGCACAAAAGGAAGGTGAAGTTTGGGATGCTGCAGCCGGCAAGACTATGGGTCACGCATCAGGAGAGACACTATTATTTCGAGACGGCGGAGGAAGCATGATCCTTCATCAATGAAGAGAAACTGGACCGGAACTGTGGGACTGATGCTGCAGGGAACTGTTATTGTTGTTATTATTGTTTTTGTTTATGGGATGTAATCGAGAAGTAAACAGGGAAGGGGGGCGACACTGGGGAAATGTGGGCGCCGGTGAGGGGGGAGAGGCGGGACATAGTCGGAGAATGGGGAAGGAGAGGGGGAGGGGAAAGGGAGCTGCGCCAAAAGAGGCGGGTCAGGTAAAGGGATGTTCCCGCGCCAGAAAGAATAAGGCGGGAAAATAGGCGCAAGGCGGATGGGAGTTCCCTCACACCGGGGGGGGGTCGAGGAGCGAGCAGGAGTAGCCGGGGTCAGTTGAAGTCAGCTGACTTACGGAAGTGATATGGGGGGAGCAATCAAGCTAGATAGGGATCTAGCGGGGCGGGGGGGGGGGGGGGCGGGGGGGGGGGGGGGGAGGGGACAACTGGGTTGCTGCTGTGAAATCCAAAAGGAAATGGCTAAAGAGAGGGTGGTCGGGGGCGGAATGCGACGCTGGGGGAGCGAGCGGGAGCGCGGAGGCGGGATATGGGACTGGCCTAGAGAAGGTAATGGCTAGTCGACACGGGAGGGGGGCAGGTAGACCCCCCAGTGACGCTGATCACGTGGAACGTGAGAGGCCTGAATGGACCGTTAAAAAGGGCCCGAGCGCTCGCGCATTTGAAAGGACTGAGGGCAGACGTGGCTATGCTCCAAGAGACGCACCTAAAGATGGCAGACCAAGTTAGGCTAAGGAAAGGATGGGTGGGACAGGTGTTCCACTCAGGACTGGACGCAAAGAACAGAGGGGTGGCCATTTTGGTGGGGAAACGGGTAGCATTTGAAGCAAAGAACATCGTAGCAGATAGTGGAGGTAGATATGTAATGGTGAGTGGTAGGCTGGAGGGAATGGAGGTCTTGTTGGTTAATGTGTATGCCCCAAATTGGGACGATGCGGGGTTCATGAGATGGATGCTGGGGCGTATTCCGGACCTGGAGGCAGGAAATTTGATTTTAGGAGGGGACTTTAATACGGTGCTGGACCCGGGGCTAGATAGATCCAGCTCAAGGACTGGAAGAAGGCCGGCAGCGGCCAAGGTACTTAAGGGGTTTATGGACCAAATGGGGGGAGTGAATCCATGGCGATTTCTTAGACCCAGGGCTAGGGAGTATTCCTTCATCTCCCACGTCCATAAAGTGTACTCCCGGATAGATTTTTTTGTTTTAGGAAGGTCGTTGATCTCTAGGGTGGAAGAAGCTGAATACTCAGCCATAGCGGTTTCGGATCATGCCCCACATTGGGTGGACCTGGAAGTAGGAGAGGACAGGGAGCAGAGAACACTCTGGCGATTAGATGTGGGACTGATGGCGGATGAGGGAGTGGGTGCAAGAGTGAGGGGGTGTATCGAGAGATACCTGGAGGTCAATGACGACGGCGAGGTCCCTGTGGGAGTGGTCTGGGAAGCACGAAAAGCGGTGGTCAGAGTAGAGCTGATTTCTATTGGGGCCCACAAAAGGAAAACAGAGGCCAAGGAAAGGGATAGATTACTGGGGGAGATTTTAAGGGTGGACAGGGAATTTGCAGAGACCCCGGAGGAGGAGCTGTACAGGGAGAGGAGACGACTCCAGACCGAGTTTGACCTTCTGACCACCAGAAAGGCGGAGGTACTGTGGAGGAAGGCACAGGGGAGGAGGTATGAATATGGGGAAAAGGCTAGTCGCCTGTTGGCGCACCAACTGCGAAAGAGGGCAGCAGCGAGGGAGATAGGAGGAATTAGGGATGAAAGGGGAGACACTGTGCGAAGGGCAGGAAAGTTAAATGAGGTGTTTAAGACCTTTTATGAAGAACTGTATAGGTCTCAGTCCCCAAAGGGAGAGGAGAGGATGCGGCAGTTCCTGGACCAGTTGAGGTTCCCGAAAGTGGAGGAGCAGGCGGTGGCAGGCCTGGGGGCGCCGATTGAGGTGGACGAGGTTATTAAGGGACTGGGAAGCATGCAAGCAGGGAAGGCCCCGGGGCCGGACGGGTTCCCGGTGGAATTCTACAGAAAATATGTGGACTTGTTGGCCCCGTTGTTGGCGAGGACGTTCAATGAGGCCAGGGAAGGGGGGACACTACCCCCGACAATGTCGGAGGCGACGATATCGCTAATTTTGAAGAGGGACAAAGATCCGATGCAGTGTGGGTCCTATAGACCTATTTCACTATTGAACATGGACACCAAACTGCTAGCAAAGGTGCTGGCATCGAGGATAGAGGACTGTGTCCCAGGGGTGGTGCACGAAGACCAGGCAGGGTTCGTAAAAGGGAGACAATTGAATGTTAACGTGCGACGGCTATTAGGGGTGATAATGATGCCCTCAGTGGAGGGGGAGGCAGAGATAGTGGCGGCAATGGACGCAGAGAAGGCATTTGATAGGGTGGAGTGGGAGTATTTATGGGAAGTGTTAAGGAGGTTTGGGTTTGGGAACGGATTTATTCGCTGGGTTAGACTACTTTATGGGGCACCAACGGCAAGCGTAGTTACAGGTCGACATAGATCGGAGTATTTCCGATTATATAGGGGAACAAGACAGGGATGCCCGCTGTCTCCATTGTTGTTTGCGCTGGCAATTGAACCTCTGGCCATGGCGCTGAGAGACTCCAGGAAATGGAGAGGGGTGACTAGAGGGGGAGAAGAACACCGAGTCTCGTTATACGCGGATGACCTATTGCTATACGTGTCGGACCCAGCGGGGGGGATGTTAGAGGTTATGCGAATCTTGAGGAGGTTCGGGGAATTTTCGGGGTATAGGTTAAACATGGGGAAGAAACATGGGGATATATGTGATAAATCCAGGGGACCAGAGTCGAGAGATAGAAGGCTTACCGCTAAGGAAAGTGGAAAGAAACTTCCGATACTTGGGGATTCAGATCGCTCGGAGCTGGGGAACCTTGCACAGACTTAATCTGACACGGCTGGTAGAACAAATGGAGGAGGACTTTAAGAGGTGGGACATGCAGCCTTTATCGCTGGCGGGCAGGGTGCAGGCAATTAAGATGATGGTCCTCCCGAGGTTCTTATTTGTATTTCAATGTCTCCCTATTTTAATCACCAGGACCTTTTTTAATAAAATAGATAGGAGCATTACGAGCTTTGTGTGGGCAGGGAAAGTTCCAAGAGTAAGGAGGGGGTTCCTGCAGCGCAGTAGGGACAGAGGAGGACTGGCACTACCGAACTTGGGAGATTATTATTGGGCCGCCAATGTGGCAATGATACGTAGATGGATGATAGAGGGTGAGGGAGCGGCATGGAAAAGGCTGGAGAGAAGGTCCTGTAAAGGGACGAGTCTCGAGGCGCTGGTGTCGGCGCCGCTACCGTTCTCACCGAAAAAGTACACCACGAACCCGGTGGTGGCGGCAACACTGAACATATGGGGACAGTGGAGGCGACAGAGAGGGGTGCGGGGAGCCCTGGTGGGGTCCCCTATCAGGAACAACCATAGGTTCGCTCCAGGAAGAATGGATGGAGGATTTCAGAGCTGGTACCAGTTGGGAATTAGGAAGGTGGGAGATTTATTCATAGATGGGACTTTTGCGAGCTTGGGAGCACTGGAGGAAAAGTATAAGTTACCCCGGGGGAATTTCTGAGATATATGCAGGTGAGGGCGTTTACTAGACAACAGGTGAGGGAATTTCCGCGCCTCTGACCGTGTGGCTCTATCCCCAGTACTGAGCCTGACTGTGTGGCACTAACCCCAGTACTGAGCCTCTGACCGTGTGGCTCTATCCCCAGTACTGAGCCTCTGACTGTGTGGCACTATCCCCAGTACTGAGCCTCTGACTGTGTGGCACTATCCCCAGTACTGAGCCTCTGACTGTGTGGCACTATCCCCAGTACTGAGCCTGACTGTGTGGCACTATCCCCAGTACTGAGCCTCTGACCGTGTGGCTCTATCCCCAGTACTGAGCCTCTGACTGTGTGGCACTATCCCCAGTACTGAGCCTCTGACTGTGTGGCACTATGCCCAGGACTGAGCCTCTGACTGTGTGGCTCTATCCCCAGTACTGAGCCTCTGACTGTGTGGCACTATCCCCAGTACTGAGCCTCTGGCTGTGTGGCACTAACCCCAGTACTGAGCCTCTGACTGTGTGGCACTATCCCCAGTACTGAACCTCTGACTGTGTGGCACTATCCCCAGTACTGAGCCTCTGACTGTGTGACACTATTCCCAGTACTCAGCCTCTGACTGTGTGGCACTATCCCCAGTACTGAGCCTCTGACTGTGTGGCACTAACCCCAGTACTGAGCCTCTGACTGTGTTGCACTAACCCCAGTACTGAGACTTTGACTGTGTGGCACTATCCCCAGTACTGAGCCTCTGACTGTGTGACACTATCCCCAGTACTGAGCCTCTGACTGTGTATCTCTCCACCCAGTACTGAGCCTCTGACTGTGTGGCACTATCCCCAGTACTGAGCCTCTGACTGTGTGGCACTAACCCCAGTACTGAGCCTCTGACTGTGTTGCACTAACCCCAGTACTGAGACTTTGACTGTGTGGCACTATCCCCAGTACTGAGCCTCTGACTGTGTGACACTATCCCCAGTACTGAGCCTCTGACTGTGTATCTCTCCACCCAGTACTGAGCCTCTGACTGTGTGGCTCTATCCCCAGTACTGAGCCTCTGACTGTGTGGCTCTCCACCCAGTACTGAGCCTCTGACTGTGTGGCTCTCCACCCAGTACTGAGCCTCTGACTGTGTGGCTCTATCCCCAGTACTGAGCCTCTGACTGTGTGGCACTATCCCCAGTACTGAGCCTCTGACTGTGTGGCACTATCCCCAGTACTGACCCTCTGACCGTGTGGCACTATCCCCAGTACTGACCCTCTGACCGTGTGGCACTATCCCCAGTACTGAGCCTCTGACCGTGTGGCACTATCCCCAGTACTGAGCCTCTGAATGTGTGACACTATCGCCAGTACTGAGCCTCTGACTGTGTGGCACTATCCCCAGTACTGAGCCTCTGACTGTGTGGCACTATTCCCAGGACTGAGCCTCTGACTGTGTGGCTCTATCCCCAGTACTGAGCCTCTGACTGTGTGGCACTATCCCCAGTACTGAGCCTCTGACTGTGTGGCACTAACCCCAGTACTGAGCCTCTGACTGTGTGGCACTATCCCCAGTACTGAACCTCTGACTGTGTGGCACTATCCCCAGTACTGAGCCTCTGACTGTGTGACACTATTCCCAGTACTGAGCCTCTGACTGTGTGGCACTATCCCCAGTACTGAACCTCTGACTGTGTGGCACTGTCCCCAGTACTGAGCCTCTGACTGTGTGGCACTAACCCCAGTACTGAGCCTCTGACTGTGTGGCACTATACCCCAGTACTGAGCCTCTGACTGTGTGGCACTATCCCCAGTACTGAGCCTCTGACTGTGTGGCACTATCCCCAGTACTGAGCCTCTGACTGTGTGGCACTATCCCCAGGACTGAGCTTCTGACTGTGTGGCTCTATCCCCAGTACTGAGCCTCTGACTGTGTGGCACTATCCCCAGTACTGAGCCTCTGACTGTGTGGCACTAACCCTAGTACTGAGCATCTGACTGTGTGGCACTATCCCCAGTACTGAACCTCTGACTGTGTGGCACTATCCCCAGTACTGAGCCTCTGACTGTGTGACACTATTCCCAGTACTGAGCCTCTGACTGTGTGGCACTATCCCCAGTACTGAACCTCTGACTGTGTGGCACTGTCCCCAGTACTGAGCCTCTGACTGTGTGGCACTAACCCCAGTACTGAGCCTCTGACTGTGTGGCACTATCCCCAGTACTGAGCCTCTGACTGTGTAGCACTATCCCCAGTACTGAGCCTCGGAATGTGTGGCACTATCCCAAGTGCTGAGCCTCTGAATGTGTGGCACTATCCCCCAGTACTGAGCCTCTGAATGTGTGGCACTATCCCCAGTACTGAGCCACTGACTGTGTGGCACTATCCCCAGTACCGAGCCTCTGACTGTGTGGCACTAACCCCAGTACTGAGTCTCTGACTGTGTGGCACTATCCTCAGTACTGAGCCTCTGACTGTGTGGCACTATCCCCAGTACTGAGCCTCTGACTGTGTGGCACTATCCTCAGTGCTGAGCCTCTGACTGTGTGGCACTATCCCCAGTACTGAGCCTCTGACTGTGTGGCACTGTTTTCAGTACTGAGCCTCTGACTGTGTGGCACTATCCCCAGTACTGAGCCTCTGACTGTGTGGCACTGTTTTCAGTACTGAGCCTCTGTCTGTGTGGCACTATCCCCAGTACTGAGCCTCTGACAGTGTGGCTCTATCCCCAGTACTGAGCCTCTGACTGTGTGGTCATGTCCCCAGTACTGAGCCTCTGACTGTGTGGCACTATCCCCAGTACTGAGCCTCTGACTGTGTGGCTCTATCCCCAGTACTGAGCCTCTGACTGTGTGGCTCTAACCCCAGTACTGAGCATCTGACTGTGTGGCACTATTGTCAGTACTGAGCCTCTGACTGTGTGGCACTATTCCCAGTACTAAGCCTCTGACTGTGTGGCACTATCCCCAGTACTGAACCTCTGACTGTGTGACACTATCCCCAGTACTGAGCCTCTCTCTGTGTGACACTATCCCCAGTACTGAGCCTCTGACTGTGTGACACTATCCCCAGTACTGAGCCTCTGTCAGTGTGGCCCTGTCCCCAGTACTGAGCCTCTGTCTGTGTGGCCCTGTCCCCAGCACTGAGCCTCAGACTGTGAGTTGTTATTCACAGCACTAAACCTCTTGTTATGTGGAACTATCCCAAGTATTACGATCTGACAATGCGGCCGCTCTTCAATGCTGACTTGAACTCACACGGTTCTGATGCTAGAAACGGGCTGTGATGTGCAGATTGATTGGAATAACACAATGGTTAAAATGGCTGAACTGGGAGTATGTACTCCAACCTCGAATATTATCTTGAATAAATTAAAATAAATTAAGAATAATTGGAATCATGAATATAGTAATACACAGGATCAGCAATAGGCGATTCGGCCCATCGAGCAGCGAAACCGTGGATGGCCTGATTGTGATCTTAGTTCCACTTTCCTGACAGTCCCTCTGGTCAGAGCTTCCACTGCTGGCTGGGAAAGGGAATGGAAATACCAGCGACCCTCAGGTTGAACCAATTCCCACTCCGCTCCATCTTAAATTTAACCTCGCCCCGCTTTTAATGTTCACGAAGCTCCAGATTACTGAAATGAGAGGAACATCTTCTCCTAATCTTGCCTGCCACGCCTCCTCAGAATGGGACATGTTTCACTAGGAGCATCTCTCATTCTTCAAAGATTTAATGAGTATTGCCCAACATGGGCAAAGTCTCCTCCTAACCAACACCTTCGTAACAGGAAAAAGCCAAGTGAAACGATTCTGAGTGTCATCTAATTGGAGCTGACCAACACTGTGTTCTCTCCAATGCCATGTACATCAAGAAATCTCATCTTTTATACTTGTAATAAAGTTGAGCATCCGATTTGCATTTTGTGAGTCATGTACACTGCAAACATACTGCTCACCCATGTCAATCTAGTTCTGCTCTTCGGCAATCCCTGTCCAAGTGAGCAACTCTGTGACCCTGTATGTAAGATTCTGTAGGATTTGGTGTATTCTCCTCCTCATCATGACCTTCCCTGTCACCCCTCCGCTCTGTACAGATATTTGTTGTTCCTCGTCCCACATCTAGGGGTCCACAGCGAGCTTTACTTTGCACAGGTGGTTCCCCTGAACCAGGTTCAAGTGTAGCTGAAAGTGCATGCCTCAAATATCATGTTCATGTGTTCTCCTGTTCACGTGTCACGTGCTGTCCCAGCTGAGATTGTGATAAAAATAACATGCAGAAAAGTAAGCCATGACTAAATGTATCACAGGTCAGAGAATGCTCCTTAGGTTTTATTGTTATTTATTGGAAGGGGAAGAATTTGGATGGAACGCTGAGTACAAATATGTCCACAGTGTTGTCATTGAATACTCACGGGATGTATTTACACTCGATTATCCACAGAATAAATCTCCTTCTGCACCGCACTTATCAAATGCCCCCAAACACAGGGTTCGATACAAAGTAAAGCTAGCTCTACAATGTCCCTCCCAGGGAATATGGAGCTAGATACATCCAAAGCTCCCTCGATATTGTCCCTGTCAAGCACTTCCATCAAATGGTTCTCTAGAGATTGCAGTCCCCGAAACTGTCCAAAAACGACGTCCTGGGCAGGTGTATCAAGATGTAATTGAAGAGTAAATGCCCCTTTAGATTGTCCCATCAACATTTCCAGGGCAATTAAAGTGCCCATTAGATGCAGAATAAGGGTCTCTACACGTTTTCGTTAGACCCATTCAGGGGCCTGCATTGGAAGAAACGCAATGGGTGTGGACAGATTGCAAGGAAGGGGAGAGACAGAGGGTGAGACTGAGAGAAAGGGGAGCAAGCAGTATGGTTGATAAATAGAGAGTGGGAGAGCGAAATAAAATAAAATGTGTGGAAATGATTATAGGGAGGCGAGAGGGACTGATTATGCTGGAGAGTGAGGAAAGGTAATGGGAGAGGAATTCAGCGTGATGTTGAGTGAGAGATAAAGTAGGAGAGTGAGTATTGAGCAGGAGGCAGAAAGCAAAAGTGGAGCCTGAGGGTTGAAGGTGGGAACAATGGACTGTGAAGAGACATATTGGTGTTGGGCAGTGAGAAGGAGAGTGGTAGATATCTGGTTAGAAACTTGCCTGATGTCAGTTATGAACAGTCTGCAAACAGGCAGCGCCAGCTGCAGACAGTTCCCTGGAAGAGGGATGGAGTCGTCAAGAAAGCCCCAAGCTAAGTCTAAGGGTTGTCAGTACCGTTTGCCAATCCATTCTCTGCCCTCGCATCCCTTACTGTTCTCAGCTCCCCACTGAGGTCCTTATAACCCCCTCCACCACCCCCCCCCCTCCACCCACTGTCTGTCTATCCAGGGGAGAGGAGGGATAGAAAGAGAGAGAGAGAGTTCACAATGATCAGGCGGGCGAATGAAAGTGGCACATATAAATAAATAGAATAATAAATAAATAAAATGTATTCACACAAGGTTTCCACAATGGGCAGCCTGTTGTATTTGTGAAAGCTCTATTCTTTCTTCTGAGACGACTGAAGGTGTTGAGAATCGAGACAGAGGAGGTGGAGGAGGCACGGGCCTGCTGTTGTATTTCCTGATGCATCAAGAAGTCCAGGTTAAAGCCCAACAGGTTTGTTTCAAATCAGTAGCTTTCGGAGCGCAGCGCATTCCTCAGGTGACTGAAGAGGTTAGTTCCACATCCACATATACAGACAAAGTCAATGATGCAAGACGATACTTTGAATGCGAGTCTTTGCAGGTAATTATGTCTCTACAGGTTCAGATGGAGCAACTGGAGAGAAGTATCATCGCAGGTTAAACAGGTGTCAATTGTCTCAAGCCAGGACAGTTGGTAGGAGTTTGCAAGCCCAGGCTGTCATGATATTCAAACACACACATCATGATGGACATACCAACAGACAAATCAGAGCACACAACACCACAACCAATCACACACAAGGACAGCAACCACATAAAAGCACGAGCACGAGACCTAGTGGACAGTAGGTCTGGGGACAAAGACACGGACAAGACCTGTTACAAGATCACAAACAGGGAATCCCCACGTGCAGAGTATCAAGACAAAACTGTACATAGAAAGTTTCAATAAAATAGCGTTGTACCATATACAACCGTGTTGGCTCATCTGTGTGTCAGAACGCCCAACACCACATGGTACAGGAGTGGATCGATACTTGCCAACTAACCTGCCATTCTGGACATGGACCGCACCGACAAACCGCAGCCGTTGCAAGTCGCGGGGAACCTAGGTACCAATTGGAAGCTCTTCAGGCAGCGATTTGACCTGTACATCCGAGCCAACGAAAAACAGAGTGCCTCGGATGAAACGAAGATTGCAATGCTCCTCTTCTACGCAGGTCAGCACGCCCTCGACGTCTTCAACTCACTGATGTTCGAAGAAGGCGAAAACCAAGCCAAGTATGACACGGTCATCCTCAAACTGGACCAGCACTTTAAGGTTGAAGTGAATGAAAGTTTTGAAAGATACCTCTTTCAGCAACGCCTGCAAGGTAAGGAGGAGCTTTTTCAACCCTTTTTGACGCACCTCCGAATTCTAGCGCAGTCCTGCGGTTACGGCAGCACCACAGAGTCCATGATCAGGGACCAGATTGTTTTTGGCGTTGCCTCTAGTGGCCTACGCCAGCAGCTTCTTAAAATAAAAAGCCTCACCTTAGCGTCTGCTGTGGAAGCCTGTGTCCTCCACGAGAATGCAACCTGCCGTTTTGCCCGATTTCAGGCGTCCGAGTTGGCACGGAGGGGGTCCCCAGCCGTCGAATCGGCAAGCCAGGCCGCCCACGATGTCGAACGCATCCAGGCCGTCGATTACTTCCCGACCCACGGCCCGGACGACAGCGGCCGCTTCCCGCGGTCTCCCACGCTGGTGAGCGCCAAAAATAACGGCCACATCGAGGGACGCACTGCGCAGGCGCGCCCACCGCAAGATCGCACTGCGCATGCGCAGTGGCGCAACGAACGCCGTGATGTCATGACGTGCGGCAATTGTGGAGCTGTACACTTAAAAGGGCAATGTCCTGCTAAAAACCGACAGTGCCTCAGATGTGGCAAGATGGGCCATTATGCTGCCCACTGTCGTTCTGCTCAACCCATGGATCCTGCACATCCCCGACAATCTCGCAGACAAGTCAGGACCGTCCAGCCCACGCATCAAGACTTCCAGTCAGGATGCCTTCCGCGTTTCCGTCATCTATGTCAACAAGGTCAATGCCATCAATCCAGCCGATGAGTGGTGTGCCACCCTGACGGTCAACCAATCGCGCGTCACCTTCCGTCTGGACACCGGCGCATCCGCCAACCTGATTGCATATTCTGCATTCCAGGCCATGAAGGTCAAACCACCCATCACGCCATCCCGGCTCAAGATGGTTGATTATAACGGGAACGTCATCCCGTCCATGGGATCTTGCCAGCTACAGATAACTCACAAGATGCACACGGCCACACTCCCCTTCGAAGTTGTCGGCTCATCAAAAGACTCGTTACTGGGCGCACAGGCGTGTAAGGTCCTTCACCTGGTACAGCGCATTATGTCTCTCTCTCCAGATGAGATATCCGACTTCCCGGATGCTGAGTTCCACGCAAATCTCCATTCCCTCCTTGCTCACAACCAGGAGGTTTTTGAAGGCATGGGGACATTGCCATACACGTACAAGATTCAACTCAAACCGGACGCCATCCCTGTCGTTCACGCACCTCGCAGGGTTCCTGCGCCACTCAAAGACCGCCTCAAGTTGCAGCTGCAGGATCTTCAGGACCAAGGGGTCCTATCCAGGGTCACGGAGCCCACGCCATGGGTCAGCTCCATGGTCTGTGTAAAGAAGCCCTCTGGCGAGCTCCGCATATGTATAGATCCTAAAGATCTGAATAACAACATCATGCGGGAACACTATCCCATCCCGAAATGAGAGGACCTCACCAGCGAGATGGCGCAAGCCAAAATATTTACCAAATTGGATGCGTCCAAAGGATTTTGGCAGATCCAATTGGACCCGGCCAGCCAAAGGCTATGCACGTTCAACACCCCTTTTGGCAGATTCTGCTACAACCGGATGCCATTCGGCATCATTTCAGCATCTGAAGTTTTCCACCGCATTATGGAGCAGATGATGGAAGGCATCGAAGGGGTACATGTATATGTGGACGATATCATCATTTGGTCCACCACTCCGCAGGAACACATGCATCGTCTACGACGTGTCTTCACCCGCATACGACAAAATGGCCTGCGTCTCAACCGCGCCAAGTGTGTCTTCGGCCAGATGGAGCTGAAATTCCTCGGGGACCACATCTCACGATCAGGGGTCCGTCCCGATGCAGACAAAGTTAGCGCCAACACAGCCATGCCACGACCGGCTGACCAGAAGGCTGTCCTAAGATTCCTGGGCATGGTCAACTTCCTTGGGAAGTTCATTCCCAACCTGGCTTCTCATACAACGAATATGCGCCATCTCGTAAACAAATCAACAGAATTCCACTGGCAGCAATCGCATCAGCTGGAATGGGAGGAGCTCAAGCACTAACTGGTCACGGCACCAGTGCTGGCGTTCTTTGACATGACTCGCCCTACAAAGACCTCAACAGACGCCAGCCAATCTGGTATTGGAGCGGTACTCCTGCAAAAAGACAGCACGTCGTCATGGACCCCGGTTGCATATGCCTCACGAGCCATGACCCCTACCGAACAGCGCTACGCGCAAATAGAAAAAGAATGCCTGGGCTTGTTAACTGGAGTGGACAAGTTCCACGACTATGTGTATGGCCTGCCACGATTTACGGTTGAAACTGCCCACCGCCCCCTGGTCAACATCATTAACAAAGACCTGAACGACATGACCCCTCGCCTTCAGCGCATCTTACTTAAACTCAGGAGGTATGATTTCGAACTGATCTACACTCCGGGGAAGGATCTCATCGTGGTGGACACGCTCTACCGAGCAGTGAGCACACCACCAGATGCGGAGGGGTTCGTGCGTCAAATTGAGGCACACGTGACTCTGACAGCAGCAAATCTGCCAGCTGATGATCCAAGTCTGGCCCATATACGCGCAGAGACGGCGACTGACCCCCTTCTGCAGCGAGTGATGCGCCACATGACGGAAGGGTGGCTCAAAGGGCAGTGCCCCCAGTTTTATAATGTGCGAGATGACCTTACCAACATAGACGGGGTCCTTATGAAATTAGACAGGATCGTTATTCCGCACAGCATGCGCCAGATGATTCTTTATCAACTACACGAAGGCCACTTGGGCGTCGAAAAATGCAGACGAAGGGCCGAGAGGCGGTATATTGGCCGGGTATTAATGAAGACATAGCCAACATGGTGCTCAATTGCACAACCTGTCAGAGGTTTCAGCCGGCGCAAACTTCGGAGACGCTTCTACCACACGAGTTGGTGACGTCCCCCTGGGCGAAGGTGGGTGTTGACCTATTTCACGCGCTCGGCAGAGATCACATCGTTATTATAGACTACTTCTCAAACTACCCGGAAGTCATGCCTCTCCATGATCTGACGTCGTCCGCAGTCATTGGGACCTGCAAGGAAACATTTGCTCGCCATGGCATTCCAAGGACTGTCGTGTCAGACAATGGACCCTGCTTCGCCAGCCGTGAATGGTCGTCCTTTGCCGCAGCATATGGTTTCACTCATGTGACATCCAGCCCTCTACATCCACAGTCGAGCGGGAAGGCTGAAAAGGGCATCCACATTGCCAAGCGGCTCCTGTGCAAGGCGGCTGCTGCCGGATCGGACTTTAACCTCGCCTTGCTGGCCTATCGATCGGCCCCGCTATCCACGGGTCTCTCGCCAGCGCAGCTCCTAATGGGTCGCTCCCTCAGGACGACGGTACCGTCCATCCTGGCACCAACAACAGACCATGAGACGGTTCTTCGGAACATGCAAATGCAGCGTGATCGCCAGAAAAGTCAGTACGACACACGAGCGACGGACCTGCCCCCCCTGTCCTCCGGAGACAAAGTACGCGTCCATCAACCGTATGGTGGCTGGTCAGCACCGGCCGAAGTCCTCCGACATGTGGCTCCCCGCTCGTTCCTGGTTCGCATGCCGGATGGTTCAGTGCGTCGCCGCAATCGGCGCGCCCTTCGCCGGCTTCCACGCTCGCAGCCACACAGTACGCACACGCCAGATCCTCAACAGGCTTCCGAGGATGACTTTGTGGAGCTGCCGCAGATCACGCCCTCTCCATCGCCACCCATGGCCATGCTTGACATCAGCCGGTGGTTCTTGACCCACCCTTGAGGCGGTCAACGCGAACTCGTCGCAAACCCATTAGACTGGACTTATAACACCCCTCATATGTCTAACAAGTTACACAATTTTATATGATAACCTGTTGTTGTTTATCGTTCCAGATATCGTCTGACTGGACCACTGTTCAAGTTTTTTTTCTCGTTCGCATTCATGTTCTGTTATGGTACAACCTTATTCATGTGACGCACCCGACATCGCCCCATGTAAATAGTTACGTCATACGCACATGCTGTACACAACACACACACACTCTTAGATGCACTCACAACGCGATCATATTTATTACCACGTAGGCACATATCTTTGTAAAAAGGGGGGATGTCATGATATTCAAACACACACATCATGATGGACACACCAACAGACAAATCAGAGCACACAACACCACAACCAATCACGCACAAGGACAGCAACCACATAAAAGCACGAGCACGACACCTAGTGGACAGTAGGTCTGGGGACAAAGACACGGACAAGACCTGTTACAAGATCACAAAGAGGGAATCCCCATGTGCAGAGTATCAAGACAAAACTGTACATAGAAAGTTTAAATAAAATAGCGTTGTACCATATACAACCGTGTTGGCTCATCTGTGTGTCAGAACGCCCTACACCACACAGGCCAGATGGTGGGGGATGAATGTAATGCAACATGAGTCCAAGGTTTCGGTTGAGGCTGTAGTGCAGAACCTGGCTATCAGTTTCTGCTCGGCGATTCTGCATTGTCGTGCATCCTGAAGGCCGCCTTGGAGAACGCTTACCCGAAGATCAAAGGTTAAATACCCTTGACTGCTGAAGTGTTCCGCGACTGGAAGGGAACATTTCTGCCTGGCAATTGTCGCACGATGTCCGATCATTCGTTGTCGCAGCGTCTGCATGGTCTCGCCAATGTGCCACGCTTCGGGACATCCTTTCCTGCAGCGTACGAGGTAGACAACGTTGGCCTGTTAGAGGCTGTGTGGTTGTCTGAAGGCAAGTAGTGGGGTGTGGGGATGGCCTTGTCAAGATGTTCGTCTCCATTGATGGAATGTTAAAGGCTGCGAAGAAGATGTCGTAGTTTCTCTGCCCTGGGGAAGTACTGGACGGCGAACGGTACTCTGTCGGTTGTGTCCCATGTTTGTCTTCTGTGGAGCTTGGTGCGGTTTTTTGCTGTGGCACGTTGGAACTGTTGATCGATGAGTCGTGCACCATATCCTGTTCTTACGAGTGCGTCTTTCAGTGTCTATAGATGTCTGTTACGTTCCTCCTTGACTGAACAGATCCTGTGCATATGGAGGGCTTGTCCATAGGGGATGGCTTCTTTAATGTGTTTAGGGTGGAAGCTGGAGAAGTGGAGCATCGTGAGATTGTCCTTGGGCTTGCGGGAAGTGCTGAGGTGACCGTCCTTGATGGAGATGCATGTGTCCAAGAATGCAACTGATTCTGGAGAGTAGTCCATGATGAGTCTGATGGTGGGATGGAACTTATTAATGTCATTGTGTTGTCATTTCAGTGATTCATCGCTGTGGGTCCAAAGGAAAAAAATGTAATCAATGTGTCTGATGTTGAAGGTCCTGTGCAGTGAGGAGGTCTTGTTCGAACTTGTGCGTGATGATGTTGGCGTATTGGGATGCAAATCTGATCCCCACGGCTGTTCCGTGAGTCTGGACGAAGAACTTGTTGTCGATGGTGAAGACGTTGTGATCCAGGATGAAGCGGATGAGTTGCAGAATTGCGTCTGGAGATTGGTAGTTGTTGGTGTTGAGGACTGAGGCTGTTGCAGCAATGCCGTCGTCATGGGGGATGCTGGTGTCGAGTGATTTTGTCAATGTATGGGTTGTGGAACCCACCTCTTCACTCACCTGCTGAAGGAGCAGTGCTCTGAAAGCTAGTGATTCGAAACAAACCTGTTGGATTTAACCTGGTGTTGTCAGACTTCTTACTGTGCCCACCCCAGTCCAACGCCAGCATCTCCACATCAGTATTTCCTGATGTTCAGAGACTGTGCTGTCTGTCCTCCTGGCCCCTTTACAGCCGCTCCTCTGAATGTCAGCGCTTATCCATCGTGGCCCGATCTGTCGTATTTCCTCCTCGGGGGGTTCCCTTCCAGTCCTCCTGCATTCCTCTGTTACCCTTGAGCACTGGGCCATTGAGCTCCTCTCAGTGTTTCTGTTTCTTCATTAATTTAATAATTGACACAGCCGGATATCTCACTAACTTCACAACCTGTTCTCTAAATTTGGACTGAGTCACCACATAAATAAACGCATTGGTGCAGCAATTTAAATTCCGCAGCATGTATGAGACTTTTTCAAAGATATAAGAAGAACTATTATCTAAATATCCATCGACATCAAAAAAAGATAAAATATACATAAACCACAGGAGTATGAAGCTGCCCGATAGAGTGAAGAGTAAAATCATAGATTTCCTTCTGCTCTCCATCTCTGGGTCACTGACATTCTCTCTCTTCCTCTGACCCCTTAGTGCCTTCCGGGCTCGACTGGCCACTAAAATGTGTCTGACTGTCAGAGCGTTGAGCAGCAGAATTAAACCGAATGGCAGCAAAGGAGTTAAAACCTTATCAAACATTCTGAATCCAATCCAAACCGGGTCAGTAAAGTAGCTTGGCTTATTAGAACATCTGATTTCAACATTGTTAACTATCCTGCTGGGTTCAAATCTGAAGTACAGGGGAATGTTTTTTAAACAGAGAAAAATGCCGGTTGTTGCTAGTATCACCTCCGCAGTTGTCTTGGTGCAATATTTAGATTTCAGCTTCTGACAACAAATAAGGACAAATTGATCAAAAGTGAAGGTGACGGTGAACCATACAGAACAGTCGATGCCTATACGGAGCAGGACATATCGAACTCGACACGCAGGGGTGAATTCCATTAAAACCATTGGGAAATAATAATTATTGATTCGGTTGAGTATGACCTCAGTGATAATTGACAGGAGATCTGCCATTGCCATGGCTACCAGGTAACGAACGGTACCAGCGGAGAGGCCACACTTTCCCTGTGACACGACCACAATTACCATTAAATTCGCTGTCAGAGAAAGAGGGAAGACTGAAAATCACCAATAAACATTCCTGGTTTCTGAGCCCATGTAGTAAGGACTGCTTTTGTCACGCAAACATTGGATTTGGGATTGCTTAAGAGGTAAAAAATCGCAATAATGACCTCACCTTGTCTCCGAGCTAAACCTCCAGGCTTAACAGATAAGCAGCTGGGACATGCAGCAGATCACTTGCAGGTGGCAGGGGAAGGGGACGCAGACTGTTACCAGAATAGGGACAGAGTGTATCACAGAAAAACAATCAAGTCAGAGGGAATACAGTGGCAGTAAGTTGCAGGAGAGTAAGAGAAGGCTGAATGGCCTCTGCTTTATTAACGGAGTAGTACAGGTAAAACGGATGAGTTAAGGGCGAGGATTGACACGAGGAATTATGATATAGTAGCCATCGCGGACACGTGGTTGAGAGAGGGGCAGGATTGGCAGCTTAACCTCCCGGGATACAGAATCTTCAGGACGGACAGGGGAGGGGGCAAAAGAGGGGGAGGAATTGCACTATTAGTTACGAAGACAATTACTGCAGTAAGGAGAGATGAGAGAGAAAATACAGTGCAGAAGGAGGCCATTCGGCCCATCGAGTCTGCACTGACCCACGTAAGCCCTCACTTCCACCCTATCCCCGTAACCCAATAACCTCCCGAACCTTTTTTGGTCACTAAGGGCAATTTATCATGGCCAATCCATCCAAGCTGCATGTCTTCGGACTGTGGGAGGAAACCGGAGCAAACCCACACGGACACGGGAAGAAGGTGCAGACTCCGTACAGAAAGTGACCCAGTGGGGAATCGAATCTGGGACCCTGGTGCTGTGAAGCCACAGAGCTATCCACTTCTGATGCCGTGCTGCCTAGTGTTGCATCTTGGGGGTTGCATTAATTGAAGCTTTGTGGGTAGAGCTTAGAATAAAAAAGGGACAGCCACATTGCTAGTTGTTTATTATAGACCCCCGAATAGCCAGAGGGAAATTGAGAAGCAAATATGGGCGTAATTTGCAGATGTAAAAATAACAGAGTAATTATACGGGGGTGAATTCAACTTTCCCAATATTAACTGGCGTAGTCATTGTGTTAAGGGCTTAGATGGAGCAGAGTTCATAAAACTTGTGTGTGGAGGGTCCAACAAGTGATGTTGCAGTGCTGGACCTAATGCTGGGGAATGAAGCCAGACAGAGTGGTAGACGGGATGGCGGGGGAGCATTTTAGTGATAGCGACCTCAACATGGTGCAATGTCAATTTATTATGTACAAGGAAATAAGCAAATTGCAGAAAGTTTTGTTGGATTGGGGAAGAGCAGACTTTAATAAAATAAGGCCGGATCTGGCCAAGGTAGATTGGGAAAAGTTACTGGCGGGCAGATCTACGGAAGAGCAGTGGGGGGGGGGGGCGGTGGTGGGTTCAAAGAGGAAATGGGGAGGGTACAGGCCCAACATGTTCCCTTTAGGGTAACAGGAAGGAGTAACACGCCCAGAGAAGCATGGATGGCCAGAGATATTCAGGATACAATGAGAAGGAAGAGAGAGGCCCTTCATAAGTACAAGGGAAACAAATCAACATACACATTCGTGGAGTACAGAAAGGGCAGGATTGAGCTTGAGAAAGCAAAGAGGGGATATGAGAAATCTCTAGCTGGTAAAAGTAGGGAAAATCCCAGGATATTCTCTCAGTATATCAATGGGAAGAGGATAACTAGAGAAACAGTAGGGTCCATTCGGGACCAAGGGGGGAATCTGTGGTGGAGCCAGAGGGATTGGTAGTGTGTTAAATTAATATTTCACATTTATCTTCACCCAGGAGAATGAGGAGGCAGCTATGGAACTCTGGGAGAGAGATTGTGAGGTTATAGAGCAAGTTGTCACAGGGAGGGAAAGTTATCGGAAAGTGTGAGGCGTTACATTTTGGAAGGAGCAAGTTGACAAGGAAATATTCAATGAATGACACCACACTGGGAAGTCCTGTGGAACAAGGAGACCTTGGCGTGTTTGTAATTAGATCTCTGAAGGCAGAAGGGCAGGTTAATAGGGTGGTGAAAAAGGCATATGGTACACTTGCAATTATCAATCGAGGCATAGATAGTAAAAGCACGGAAGTCATGTTGGAGTTATGTAGAGCATTGGTGATGCCACAGCTGGAATACTGTGTGCAGTTCTAGTCATCGCATTATAGTAAGTATGTGTTTGCACTGGAGCGCCTGAAGAGGCGTTTCAACAGATGTTGCCTGGGATGGGACATTTTAGTTATGAAGAGAGGTTGGATAGGTTTGGATTGTGTTCACTAGAGCAGAGAATACTGAGGGGTGACCTAATCAAGGTGTACAAGATTATGAGGCGCATGGACAGGGTGGTTGAGAACAGCTGTTCCCCGTAGCTGAAGGCTTGGTTACGAGGGGACACAAGTTCAAGGTGAGGAGCAGATGGTTCAGGGAGGGTTTGAGGAAAAACCTTTTTACCCAGAGGGTGATGACGGTCTGGAATGCACTGCCTGGGAGAGTAGTAGAGGCAGGTTGCCTCACATCCTTCAAAACTACCGGGATGAGCACTTGGCATCTCTTAACATTCGAGGCTATGAGCCAAGTGCTGGTAAATGGGATTTGGATGGGCAGACCATGCGGCGGTGCAGACTCGATGGGCCGAAGGGCCTTTTCTACACTGTATTTTTCTGTGATTCTGTGAGGCATGTTTAATATTCTAATCATGAAACAAAGAAACTGATCGGTTGGCAAACCCTTCTCTGGACTTCGGTCACTCCCGAGGTTGTAACCCATCCAGGATTCGGATCAGTCCCCGGAATAGGAGACATTCCTCCCTGGCTCAAATCATTCAGTTAGACAGTGGACTCTCATTTGAATCACTGACTATTATTAGGATACCGGGGTTGCAAATGCATCAATTATTGAAATGAAAGCGAGTTTATTTTGATTATGTTAATATGCTCAAAGCACTGGGTGCATGCCTACAAGAAGACCATTAAAAGAAACAAGGTCATATTAGCTTATGTAAAACCAAGGTTATAGCACATTTAGCACAGTATATACGGTTCTAGTCTACAAATCATGAAGTGAATGTCGAGGCATTGAAGCAGGGACACACGGTATTTTCAGTAATAATGCCACCATTGGAAATGATAGGTGTGGTGAAATATTGAACTGACTGAGGCACTATTCTAAGGATGGGAGAAGACTGCGTGATGACCCAATAGATTACCCTAAAATTATAGACTGGTTTGAGAGGGGCATATGTAGAAGTTATTTCCACATGTGAGCGTGTCTATTTAGAAAGTAAAGGCGGAACTGTTTGTTCCGAGTGGTGAGAATGGGGAATTCTTGGGAAACGGAATAGTTCAGAATCGAAACTTTTAAAGGACGTGAGCTCAGTGCATGAAGGAGACAGGGATGGAAATGCATTCTGATGGGATTCGATGAGCTGGAACAGAGGAGGCAGGTGCGCAGCACCAAGTCAGATGGAACTCAGTTGGCACAAATGCCGAGTTTCTCTGCTGTAACATCTGTAACTTCATAATCATCAGAGTTTTAACTTCATAATGTTGAAGTCATTTAAAATTTAATACAGTTCATTCCTGACTCAGCCACTCTCTGGACTGAAGAAGGCAATTATTCAGTTGCAAAAGGTGCTGTCATTAACCCTACCCAGAGTAAGAATAAGATGGTTCCCCACACCGAACGTAATTGAACAATGGAAGATTCTGCAGGAACAATATCCTAACCGTGGTGAGGTGTTACACACCAGTTAGTGATCCACACTCTGTGCTTTGTAACATTGACAGATACTCCCGGTAGCATACACTAACTGCGGTCAGATATTCCACTCTGGTTAATGATCCACACACAGTCCAATTCTACACGGACAGATAGTCCCAATGATACATTTTCACTGGAGTCAGGTATTCCACTCTGAATAGCGACAAACACAGTTGAATTATTCCCTGAAGGAACTCCCAGTAATAAATGGTCACTACTGTCAGGTATTCATTCTGATCAGTGGCCCACATTCTAGACAGACAGTAAATCTCAGTAATACATCATCAGTAGGGTCAGGTCTTCCACTATTACTCATGATTCACAGTCAAGACAATTCTACATCAACAATGGGAAATAGGAAAATATCAAGACATTTCTCTTTATACGTGCACTGCCACACATCACGAGCCAACAGAAAAGCTCTTCCTGTTTTTAAACTATTGTATTGATGAAACACAGATGGAGCTCCATTAATTGGAGAGATACTCTCCAAATAAAGTGTCATTTCAAAATAGGGTCACCCTATTCCACTTGTATTAGTGCCTTACAGTCAGCAAAATTTAGGTGCTCCCAGTAACACATGCTAACTGGGGACCGGTATTACACTATAGTTCGTGTCTCACACTCGGTACAATTCTACACTGACAGCTGCTCCCAGTAACACATGGCAACCGGGGTCATGTAATCCACTCTTGTTCGTGACCCACACTGAGTACAATTCTACACTGACAGGTGAACCCAGAAACATATGGGGTCAGGGAGGCACTGTTGTTAGTGACCCGCAATCTGTACAATTCTGCTCCCAAAAATAGCCACAGTAACACAGGGTCATTGAGATCAGGGGCGTCATTCTCGGACCCCCCAGCGGGTCGGAGAATGGCCGTTGGCCGCCGTGAATCCCGCCCCCGCTGGTTGCCGAAGTCTCCGGTACCGGAGATTGGGCGGGGGCGGGAATCGGGCTGCGCCGGTTGGCGGGCCCCCCCGCTCGATTCTCCGGCCCGGATGGGCCGAAGTCCCGCCAATAAATTGGCTGTCCCGCCGGCGTAAATTAGAGTAGCTATTTACCGGCGGGACAAGGCGGCGTGGGCGGGCTCCGGGGTCCCGGGGGGGGCGCGGGGCGATCTGACCCCGGGGGGTGTCCCCACGGTGGCCTGGCCCGCGATCGGGGCCCACCGATCCGCGGGCGGGCTTGTGCCGTGGGTGCACTCTTTCCCTTCCGCCTCCGCCACGGCCTCCACCATGGCGGAGGCGGAAGAGGCTCTCCCCACTGTACATGCATGGGAAACTGTCAGCGGCCGCTGACACTCCAGCGCATGCACCGCCCGGAGATGTCATTTCCGCGCCAGATGACGGGCAACATAGGCTGTTTCCGCCAGCTGGCGGGGCGGAAATCCCTCCGGCGCCGGCCTGGCCCCTCAATGTTGGGGCTCGGCCCCCAAAGATGCGGAGCATTCCGCACCGCTGGGGCGGCGCGATGCCCGTCTGATTGGCGCCGTTTTGGGCCCCAGTCGGTGGACATCGCCCCGTTTGGGGAGAATTTCGCCCGGCCGCTGACAGTTTCCCGCGCATGCGCAGTGGGGAGAGTCTCTTCCGCCTCCGCCATGGTGGAAGCCGTGGCGGAGGCGGAAGGGAAAGAGTGCCCCCACGGCACAGGCCCGCCCGCGGATCGGTGGGCCCCGATCACGGGCTAGGCCACCGTGGGGGCACCCCCCGGGGTCAGATCGCCCCGCGCCCCCCCCAGGACCCCGGAGCCCACCCACGCCGCCTTGTCCCGCCGGTAAATAGCTACTCTAATTTATGCCGGCGGGACAGGCAATTTATCGGCGGGACTTCGTCCCATCCGGGCCGGAGACTCGAGCTGGGGGGCCCGCCAACCGGTGCGGCCCGATTCCCGCCCCCGCCGAATATCTGATACCGGAGACTTCGGCAACCGGCTGGGGCGGGATTCACGGCGGCCAACGGCCATTCTCCGACCCGCTGGGGGGTCTGAGAATGACGCCCCTGGTTAGTGACAGAAATCAGTATAATTCTGCATTCACAGATACTCTCAGTATAACACGTTTACAAGGGTGAAATGTTCCACTGCAATAATTCACCCACTGAATCCACAATTCAACAACTATAAATAATCCCAGTAATACTTACAACTCACAGGGTTTCCTGCTTAAAATTTGTTTCAACATTAAAGAATATTTCACTGAATGCAGTTACTTTATACTGTGGAGTGCCTGTGAACTAGAAACAATTGAGACAACAGAATAAAACAGCTCAGGTAATTCTGGTCATTTAATTAACGTTATTATATTACTGAGTGTGTGCCTTATAACTGTGAGAATTTAATCCGCTGGGACATTATCATTCACAGCGTAATAACAGAAATCATTTCAAACAAAGGTTTACACAACTTCATTATTTATAATGTGGAGATGCCGGCGTTGGACTGGGGCCAGCACAGTAAGAAGTCTGACAACACCAGGTTAGAGTCCAACAGGTTTGTTTCGAATCACGAGCTTTTGGAGCACAGCTTCTTCCTCAGGTGAATGCAATTTGTTTATTTAATTATTATTATTTAGAGACACTTACCAGGTACACCAATTATCGCAAGAATCGTATAGTATATTTTCCTGACCGGTATCATTATACGGTGCATTTTCCTGTGCGTAGGAAATCTTCTCTTCCGTGCAGGAGACAATATCTCTGAAATAAACTCAGGTTAGGCATTACAAGTGCACTTACTTTATACCCCGACGATCCCCACGGGGATATTGAGGTTGAAGAATTATTCCAAATATGTTTTTTGAAGTTTGCTTAAACAGATGACGACAACTATGTTAATTCCCTGTGGTTGAAATGTAATCAAAGCTGAGAGTTAATTGGAACCTCAAGTCAGGACAAGTCTGATTATGCAGAATAGCAAATCATCATTGGAAGATGTGCTAAACAACCAAGGAAGTCTTCCTTCAAACATTAGACATCCCATCCCTGGTTCTCATATTGGTCCAGTGAATGGCCTGCACCCTTCATGTTCCTCAGAAATTAAGTTCCTAGTCTTACTGATATTGGTGATGTTCAGTCATAATCATGGACATGATTGCTCTCTTTCACCATGGTAATTTGTTGGGAAACATCAGTGAGACCAAAATATCATAGAACGGTTGCAATCCAGCAGTTGGGTATTGGGACTCGTCTGTCCGTATCGGCGCGCTGCACGAACACCACCTCTCATTTTCAAGTCTCCTCATAATCTCCTTGTTTTATTTTCTCGTCAGTTGCTTATCCAGTTCTCTCCTGATTAAGCCTGGATTCTCCACCCTTTCAGGCAGTTCATTTCAGACCCTAACCATGGACTGTCCAAAGATGAACCAGTCCACAAACGATGGTTGAGATTTAAATTCAAGATCAAGTCTTGAATGGCGGTGGACAATTAAACACTGAACTGGAGGAGGAGGCATCGACAATATCCCCATGCGCTGTGATGTCAGAGCCAGTCATTGCAAAAGACGGTACTGAACCCTTTGCAAAAAAAAATCAAACAAAGGTTTCATGTGAATAATCCAACTCGACCTCCTCCGGGGGTCCCCTTAATCACAGATGCCAGTCCACAGCCCATTCGATTCACTCTGTGTGATATCCAATCAAGGGATACTGCAAAAGTTACGGGCCCTGACACTATTCTGCGCAATTCTTGGTCTCCAGAACTAGTCGCACCACTAGTCACGTTTCTCACGCTGCAACCCTGACATCTGCCGAGCAGTTTGGGAAATTGCCCAGTTATGCACAGTCCACAGAAACTGGATAAAATCCAAGCAGGCTAATTACGCCTCATTACTCTACTCGCGATCATCAGTTAAGTGATGGAATGTGTCATCGATAGTGCCACAATAAGGCACTTACACAGCAATAACTTCCTCCCTGATCCTCAGCTGATCTCAAGGCAGTGTTTGACCATATGTGGCATCAAGGAGCCCGAGCAAACCTGAAGTCAATGAGGGTTACGAGAAACAGCAAACTCCCAGTTGGACCTGTTACAAAGGAAAATGGTGGCAGTGGTTGGACATCAAACCTCTGCGACCCGGTGCTTCACTGCAGGAGAGTCTCACTGTATTGGTCACAGTCCAACCGCCTTCAGGTGCTTAACAATGACATTCCCTCAACCATAAGGTCAGAATAGGCATTTTCACTGATAATTGTGCAATGTTCCACATCACCCACGGCTCCACAGATACGCAAGCAGTACGTGACCATCTGATGCAATACTTGGACGGTATTCAGTCTTGGGTTGACAAGTACGAAGAATATTTGTGTCACCATAGACCATAAGGCCATAAGACATAGGAGCAGAATTAGGCCACTCGGCCCATCGAGTCTGCTCCGCCATTCAATCATGGCTGATATTTTCTCATCCCCATTCTCCTGCCTTCTCCCCATAACCCCTGATCCCCTTTTTAATCAAGAACCTATCTATCTCTGTCTTAAAGACATTCAGTGAATTGGCCTCCACAGCCTTCTACGGCAAATAGTTCCACAGATTCATCACCCTCTGGCTGAAGGAATTCCTCCTCATCTCTGTTTCAAAGGATCGTCCCTTTAATCTGAGATGGTGTCCTCTGGTTCTAGTTTTTCCTACAAGTGGAAACATCCTCTCCACGTCCACTCTATTCAGGCCTCACAGTATCTTGTACGTTTCAATAAGGTCCCCTCTCATCCTTCTAGACTCCAGTGAGTACAGACCCAGATTCCTCAAACGTTCCTCATACGACAAATTCTTCATTCCAGGGATCATTCTTGTGAACCTCCTCTGGACCCTTTTCACGGCCAGCACATCCTTCCTTTGATATGGGGCCTAAAACTGCTCACAACCCTCCAAATGGGGTCTGATTAGAGCCTTATACAGCCTCAGAAGTACATCCCTGGTCTTGTATTCTAGTCCTCTTGCCATGAATGCTAACATTGCATTTGCCTTCTTAACTGCCGACTGAACCTGCACATTAATCTTAAGAGAATTGTGAACAAGGACTCCCAAGTCCCTTTGTGCTTCTGCTTTCCAAAGCATTTCCCCATTTAGAAAATAGTCTATGCCTAGATTCCTCCTTCCAAAGTGCATAACCTCACACTTTTCCACGTTGTATTTCATCTGCCACTTCATTGCCCACTCTCCTAGCTTGTCCAAGTCCTTCTGCAGCCCCCTTGCTTCCTCAATACTACCTGTCCCTCTACAGATCTTTGTCTCATCTGCAAACTTAGCAACAGTGTCTTCAGTTCCTTCTTCCAGATCATTAATGTATATTGTAAAAAGTTGTGGTCCCAGCACAGACCCCTGAGGCACACCACTAGGCACCGGCTGCCATCCTGAAAAAGACCCCTTTATCCCCACTCTTTGCCTTCTGCCAGTCAGCCAATCCTTTATCCATGCCAGGATCTTACCCTGAACACCATGAGCCCTTAACATATTTAACAGTCTCCTGTGCGGCACCTTGTCAAAGGCCTTCTGGAAGTCAAAGTAAATCACGTCCACTGGTTCTCCTTTGTCTAACTTTCTTGTTACCTCCTCAAAGAACTCTAACAGATTTGTCAGACACGACCTCCCTTTGACAAAGCAGTGCTGACTCAGTCCTATTTTACCATGCATTTCCAAGTGCTTCGCGATCTTATCTTTAATAATAGACTCTAAAATCTTACCAATGACCGAAGTCAGGCTAACCGGCCTATAATTTCCCGTCTTCTGCCTCCCTCCCTTCTTAAACAATGACAATGACATAAGTGCTGGGCAATTAGTATACGGAGCGAGAGATAATCTCCTCATATTACCTTGACATATAATAATGTTTCCAGCGTTGAATATTTCATGATCAACATCCTGATAGTTGCCATAGACCAAAAACTGAACTGGACTAATGATATAAATATCGAGTCTACAAGAACAGGTGGGATGCTGGGAATTCTGCAGTGAGTAACGCACGCCCTGAGTCCCCAAGCTCTGGCCAAAATCTGCAAAGTACACACCAGGGGTATCTTGGCACACTCTCCACTTGCCTGGATGAGTGCAGATCCAATAACAATCAAGAAGATTGACACTGCCCAGGAAAAAGCAGCCCGCTGGACTGGCACTCCATTCACCAACTTTAACATCCGGTCCCTCCACCATCAACACTCAGTGGCAGCAGTGTGAACCATTTACAAGATGCACTGCAGAAAATCACCAAGGTTCCGTCAACAGCACCGCTACATACCATGCTGTCTTGGATATCTATCGCCATTCCATCATTGTCACTGGATCAATATTCTGGAACTCCTCTGTAACTGGACTATGGGTGTCCCTGTTACACTTGTACTGCAGAGGTGCAAGAAATTGCTTCCGCACCAATATCTCAACCGCAATTCGGGATGGGCAATAATTGTTGGCCTCACCTGCGGTGTCCAGATCCTGTGAAAGAATAACTTAGAATATAATTTCCTTAATGTCACTGTTGATTAAAAAATGAAAAGAAATTTGCTTATTGTCACAAGTAGGCTTCAAATCAAGTTACTGTGAAAAGCCCCTAGTCGCCCCATCCCAGCACCTGTTCGGGAGACTGGTATGGGAATTGAACCGTGCGGCTGGCCTGCTTTAAAAGCCAGCTATTTAGCCCTGTGCTAAACCATCCCCTGGTTACATTGTTTATCGTCTGAAACCTGTGTCCGATGGTTTTTGACATTTATTCTCTATCTGAGATCAAAGCAAATTACTGCGGCTGCTGCAATCTGAAACAAAAACAGAAAATACTGGACAATCAAAAGATTTGACAAAGTGTCATCCCGACTGGAAATGTTAACTCCCTTCTCTCTCCACAGATGCTGCCAGACCTGCTGAGATTGCCCAGTATTTTCTGTTATTCTCTATCTACCCATTTTAAAGTGAGTCCTCCAACCCCGACCCCATCCTGATTTTCAGCACAATTCAATTTACTCTCAAACTTCCCTTCCCTGAGAAAACAAATGCAGTTTCTCTAATCTATCTGCAAGACGGAAGTTCCTCAAACCTGGAAAAATCTCATGCCCGTTTTGCGACTTTTGAAATGTGTTCACATTGTTCCTCAGGTGTAAATCTCTATCACTCCGTCTCTGGAATTCTCAGGGTACCTGTTTAACATCTTTATCCTACACAGCGATGACTGCGCTTGTTTCAATTCATTCTTTCATTCTGATTTCGGAAACCTCATGAATTTTATCTCGAATACGGGCCCAACAAACCAACTCTCCTCAAAGGACAGTTGCTGCAATCCTGATATCAGTGTACTGAGCCTGTGCTACACGCTCTCCTTGGTAGTTATATCCGTTGTCAGGTAGGGAGCCAAAAACTGAACACAGTACTCCCGCTGTGGTCTCACCAAGGCCGTGTGTTACTACACTCAGATATGTGTACTTCTGAACTCAAATCCTCTTGCGATGAAGGCTAACTTGCCATTTGTCGTTCTAATTGTTGCTGCATCTGCCTCTTCACTTTTGTTTACAAGGAAACACTTTGTACATCCACATTTCCCAAAATATCACCACAAAAACAGCGTCTTCAACGCCCACTCTTTTGTAACAGTGTTCATATCAAAGAACAAATAGAACAAAGAACAAAGAACAATACAGCACAGGAACAGGTTCTTCGGCCCTCCAAGACTGCGCCGATCACGTGTCCTATCTAGACCAACCGCCTGTATCCTTCCATACCCCGTCTGTTCATGTGCCGATCCAGATAAGTCTTAAAGGTCACTAACGTATCTGCCTCAACCACCTCACTTGGCAATGCATTGCAGGCCACACCGCCCTCTGTGTAAAAACCTTCCCCCGCACATCACCACCGAACCTATCCCCCCTCACCTTGAACTTGTGCCCCCTTGTAATTTTCAATTGTGCCCTGGGGAAAAGCCTCCAACTGTTCACCCTATCTATATCACTAATAATTTTATAAACTTTTTTCAGGTCACCCCTCAGCCTCCATCTCTCGAGGGAAAACAATCCCAGTTTATTCAATCTCTCCTCATAGCTAATGCCCTCCATACCAGGCAACATCCTGGTAAGCCTTTTTTCTACTCTCGCCAAAGCCTCCACGTCCTTCTGGTAGTGTGGTGATCAAAATTGGACACAGTATTCCAAATGTGGCCTCCCCAATGTTTTGTATAACTGTAACATAATTTTCGAGCTTCCCCAGCCACCACCCTGTAAAACAATGCTAATCTCTGCCTTTGTTGTCATACTCCTGTGATGATACGCTCACTATTATTGAGACTCAAGTTTGTTCCCGATTTATTTCTTCAGTCAAATATATTCCCCCAGCTGGTGGAACTTTCACTCCAGGACTCCGAATTATTACCCCAGTAATTTAACCACTGCACTAGCGTTCCAGGTGGACCTAAGGAATGTGTCACATCTGAATCATGTTATGTACATAATTTAGACTCTCTGAAGATGAGTCCAGAATATGGGTTGTTACAGTGTCAATTTATTGCATAAAATGTGTCTCAGGAGAACGCGAGTGGGCTCTCCTGGCAGCCAAGGTCAGTTTCAGAGTGAAATGACAAGCGATGGAATGAACAGAGGTCATTGATGTATATTTCATCAATCTTTATTCTGATCAGTGGGGAATTTGGAGAAAGGTGTTCACCAGTCAATGATTTATCGACCCGCAGCGACAATTGTGGCTGACTGATTATTCATGTAATAACTGTTACATTTCCGTCTCAATCACAGCCAGATAGGGGAGGGATTTCCCATACCCTCTTTTGTTGTTTTTTGCCTCGAGTCTTGAGTTTTTCTTTTCCAATTCCATGGTAAGTTTTTCTCTGGCATTCTGCACCATCTATTTCTTCTTAAACACTGAATGCCTTCCCCGTCATTTACCTACAAACATTGCATACATCCTATAGTTTAACCTTCTACACAACTCTCCTCTGTCCTATTTCTTACCTAACAATCAATATGTTCCATTAAGTTCCCTTCTTCTCTATTCCTAATTAAACATCACAGCACTTCATTCAAGTTATTTTTATTCTATTCTCATAATAAGTCACTTTGTCCCATTAAATCCACTTTGCTTTGACAAATTACATTATTGTTGCATTCCTCAAAATTCCAATATCCTCCAGTTACAGTTTACGAGTTACCAATTTTGAACTTCCTTTATTCCCGTTGTAATTAAGCAATTCCCCTCAATTCACTTCCCTCTCTCTTCAAGGAGCTCCTGTATTACCAGCTCCCCTCTGTTTTCTCTATTTCCGGTCTTAATTCTTTAAGCTCATTAGTGCGAATTCTATCCAACTCGTGACCTCTTAACCCGATTCACCTGTTGATCGTTCCGAACTGCAGGCTAGCTGATAATACGAATGGTTTATTATATCCGTCTCCCTTTTCAATTAGCCAAAATCTCGTAGCTCCGACCAAATACACTTTTGGGTCCTGTGGTTCGAATCTACTAGCCCAGCTCCATCCTGCATTCCCTCTCCAGAATCCTTCAATGTTTTCTCGTCTGCCCAAACCTCTCATCCGCCTGAGGTTTCAGTTTTGTGCCTTTGACACAGCAGTGAAATAACCTTTCACAAAGTTTGAAAAAGGCGATGGTGTCATTCATCCTGTCTTTGACATGGTTGGAGTGCGACTTCCACTCTAAACTCAAGGCTCCAGTTAGCAGGTGGGTGGAACTGCCCTCGCCTGGTCCCACTCTTACCTCTGTGGTCAGATACAGAGAGAATATCCTGGAATGATTCACCATCGAGTGCTGGCACTGCTACCTCCGCCCTTTCCACTGGTTGTCCCGGTCACCTTGTTATTTTTCATTGTCCAGGCTAACTTTGGCGAAGTTATTGAGAAACACCTGATCAGATTTCACATACACATTCCTGACTCTGCCTCGACACCACTTTTCTCGACGCCTCCATTGCCTCTTTGTGGTCAAATTCCTTGAGCATGTTCTGCATGTTCAGAGAACATTTTTTCTGTCATGACATTAAACCAAAAATCGGAACAGATGACTCCAGTGCAGAGAACCTAGAAGTGACTGTATAACACGGTGCACACACTTCCAGTGAGAGTAACATATTACATAGAATTTACAGTGATTTGGCCCGTCGGGTCTGCACCTTGGAAAAAGCACCCTACTTAAGCCCACACCTCCGCCGTATCTCCCTGCGGCCAATCCACCTAACCTGCACATCTTTGGACTTGTGGGAAGAAACCGGAGCACCCGGAGGAAACACACACAAACACAGAAAGACTGTGCAGCCTCCACGCAGACAATGACCCAAGCCGGGAATTGAACCTGGGACCCTGGAGCTGTGAAGCAACAGTGCTAACCACTGTGCTCCCGTGCTGCCGATTAATCCGGTTCCCACCTAAACTCAGACCCTGGGTCAGTGAGGCGTAGAACAAGCCAAAAGTAGAAGGTTTCCCATGTGATGTGGCGGGCATGTAAGGTTAGGTTACTAAGGATCAATGTTTTAGACAATACAAATGTGAGGGGCCTTTCATTGTTGCAGTTAAGGATCCATCAATGTGCGAGGGTTTGTGTCTCAAAGATTCATTGTTTGGTCCTCGGCTCCATTTGTGATGTCAGCTGGAGACGGGAATCAGCCCCTAGTTACAATTCATTACCTGGAGTTACCCTGGGCACGGAGTGGAATTACTATCACACCTAAATAAGAGGAGTTATGGCTGGACGAGATGTAGATCCTCACATTATTAATCTGTGTCTGTGCCTATTCCCCAGGTTTAAATGGGCGGAGAAAGGTTTGCAGCCTCGTGATCTTGTCCTTCCGTCCCAGTGACTCCCATGGCTCCCTCCCAGAGATGGAGAGAAGCATTTGTGACTGTCTCCTGCACAAACATTTTAACCGAGGGGAAATAAAGAGGAGGAGACGCAGGGTGCCACCCAGCAGATGCTTGTCTTGGTGGAGGCCCATTTAGAAGTGTGCATGAGGATGAGGCCAGGAAACCTTCCTCTGTAGCTCAGAGGGACTGCCAGCAATGTGATGGAGGCTCAATAAGTTAATAGAGCGATTTTGCACAACAGGAGACTGACAGACCTCAGCCGCAGGTTAGCTCTCCAATCCCCACACGCACTCATTCCAGCCAGGAAGACGACAGCACAGAGAGTGGAAGCCGATTCGTAGATGCAGAGCTCAGGTCCCTGCTGGACGCCATGGAAGAAAGGTGGGACACCCTGTTCCCCAAGGTGGGAAGGAGGATGCCAACTGCCATCATACAATGGGCCTGGGCGCTGGTGGCAGAGGCTGTGAGTGCCGTGGGCCCCACCATCAGGACTGGACAGCAATGCTGGAAGACGCTGCACCAGTTTCTCAGGGCCGTCAGGGTGAGTAGGCAGAATTGTGCCCCTGGCACTAACGCCCATCCAAAACACCTGTAACCCCCCTCCCCTACACCAAACCCCACCCGCCGGCGGTGTGCACGCACCCCGCACTGCAACAAATGTCAACACCCATATCGGCCACCATGGCTGGTGCCCTGACCACGGACGCCACCAGCTGCTCCACCGAGTGTGGCACGGGTCTGACTGCCGAACACTGTCCACTTTCTGTCTCCTCCCTCCCGCAGGAGAAGATGGCGAATAACCACAGTGAGAGAGGGGACCGCAGCGGGACCGCTTGACCTCAGCAGTAGCGGAACAGCGGGCACGGGACTTTGTAGGTTGGCTCGGAGAGAGGGCAGTCACCGAGACGGAGATCTGAATCGGGCAACCAAGTGAGCTCCTCGCTGCATGGTGGATTCCCATGGCACGCATGGGCACTACGCCCACCCCACCACCACCCCACCCCACACCCACACCACCCACACACCACCTCGCCCCACACCCACACCATCCCTCCCCCACTCCACCCCACACCACCCCACCCCACCCCCACACCACCCGCATACCACCCCCACACCATCCCACCCCACCCTCACTCCACCCCCACAGCACCCCGGCCCACCCCCACACCACTCCCGCATCACTCCACCCCACCCCCACCCCACCCCACTCTCCCACCACCCCCTCACCATCCTCTCACCACCCCAACACCATCCTCTCACCATCACCCTCCAATTATGGGTCACGAATTGTGTCTTGCAGGATCACCGGGCGATGATGCGGGCCCTTCTGGTGTCCCCAACCCCAACACCAGGAGAGCAGCGAGGAGGATGCAGACACGGGCACGGGTGGGCGCCCTCGACCCGCAGCCAGAGGTACCCCAGAGCACCAGTCTGGGGATGAAATTGACTTCCCATCAGAGCTGTCTCCAACACCCTCCACCATCCCAGAGACACTCACCTGGGCTGGGCAATTCAGTGAAGTGGGTCTTGTGGCAGGATCTGGTGCACATCACTCACGTGGAGCAGTACAGCAGGTGGAGGGAGGATCCCCCGAAGGGGTGGACGGTGGGACGGTGACCCTTTCCCAGGGACCAGCTGCCTTGTGGGCAAGTTTCGGGCTTCAGGAAAGGGCGGTCCCATCTATTGTGGAGATGCAGTCTCAGAGCCAGGGACTACATGAGGGGAGTCGGCAACCACCCATCGCCTGAAGGTGCAGTTAGAGCTGGTGAACCAGCTGTAGGGCAGGAGATGGTGCCGACCATGCGTACTACTGAGGTCAACACCGTACGTGCAGTATCTGCAATGGAGGCCTTGAGGGCGAAGATTTCGGCCATGGGTCAAGATGTCCAAGGCCTGGGCCACTCTGCACTGTCAGTGGCCAAGGCCCAGGTCAGGGCTACCCTCTCACAGGCAGCCATGTGCCAGGGCCACCTGGATTTTGCAGCAGCACTCCTGGGCACGGCCCAGTCACAGGGGGACCATGACTGAGGGCCTCGGCAGCATTGCCCGGGTGCTGGCCGCCGTGCCACAGACCCAGAGGGAGGTGGCACCGTCCACTGTCCGATGTAGCACAGACCCAGAATGTGATGGCCCAGTCCCTGGGTGAAATGGCGCAGTCCTAGAGGGATGAGTTCCACTCCCTGCCCTCCATGGCTGCGAGCATTGCGACCTTGGTCTGGGCGCCTTAAAGAGTTCATGAACTGCCAAGTGCGCCAAGGTAAAGGTGCCGCGCGCACTACCTGGGTTTCGGGCGCAGACGTGCATAATGCCCAGGTTTCGGGTGAAGAGGTGCATGATGCCCATCTCATGGTCACACACCAGCTGCACGTTCATCGAGAGGAACCCCTTTCAGTTTGTGAAGACCAGCCTGTCCTGTACCGGAGCTCGTAGGGTGACATGCATCCCATCAATCACCGAGCTCTGTGAGATTCCCGACAAGCCCCCACTCAGCGCTTGGAAGTTCCCCGTTTCATAAAGGATCCGGGCGACCATCACCTTGATGGCCAATGGGAGCGGGTGTACTCCCCCATTCCCCCGGGGTGCCAGATGCACCATGATCTGGTAGATATGCCTTAAACGGCATGCTCGATCCGGCAGGTCCTGGGATCACATGTGCTGCCGGTACACATGAGGCTTTATGCGGAACCTCCTTTGCACCTCCTCCCCCTCGGCCTGTTGGGCGACTGCCTTCCATCCTAAGCGACTGACTCCCGTGCCTCTGGGGCAGGCTTCGCTACTGAAACGTCCTCCTCAATCACCACCAGATAGCACAGCCTGTGCATCCCAGGGCTGCCGTGACTACGAACAAGGCCACCATTCAAGGTTGAATCCCAATGCCCATTGTCTGCAGGGGTGAAGGTCAGACATGTAGCATGATGCATACATCTGTGCTCGACCAGATCCAAAGGGATTCACGGTGGTTCCGGCCTGCATTGAAGACCCTGCCCCCGCATGTCCCCCTCTCCCATCCTGCCGCTCGCAGTCCCACACCGTTAATGATATGGAAACATCGTTTACTGTACATGCGGAGGAGAACGCATTGATGCTGCTGTCGAGGTGCCGGACATTACAAATTGGTGCACGCCCGGCACCCACCATGATTTTGGCTTCACGACCAATTCTCCCCCCAATCTCCTTTCCCGATTTCCCAGTCGGCCTGGGGAGAATCCCGCCAATGATGAGGATAAAGGGGAGTGAGATTAGCTGAACTGATCTTCCAGAGAGTGTGAAAGAGAAACATGTGCCAAATGGCCAACAGCAGCTGTGTGTTACCCATCGATAATCTGCCTTGGACTCGAAGATTTCTCCAATTGAATTTCAACTGGTGAAAGAGAGCCGCCATATGCGAGAGTGTAAAGGAACTGCCCAAACTGGGCACGCTGACGTTAGCATTACTGAATGGTAAATAAAGACAAAGGCCACGCAACAATCACAGATTTGTCCAGAGCAAGATAGACGGAGGGTTTCAAAGCTGGCATAGGGCAGGCATTAAAAGGATGGGGGACCTGTTCATAGACGGGACCTTTCCCAGCCTGAAAGTGCTGGGGGAGAAATTCAGTTTGCCCCCTGGAAATGCTTTCAGATACCTTCAGGTACGCGCATTTCTAAAAAAACAGGTGGTGTCATTTCCGCTGCTACCCCCACACAGGATACAGGATAGGGCGGTCTCCGGCACCTGGGTAGGGGAGGGGAACTTGTCGGACATCAACCAGGAATTTCAGGAGGCGGAGGAAGCCCCAGTGGAGGAACTTAACGGTAAATAGGAGAAGAAGCTAGGTGGGGAGCTAGATGCGGGCCTGTGGACAGATGCCCTAAACAGGGTTAATTCTTCATTATCATGTGCCAGGCTTAGCTTAATTCAGTTTAAGGTGGTCCACCGGGCACACATGACGGCAACCAGGATGAGCAAGCTCTTTGGGGTTGAGGATGTGAGGTGTGCGGGAAGCCCTGCAGATCATGTCCATATCTTCTGGGCATGCCCGGCTCTTGAGGGTTTCTGGCAGGGTTTTGTTCTGGCAATGTCCAAGATCTTAAACACGCGGGTGGTGCCGAGTCCAGTGATAGCGATCTTTGGTGTGTCAGACGTCCCGGGAGTTCAGGAAGCGAAACAGGCCGTCGTATTGGCCTTTGCCTCCCTGGTAGCCCAGAGACGGATCCTTTTAATGTGGGAGGACTCGAAGCCCCCGAGTGTAGAGACCTGGGTTAGTGACATGGCTGGCTGTCTCAGTCTCGAGAAAATAAAGTTTGCCTTGAGAGGGTTCTCTCGGAGGTGGCAGCCATTCCTCGACTTTCATGGAGAGCAGTACTGTTCAGCAGCAGCGGCATCCCGGGGGGGGGGGGGAGGAGAATTGTTATGTTGTATTGTTCTTTTCTTTGTATATATGATTAACTTTTACTTCATTTTGTTATGTTAATGGTTGCGCACGGTTATGCAAAAATTATGTATTTGACAAAAATTTTGAATAAAAATAATGTAAAAAATAATAAAGACAAAGGCCATTGGGTGAAATGATATGAAATCTAAATATGGGAATCATGCTGTTTACAGGAACGATTCTAATGCTGGTTAATACAGCTTCCAATTGTTTTTTATTACATGTGATGGGACTTGTACACTCTTGTGGTAAGGAGGTGGATGGAGTACAATTGCATCACAGAGTTTCGACAAGGGAATTCATTCAGCTGTCGAAACTTGTTTGTGGGAAATTACAAAAAAACAACTTGAACCTTTTTCTAACCTCAGCTTCCCTGGAGAGATCCTGGAGAGTATAAAATGAATGCAGTTTAATTGAGAGACATTGGTTGCTTATCAACGGAAGAGATTCACTCCACACAGAAAATGCATCGACCAATTCAGATGGTCAGGAAAATATACTACTTGATACTTGCCATAATTGGTGTTCCAGGTAAGGGTTTATAACAAATGAAGTTCTGAAATTATGCACATGCGCTGGTTTCCGGAATTCACCTTCTCATGGCTGCTTTAGTCACAGAAAATCTTTCATCACGAAGGATTAAGAACATTATTGTTTAATTCAAGGACACTGGTTGTTGCTGTTCCTGGAAATCACAGCATTTTAAAAAGTGCCTGGAAAACGGCTTACAAGCTGTTTCTTGGTTTTGGTCTGCGTGCTGAATGCAGAAATTGTTACATAATAGATTTTATGTTCGTGGCAGTAATGTGGCTAACTAATCTATGTTAAGGTGTCCAGTCTCTGTATCAGCTAAAGCTGTGCTTCTGTGTTGTAAAAGGCGTGGCCATTATTGATGACAACCACTTGATTATTTAAAATTCAAGCAACCAATGGAAATGTGTTTTGATTGCTGGAGATTCACTGGAGTACAGATAATTTTACAAGGAGTGGTGGTCAGTCCTAGCTAAGCAGGTCATGGAACCTAGTGGGCTACAGATTATATAATCAATGGGAGAAGCCAGATCTGTGTGCAGTTTTTCAGTCTGCCAGAAGGTTTGAGTGGAATAGCAGGCTTGCCAAATGCAGTCTGGCTGGGCACAAGAGTCTGATAAGACAGAAGGATTTTCAGACTTCCTGAAAGGGAACTCTCTCCAATGGTCTGCACAAATAAGCAGGGAAAGCGTTGTGTTAACTTTACTTCTAAGTGGCATTTGAACCATCTTGGGTTGCTTAGTTGGAATATATATGGCGATGGTGTAAGGCATCAGTTTGAGATTTCCCTTATGTTTAAGAGCTCTTTAACTGATAATTGTAAAACTAGCTTCTTTGCTCTAAATGTGGGTAATTCTGTTCTTAAATTAAAGTTTGTTTGAAATAAAGGATACTTATTAATCAGAGTGATCACTCAGTTTAAGGGGGAATTTACTGGTAAGATTACTCTTTCAGTGAGGACGAGTTTCCTGGGTGTGGAAGAGGTTACTCTAGTTGTTTTGCAAAGAGTGGTTAAAACAAAACTTTTGGTTTTGGCGGTCAAACTGCAATTGACTTTACCTGAAGGGGTGCAGATGTTGGAGATAATTAAAGCGATAGCTCAGCATTTAAATTCACCAAAGGCATCATTCGGAATCACTAGAACTAGCTAAAATTTAATTACGAGTGAAACATTTTGAAATGGAGGAAAAGCTGGAGCTCCTCAAAAGAAAATTGAAATGAGGAAACTTATTGTGGAAATGGAAAGATGAGCAAGGGATGAAAAGGAAAGAGGCAAACAAAGAAGAAAAGGTAAAGGAAAGAGCAGCAACGGTAGAGGGAAAAGACAAGCAGAGAGATTTTGAACTTCGGAAAATGAATCTGCAAATAGATTACAAACTGAAAAGTTTGCAGTTAAATGCGGACATTGAGGCTGTTGTATTATATTACTTCTCCTGGTAGCATGTTATATTACTTGAAGTAATGTGTGTTACACATTTGTTTATGCCGAGAAGTTCTTAACTTTGATGATGATGAATACTCAAAGTCATCTCGTGATAGCGAATAATTTATTGAGTAACTAATCAATTAACTTGTGAGTTTGATTCTTCAATACGTTTATCAATACTTTTACTCGCAGTTAAATTAAACAAGATAGGATTGGATTAACTATGAATATTATACTTGTTCTCTGAGCTACCTCTACGCTTCTGTTCTCTAGTCACAACACACCCAAAGAGAACGGGGAAACAGATTGAGCCTGTATTTATACCCCCTATTAGTGTTGCCCTCTAGTGATCAGTTGACTGTACTGACTAACCATTAACCCTTTATGTATATACATATACAGAGATCACTACAGAGGCAAGTTCAGAGGAAGGTAGGACCCCTCTTTGTCAAAAGCCTCAAGTGAAAATGTTTGAATATATTCATGAACTTCCTACGGTTGACGAGAAAGATGTCGAAAAACGTCTTTTGTCTCGTTGTGAAATTAGCCAAATACCATGTGGGTATTGTTGGTTCAAACAAAATTGTTAGATGGAGCGAGTGAAGTGTTTGCATTGTTAGCAGAGGAGTTATCTAGGGATTATGATGAGGTGATAAAAGCCAATTAAATGCATATGGACTAGTGCCAGATTCCTATGGATGAAAGTTTAGAAATCTATGGAAGGAATCATGTCAGACGTATATGGAATTTGAAAGAATTAAACAAAATAATTTTGATATGTGGTTAAGAGAATTAAAAATTGACCGAACGCATGAAACCCATGGGGACATAGTTATTTGTTGACCAATGTGAAGATTCACTTCCTATAGTAGTGAGAACTGCTGTGAAAGAGCAAAGGGTTAAAATTACTCGACTGGCAGCAGAGCACTGTCAATTAGTTCATAAATCAAGGTTTGTAGTTCAACATCAGTTTTAAACTGTGAAGGATATGAGCTGGGGAAATGAGAAGACTGCAGGTAGTGAAGGCAAAGCAAGTCTCGGAGATATTGATGACTTTTCAGCTCAGGTCAGAAAGGAATCGTCTGGGTGTGGAAGAGATTGAAGAAAAGTTCAATGTTTTCATTGTAATAAGTTTGGATCCACCAAGTCACGGTGTTGATGTCTTAAGATAAAAACTAGGAAGACAAACAGGATAAACTAACAGGGTTTATTAAAATGGGAAAAAAATGTGGTTACCTCTCAAGAGGTGCACAATACTGCACACTGGCTCAGAGGGTGCATGTTAGGAAGGTGTCTGGTTTGTTTAAATATTTTAGATGTGGGGTAGGGTTTACACATGTCGACAAGGCGGGTATGTAAAGAGATTAAGACCTTCAGGCATACAGGAGGAAGTCAATCTTTAATGGGTGAGAGACAGAGGTATGTAGTTCAGATTAAAATTGCCCGATAAAGTGGTAAAATGTGGGATCACAATGAAGTGTGTCGTATTCCATTATGTAAAACTGGTGAAGTGGCTGCAGGGTAATTATCTTTTACAGGCAGGTCCAGTCCTTTGTGGGTAATTATATAGAGAGTGATGCCTACTGTGGTTGAAAGGCAGTGGAAAGTGAAGCGACTGAGGTGTTTCAAGAATCATATCCGAGTGGTGTTACTAGATTGTGTGGGAATAAAATCACAAAGTCACAGGTTGAGACATGAGGCGGAGAAAACAAGGAGTACGGATAGCGAGATTGAGGTTCATTTATCAGGTCCAGCCCTTAACCAGATGACTGATAAAGAACAAGAGCAAGTGGAGGGTGGAGTTCAGCTGTGGAATTCTCTGTCAGCGGATCCTCCGGCCCGCCGGTAGCACACCCACACCACGTTTGCTGACGGCGAGGGTCGGCCCACAATCGGGTACTCCATTGGCCAGCTACGGGAATGGGGAATCCTGCTGCCGACGGCGGTGCGACGTGCAGGACTGGTGGACCGCAAAATTCCGCATATCTTTAGTTCCAGAAAATTAGGAGAATTACAACAGAGGAATTCAGAGATAAAGTTGATCAGAAAGCATACACAGAGGTAGAATCTGAGTAGCCAGGAGTGTTATTACACAATAAATAATGTATTAATAAGGAAGTGAAGCCCTTTAAATGCTCAGGTTGTTGATAAAAGGTCAGAGCTTGATCACATGGTATTAACAGTGCGTTATAGAAATGAAGTTCTGTGGGTAGCACATGAGATTCCTGTAGGGGGTCATTTAGGAGTAAGGACAACTCCAGCAAATATACAAAAACATTTTCATTGGCCTGTCCTGCAGCGGGATGTAGTTGAACTTTGTCATACATCTCATACTTGATTGGTATTGGAAAATCTTAAACAACAATCAAGCCAGCTACCTTAATACCCATTCTTGCATTTGAGGAAACATTTGTTGAGGCCTCAATTGTTAAGACGTTAAAAATAAATCAATGTTTGTTGACAATAATGGGTGTGTTTGCTAGATTTCCGGAAGCAATTCTGTTGCAAAATATTACAGCAAAAAAGATTGTAGAGGACTTAACTTTGTTTTTGCCACAAACGGGCTACCAAAAGATATCTCGTCGGATCAGGGATCCAATTTTATGGCAACATTATTCAGGGAAGTTATTAATAGCTGAGGAATAAAGTGCATCATCCAGCATCAGAAGGAGCTTTAGAAAGGTGATATTTGAAAAGTGGAATCAGACTTTAAAGACAACATCCATATTGACTGTGTTGACATCTTTATTTCTCTGTGAACCACAAGCTGTTTCCTGTATTGACTGAATGACCGCACGACTGGAGTATTAGTTCAAAGACAGTTTTCTGAATAACACAAGACTTACATCTATATGCAATGATACACGCGACTACGCACTAAATTAGACCTAATCCCAAAGATGACCTTTACTTCACTTCGGGGTGACTGGCTCTGTGCGAGAGATCAGGCCTTTATCTGTGTCCACGTGGGTCGGTTGGAAGTCTTCAGGTTCATCTCGGCTGGACTCGTCCTTCTGGTAGCGATCACGGGTCCTTGAAGTTGGCTAGTTGATATGTTGCAATTGGTCACACACAGGCTGGTTCAAAAGAGGCCGATCTTTCGGTTTGCAGTTCTTCTTATCCCCCTGGGCTTTTGCCCCCTTTGGGCGGTCCTAACTGCAGATCCAGTAGATCGATAGGGTTTCGATCACACTCTTTGACCCTAGTCATTTAGGGGCGGATACCTCGGTGGCTGGGCAGGTCCTAGCTACCATTGTCATAGGCACATCGGCCTTTCCAAATAACAGGAAGTGGCGCCGGTTAGTCTGCTACCGTTGTAACACCTTGATTCAAACTTGAGTGTGCTGGGGGACATGGTGATTGACTCTTAGTGGATATAAGTTTCAGTCAGGCCTGGCTTCTTTGCACAATACACAGAGGCTGTGTACCTGCCTGTGTCCAAGCTGACCACAATTCCCATGATCCTTTGCAGGTGGCCATTTTAGATGGCTACCGATACAAAGATTGCTCAGATACAAAAGGAGATTGCAAGCACCCTTAAGAATATCATTGAAGTCAATTACAACAATTGGAGATCAACTATTGTGATGGTACCAAAACCAGATGGAATGAAACGATTGTGTGTTGGACAAGCAAACTGTAATACTAAAGTTTATTTACTAAAAGTATACTGAGCAGTATCTTTAACAGAAAGGATGAAGGAGATTCTGACTTTTGTATCACCAAATGGCCTGCATCAGTTTAAAGTGGTGCCATTTGGAATGAATAATGCGTGAGCAACATTGCGAAGACTAACTGGACTACACAATTGTGCAGTGTACACTGCAGTTTTGGTGGTGTTCAGGTCTCTGCGAAAGGAGCTTTTGGAACATCTGAAGGATTTGCTCGATTGTCCACAGTGGAATGATTTGGTGGTAAACCTGATTCAACGTCTGTTTACCAAAGCTAAATCACATTATGAAGCCACATTGTTAGTCATGGTCAGATTAACGCATGGAATGAGAAACTTAAAAGCGATTGGGCACTTCACAATGCCATCGATGAGAAGAGAACTTCTGAGATTTCTGGGCACGTGTTCCTTTTGGCAGAAACCCCACGCCACATTTCACCACGATGGTTGTTCCACTGTGTTCCGCCACCCTGGGCTAGTGCGCGGTCAATTCCAGCCTCACTTTACCCTGAGTTGCAGCACAATTTAAATTGACAATTAATTCTTCGAAAATATCTGAGGTCTCTGGACTTTCGCTGACAAAAGACGACAGTCATCAGGTTTGTAAATGTAAACACATTTTGAAAAATTAATAACAGTAACTATAATTAACTATGCAGTAGATGAACGTGGTTAACTATTATCTAATTACTAATCCACCTCTTTATCTCACCCCCACTCTCTGTACACACAAATGCAAGACTGACAAACAAACACAGAGGGGAAAAAGGTGTAAATACAATGATGGAAGTAAAAGGATCAGGGTCTTTGTTTCAAATGGTTGTATTAGTTCAGCTTTTTCATACGTTAGCCTTCTCGTACACCTTTCTACAGTCTAGGCCTTCAGATTGCGGTTTGTGTTTTCAGTCCATAATGGTTTTCACTACAGATTCATCCAAGTCTAAAGAACCTCTCCACAGGTACAGACATCTTCATTAGGCAGCATTAATGGAGGAAGAGAGAGAGAGAGAGAGCGTGAAAGAGAAAGATAGACATTCACAGCTGCTCAACTCAGCATCCAAGCTCCGAATGTCCTGGTTATCTGAAACAATTCCACTCAGGTAGGACCCATCATTGCCTGTCACCGGGCAGAATATGGCCCTTTGCCAATTCATTGGCTACCAGCCAACCAATTGAACCGCCTACCTCCGATCTCTCGGGTGCCACAAAGTCTGAGTTCTGCTGTTCAAAAGCTCCACAGTTCATTATTTTACAACGTTTGAGTTCCTTGCTTGCTCTTTCGCCTTAAAGGTATATGTTCAGAAAATATCCATGATCAAAATGATAACCACCAAGTAAAAGGAATGGGAAATAAAGGAATCACCACAAAAGGCACCTTACAACTGACTGACCTTGGAAGAAAGAACTAGAAATTCCTTTGGATGGCTGACCGTTTGGAGGTACTGACAAACTGAAAACTATGCTAGCTGTCGCATCAGTTTGAATCACACCGAATTACCACAAGCAATTTCAGGTGGCCATTGATGCCAGTGATGTGGGCCTTGGTGCTGTTATGTTACAAGAAAATGAAGAAGCTATGGAAAGACTTGTTTGCTCCCCCACCCCCCAAAAGCCAAATACTCGTCAAAGGATGTATTCGACCATTGAGAAGGAGGCGTTGGGTTTGGCATTGGCTTTGCAACCTTTTGGCATTGATGTTGCTACAAATTCATCAGCGATAATTGTTTGCACAAACCATAATCCATTGAAGTATTTGGTGAAATTTAAAAATTGAAACAAAATACTTATTCAATGGAATTTATTGCTGCAACAATTTAACTTGAAAGGTATACATGTGGCAGGAAGAGAGAATGTGAATGCCGATATTTTATCATCATTTGAGATGAAAGAAGAATGGAACGTCAAAATTGGGAAAGACAGACTTAAATGTACTATACTGCTGTTTAAATGTTCATGCATAAATATGAGGGGATATGTATCATATAGAGCAATGTGAGTGCATAGTAATGAGTAGTGTTTAAAGTTGAAAATGTTATGCAAAATGAAGCCATATTTTCATATTGCTAGTTCATTCTGTTAAGGGGTTAAGTGTGAGGAATGTACAGAATTGGTATATTTCTATTGCATTTCATATCTGTTGCAGGAATGCTCTTCAAATCCTGGTTAAGGTAATATCTGTTGCAGTCATATTATTAAAGAACCTTGATTATGATATCCAGACTGTGTTTCTGTTAAAACTTATTTTAAGATGAGTAAAACATTAGGTAAACACTGTTTCTATCTATTTATGTCTTTTCATACAGAAAGCTAATGAAACATTGTTATTGTTTCTGGAAATCCCCTGGGTAATAGATCATTTATGAGAGATTGTATTTTGTGCTAGCTGATTAAGTGACGGGACATTATAGTGGGATACAAATGATGAAATTAATGGGAGGAGCCTTGTATTGCTGTCGTTTTGCAGTGTGTAATCAGCTTTTATGTTGAACAGCAGTTATGCAAATTCTGCCAGGGCCTATTAAGACGCAGTGTATTGGATCTGCTGTTAAAAAAGTCTCTCTTTCTCCAAAAGGTCTACACCGAGATAAGCAAGTAACCTATTTTGTCAACTTTACGTAGAAATGATATTTGAACTGTATTGGGTTGTTTAATTGGAATGAGTGAGTGAGGTGCAGACAGTAAGTACACATTTTAAAATTTTATTTAAGACCTGTTAACAAAGTTATTTATTTGATGCTAATCTTGTTAATTCTGTGTTTAAATTAACATGTGTTTTAACATAGAATATACTTATTGGTCAGAGTTATCATTCCTGGGGTGAAGTACCCTTCATTACTGTTTTACAAATAGAAAAAGAGCTCTGGGTTCCCGTCTGGTATTCTAAGAAAATTTGGGGCCTGTCCGTTTCCCCAATAGTATTAGTTTTAAAAGACATTTTGTAAGAGCTGACTGAAAGTTCAGAAATCTGCTGATAAAAGGTGTTTTTTAAGACAGACGCAGCATTTGTGTGAAATTGTTGGGAAGCGGCATATTCATTCGCATAGAGTCCTGTTGATCAGTTGAATGCAATGATTTCAACATAGGCTAGGATGATTTTTTAAACTGGCAGTTGCAAGTTTGGCTTTAAAAAATAAACAATCTCTTCATATTGCTAGTTAGGGGGAAGGTCTGATGTATGTAGAACTTGTTATATATTACATATAATAATTATATTTGTGGCAGTAATGTTTTAATAGCCTGGATAAGGTATATATTTGTTGCAGTAATATTATTAAATAATCTATGTTGTGATATCCAGACTGTATGTCTGATAAAGCTGTAATTAAGAGTGGCAAATGGTGGGGAAATGCTTGATCCCGACCATTCTCTTCTTTTTACAGATAAATGAGCTTTTAACTTGTGTTCCGATTGCTGGAGATTCCCCGGAGTGTCGGTAATTCATGGGGCAGTGGTGCTAAGTCCAAGCTAAGCAGGCCATGGAACTTAGTGGGATACAAGGATATAATGAATGCAGGCTAGGTATATCTGTAGTTTTGCTGTCTGCGAGAAATTTTAAGTTGAACAGCACTTTTGCCAAATGTGGTCAGCTTGGGAGGAGAATTCTGACAAGACCGATGAATTTTCAGTTTGTTCCTGAAAGGGAATCTCTCTCCAAAGGTCTGAACAAATAAGCAAGTAAACATGTTCTGCTAACTTTATTTATCAGTAGAATTTTAACCTTATTGTGTTACTTTGTTGGAATGGAGAAATCGTGGAGGTATGAGGCGTGAGTTGAAGTTTTTCCTTGTGTTCAAACACTGTTTACCCAATAATTGCTGTTATTTTCCTTGATGTTAATGCGGTTACTTCTTTGTTTAAATTTGCCATTCTCATCCCGTACCAATGCAATGTTGTGTTCTGGACCGGGATCTTGACATCTGGAAGAAAGGAGAAGGATCAACTGGGTGCTTGAAGATATCAACTCTTTGCATTTCAGAGCGTGCCCACAGCGGCACATAATTAGAAGCTGAGTGTCTGAAGATTATTCTCATGTCCGCCTGAAAACCAGTGCAAGAGTCATGGTTGGATTTATTGAGCTATGACCCAATTGTAAGCCACACATATTATCTGGCTAATGCTTCCTGCCTGATCTCAGGAATAGGCAATATTTTCTGTAATTCCACTCTCTTTTCCTTTTTATGTTTTACAGTGAATTTGGTGTCAATTTTGATTATTTCCCGTGGAAAGTGCGGCCTCTCCACCTGCACCACACGCTACTTGGTGGCTATGGCAACAGCGGATCTTCTGGTCATTATCACTGAGGTCATACTAAACCGAATTTGATTATTTCCCATTGATTTTCCTAAGTATCACCCCTGTGTGTAGTGTTCGCTACGTCCTGCTCTGTATAGCCACAGACTGTTCTGCCTGGTTCACCGTCACTTTCACTTTTGATCGATTTGTCGCATTTGTTGTCAGAAGCTGAAATCTAAATATTGCACCAAGAGAACTGCAGCTGTGGTCCTAGCAATTATCGGCATTCTGTTCACATTCAAAAACATCCTCATCTACTTTCGATTTAAACCTAGAAGGATTATCGACAATGTACCATGGCAATATTCAAATAAGCGGAGCTATTTTACTGACCCTGTTTGGATTGGATTCAGAAAATTTGCAACGGTTTTAACACCACTGATACCATTCGCTTTAATTTTGCTACTGAACGTACTGACAGACACATTTTGGTGACCAGTCGGGTCCGTAAGCAACTGAGAGGTCAGAGCGTGGGGGATAATCACAGTGACCCGGAGATGGAGAGCAGAAGGAAGTCGATGATTTTACTCTTCTCCATATCCGGCAGCTTCATCCTCCTGTGGTTTGTTTATGTTTTGTATTTCTTTGATGTGAATGACTTCTTAGATGCAGATTCATTTTACATCTTTGAAAATGTTGCCTATATGCTGCGGAACTTAAGTTGCTGCACAAACACCCTGATTTACGTCCTGACTCAGCCTAACTTCAGAGAGCAATTGAAGAGCATGCTGAAATACCCAGTTATATCAATTATTAAATTAATTAATAAACAACACATCTGAGACCAATCAGATGGTGAGGCAGTGCTGAAATGCAAGAGGATGAAGCAGGTAGTTCGGAAAGGAAAGGCCAGGAGGAGTGGGGAAAACAAAATAACTGTTAGGGATGGGCAAGGGTGAATATGAATGTTCACATATTAGGAATATTACTGTGACAATGCATTATTATTATTTATTTATCAATATATTCATTTAGACAATAAACGCTTTATTAAATCTGAGTCCCGAGCTTTCTTAACGCCTAGCTGGGTAATTGGGAAGGTGGGGAATGGGAAGATGGGGAATGTGGTATATGGGAGTTTGTGGAAGGTGGGTGATGGGGAAGAGCGGGTTTGGGAAAGGTGGTGTGTGGAGTGGGAAGGTTGACTAGGTGATGTGGAAGATGGGCTCAATGAACATGCGGGATGGGGCAGGTGGGACTGGAATTTGTGGGAAATGGGAAGGTGAGAGGGTGGAGAATGTGGAGGATGGGACATGTAGTGGATGCGGATTGTGGAGGATTGAAAATGTGGGTTGGGGCAAGTTGAGGAATGGTTAAGTTGGGGGATGGGAAAATGGGCAATGGGAAAGTTGGGTGACGAGGAAGGGGGTGGGGTTGGGAATGTGTTGTTGGTGCAGGTGGGTGTGAAATTGGTGCCATGGGGTGGAGTGGGGTATTGGCATGGTGAGGGTGGGAAAGTTAGGGGATGGGGAGGTGTAGCCATCTGGGATGGCCACTTCCAGAACACAAAATGGACACACACAAAGAATGTAGGGGAATGTGGACATTGCTGGACAGCAAGCATGCACAGTGCCTGAATGTATATTTGGGAAGCAGTTACCAGACGGAATTGAAACTTTGGGTCGATTAGCATATTGATGGCCCGTCTCCGAGAAACAAAGGACTAACACTCAGGTAGTTGATATAGTTCCACAGTTACAGTACACAGATACAGTGCACAGATATGTACACAGATACATAGTTACAGGGGCTGGTTTAGCAGACTGGGCTAAATCATTGTCTTTTAAAGCAGACCAAGGCAGACCAGCAGCACGGTTCAATTCCCGTACCAGTCTCCCTGAAAAGGCGCCGGAATGTGGCGACTAGGGGCTTTTCACAGTAACTTCATTTGAAGCCTACTTGTGACAATAAGCGATTTTCATTTTCATTTTTCAGACATCCCGGAACCAGAAAGACACAAACAAAGCCAGGCCAACGGCCACCTAGGACAGGCCCAGCCATCAGGGCACCCACCCCTTTCACGCCCAGCCATCAGGGCACCCACCCCTTTCACACCCAGCCATCAGGGCACCCACCCCTTTCACGCCCAGCCATCAGGGCACCCACCCCTTTCACGCCCAGCCATCAGGGCACCCACCCCTTTCACGCCCAGCCATCAGGGCACCCACCCCTTTCTTGGACAAGATCGATAACAATGATCGAGAAGCGGCCCAACTAATTGGGGCCAAGTTTAAGGCCCGCCTAAATGCGCAAAAGCCCCTCCAAGTATAAGAAGGAACCCCCACGAGAGATTCGCTCTCTTGGACTTGGCTCTCAAAGCGGAGAGACCCATCCACCAGCATCACCAGAAGCAAGTAAGTTCAAGGTCAGCGCTCGCTACCAGACGGACGACCTTAGCTGTTCTCCTGTATCTGTTCGAACCCAACAGCCTCAGATCCGAACAACGGCCATTGTTCCTCTGGCTGAGTGGGCGCCCGAAGTTAAGTATAGGCGTTAGCGTTAGAGATAGTTTAGTTTGTAGTACTGTTGTGCATGAGTAGATCTTACTGTGTGTGTAAATAAATAGTATTGACATTGAACTAACTAACTGGTGTACTGGCTCTTTGATCAGTATTCGGGTTTGAACCTTGTGGCGGTATCGAGAGATACCTGACGACTCTAAATGTAAACATAATAATGATTAAGGAAGGCGGCCATATTGACCGCCATATTTATAACCAGATCAACAGAGGTTGGGATGACGAAGGTGTCCAATGTGGAACATTCATGATTGGGAAGGTGGCGACAGGAGAAGGTATGGAATGTGGTACATCAGAGATGGGGAATGTTGGGAATGAGGAATGTGGAATACACAGAAGGTGGGGGGTGGGGAAGATGGGGATGGTGAATTTGCCGGATGTGAAAGGTGGGGTGTGGTCAAGCCTAGACTCTGGCAGAGCGGTGTGGAGGTTGGTCGTCACCACCAGGACCCATTTTCCTTGTGGGGTGGCTGTGGGAGGACGGGGTGGGGAGGTCTTAGGGAGGGGAGCCGAGATCCTTGGCCATGTCAGTCGGGAATGCATTCTCATTGCTCACTTCGAAGTCTCATATTGTATCGTTTGAATTTCCTTCATTGGTAATTCAGCCTCTCCAGCTGGTGTTTGTTGTGGCAGAGAGTGAACGCAAGTAAGCTCATCCAGTAAAGTAGCAAATTATGCAGATCGCAACGTTTCAGGGTGTAAATAGATCTGTCAATGCCACATCTTCATGGAAAACGCCCCATCCTTTATCCTGCCCAAATCGTTCTTGCTGACATGCAGCAACATATATCGTCCAATAAAAAGGCAAATTACTGCAGATGTGAAATCTGAAAAAAAACAGGAAATGATGGAAAATCTCAGTGGGTCTGGCAGCATCTGTGAAGAGAGAACCGAGCTAACGTTTCGAGTTTGGGTCACTCTTCATCAGAATAAATCATTTAATCATTCAAAAACTTTGCTCACAGACATCGCTGACAAACATTCAAAATGTTCCTACTGGATTTCCTGAGGTCAATCCTGTCGTGCATTCAAAGGAAAATACTGCACATGTTGTGAATCTGCATGAGAAACTAATAATGATTGGATTAAAGCTCAGAAAATTAGAGGATGTCAGTGGAGCCAGACACAGAGTTAATGTTTCAAATCCGTGTGATCCTTATTCAGAGCTGAAGCGAGGAGTACATACAATGGAGTAAATGAGGACTGATGTGACCATCAATTCACACGAGACGATTAGTAGAAGTGAACAGCGGTTTTAATAAGCTAGATCGGTGCCTGCCTGCGACTGCTCTGTACTGAGGGCCGCCACAGGCTGCAGATTTATATACCACCCCCGAGGGGGCAGAACCACAGGCGGAGCCCACAAGGCCATCAACATAATACAATACAGAACAGTGGTGAATTGGAGTAGCAATACGTTCACCACATTCACCCGCTGGTTGAAGTCCAACGGGGGTGAAGTGGGCTCACAATCGAGTCTGTCCGGCGCCTTGATTGTTCTCTGTGATCGGCTCAGCTCCGGCTTTGCTGCGGGCACGGGTGTTGAACTCGTCGCTGCAGACACGGGTGTTGGGCTCATTGACTCAGGGAGTGTGTCGCCTGGAGCTTCATCACGGTGGGTCGGCGATGGGGGTAGGGGGTGTGTAGGCCGTGTAGGGGCGGGGGCGGTGTTCGGCGTAGGGGGAGCGTAGGTGATGGTCGCTGGGGAACCGGCGGGTGCCAGATCCCGGAGGGAGACTGTATCTTGTCGGCCGTTGCGGTGCGCCATGTAGGCGTACTGAGGGTTGGCATGTAGATGGTGGACCTTCTCGACCAGTGAGTCGGACTTATGGCTCCTCACGTGCTTCCGGAGGAGGACAGGCCCCGGTGTTGTCAGCCAGGACGGAAGCGAGACCCCGGAGGTGGATTTCCTGGGGAAGACAAACAGACGGTCATGAGGGGTCTCGTTCGTGGCTGTGCAGAGGAGCGACTGAATGGAGCGGAGCGTGTCGGGGTGGATTTCCTGCCAGCGGGAAACTTGGAGACTCCTAGACCGTAGGGCCAGAAGGACAGCCTTCCATACCGTCACGTTCTCCCTCTCCACCTGTCCGTTTCCCCGGGGGTTGTAGCTGGTAGTCCTGCTCGAGGCAATGCCCTTACCGAGCAGGTACTGACGCAGCTCATCGCTCATAAACAAGGAGCACCGGTCTCTGTGGACGTAAGTGGGGAAACCGAACAGGGTGAAGATGCTGTGCCTTAATGACAGTGGCCGAGGTCATGTCGGGACATGCGATGGCAAAGGGGAAACAGGAGTACTCGTCAACGACGTTGAGAAAATAAACGTTGCGGTCAGTGGAGGGGAGGGGCCCTTTGAAATCGACGCTGAGGCGCTCAAAGGGGCGGGATGCCTTCACCAGGTGGACCTTGTCTGGCCGACAGAAGTGCGGCTTGCACTCAGCGCAGACTTGGCAGTCCCTGGTCATGGCCCTGACCTCCTCGGTGGAGTAGGGCAGGTTGCGGGCCTTGATGAAGTGGAGAAGCCGGGTGACAGAGGTCATTGTGGATGGCCCGAAGTCGGTCATCTTGTGCACTGTGCATGTGCTGTGGGACAGGGCATCTGGGGGCTCGTTGAGCTTCCCCGGACGATACACAATATCGTAATTCTAGGTGGAGAATACGATTCCCCACCACAAGATTTTATCATTCTTGATCTTGCCCCGCTGTGTGTTGTTGAACATAAAGGCTACCGACCGTTGGTCGGTGACGAGGGTGAACCTCCAATGCCGCACAGCTTCCACAATGGCTTGAGCTTCCTTTTCGACAGAGGAGTGTCGAATCTCGGAGGCATTGAGGGTACGGGAAAAGAAGGCCACGGGCCTGCCTGCCTGGTTAAGGTTAGCGGCCAGGACGACATCTGACGCATCGCTCTCCACCTGCAAGGGGATGGACTCGTCCACTGCATGCATCGCGGCCTTGAAGCGGCTGAAGGCCAGGCGGGCCTCAGTCGTCAGGGGAAAGATGGTGGCTTTGATAAGTGGAAGGGCTTTGTCCGCATAGTTGGGGACCCACGTGGCATAATATGAAAAGAACCCCAGGCATCTTTTCAGGGCCTTGGGGCAGTGGGGAAGGGGGAGTTGCAGGAGGGGGCGCATGCGGTCGGGGTCGGGCCCTCGGACTCCGTTTTCCATGACATAGCCGAGGATGGCTGGAGGATGGGTGCGGAAAACGCATTTCTCCTTGTTGTAGGTGAGATTGAGGGCTTGGGCAGTTTGAAGGAACTTCTGAAGGTTAGCGTCGTGGTCCTGCTGATCATGGCTGCAGATGGTGATGTTATCCAAGTACGGGAACGTGGCCCGCAGCCAGTACTGGTCAACCATTTGGTCCAACATTCTTTGGAAGACCGAGACCCCATTAGGTGATGCCGAAGGGGACCCTGAGGAAGTGGAAGAAGCGGCCGTCTACCTCAAAGGCAGTGTAGTGGGGGTCTTCCGGGCGGATCGGAAGCTGGTGGTATGCGGACTTCAGATCTACCGTGGAGAAAACCCAATAGTGTGCAATCTGATTAACCATGACCGCTATGCGGGGAAGGCGATACGCATCGAGTTGCGTGTACCGATTTATGGTCTGGCTGTAGTCTACAACCATCCGGTTCTTTTCCCCGGTCCTGACGACCACCAGGGGACTATAACTGGCCTCGATGATATCCTCCCTCAAGAGCCGCTGGATCTCTGACTTGATAAAAGTCCTGTCCTGGGCACTGTACACTGTCCTGGTGGCGACGGGTTTACAGTCGGGTCGCAAAGAGCGAGGGAGGGGCGAGCTTAAGGGTCGCGAGGCTACATACGGTGGGAGGGGGTAGGGGTCCGCCAAACTTCAGGGTCAGGCTTCTGAGGTAGCACTGGAAATCCAGTCCTAACAGGAGAGGAGCGTAGAGATGGGGGAGGACATATAGTTTAAAATTAGCGTACTCGCCGCCCTGTATCGTGAGGTTCGCGACACAGTACCCCTGGATCTGCACTGAATGTGATCCGGAAGCAAGGGAGATTGTTTGGGATGCGGGGGAAATCTGGAGGGAACAGCGCCTTACCGTGTCCGGATGGATGAAGCTCTCCACGCTCCCAGAGTCAAACAGAAAGGGCGTTTCGTGCCCATTGACCCAAACGGTCATCATGGAGTTCTTGAGGTGCTTGGGCCGTGACTGGTCGAGAGTGACAGCGCCAAGCTGCGGGTAGCTGGCGTGGTCGGTGGTAGCGGGGTGGTCCCAAGATGGCAGCTAAGATGGCGGCCCCCGTCGGTCGCACGTGTCGGGCGGCGTTGAAGATGGCGGTCAAACGGCGGCCCCCGTCGGTCGTACGTGTCGGGTGGCGTTGAAGATATCGGCCAAGATGGCGGCCCCATGAGTCGGACGTGTCGGGTAGTGTTAAAAATGGCGGCCCCCACGGATAGCACGAGGCGGATGACACATCAGAAGGGGGCGGTACCGGCAGGAACACAGCCACGCTGCGGGGTCTGCGGACCTGTGAGTCGGGCCTGCGATTTTGAAACTTTGGGTCGGGCCAAACAGACTTTGGCAAAATGTCCTTTCTTGCCGCAGTCGCTGCAGGTCGTGTTCCGAGCTGGGCAACGCTGCCTGGGATGCTGGTTCTGGCCGCAGAAATAGGAAGGCGCCACCCCCCAGGTTGGGTGGGCAGCCGCGCGGCACAGGCCTGGGCCACCCTCGGGACTAATCGAAGACGCAACCAAGGAACCTGGGACACCCTCGGGCCGGGTGATGGCCACGCCTCCGCTGCCCATGAGGAAATCGCGTTGTCGGAGGGGAAAGCATTTAGGCTATGGAAGGCTTCCTCTAATTAGGTGGATAGTTTTACCGTCTCGTCTAGGCCGAGGGCGCCCTTTTCGAGCAGGCGCTGTCTGACATAGTTGGAGCAGACTCCAGCCACATAGGTGTCCCGGATGGCGAGTTCCATGTGCTGCGAGGCCGTGACGTCCTTGCAGTTAAAATTTCGAGTGAGTACCCTCAGGCCGCGTAGATATTCCTCCAGCGTTTCCCCGGGGCGTTGACAACGTACGGTGAGGAGATGCCGCGCGAACACTTCATTCACCGGCCTCACGTAATGTCTTTTCAGGATCGCGACCGTGTCTGCGTATGTGGTCGCGTCTTCGATTTGTACCGAGATTCTGTGGCTCACCCGGGCGTGGAGGAGACTCAGCTAATGTGCCTCAGTGACGGCGGGCGAGGAGGAGGCGGCGAGGTAGGCCTCAAAGCAGCGGAGACAGTGTGAAAAGATTCCTTTGGCTTCAGTTGCCTGTGGGTCGAGTTCCAGTCGATCAGGTGTGAGGGTGGCTTCCATTGCGATATCTTAGCTTATTAAATTGATGCGACCATCAATTCACACGAGACGATTAGTAGTGCCTGCCTGCGACTGCTCTGTACTGAGTGCCGCCTACAAGCTGCAGATTTATATACCACCCCTGAGGGGGCGGAGCCCACAAGGGCATCAACATAATACAATACAATGCAGTGGTGAATTGTAGTAGCAATACGTTCACCACAAGGACAAAGTAAGTTGCGTGAAAAATGGGAGCTGAGGAAGGTTTGAATAAAGTTTGACATAAAGCAAACTTCAAGGTCGGTGCCACAGAGATTTTGCCAACAATTTCTGCATTCATCATTAAATTGGGAGCATTGCTTCACAGGCTACTTGCTTGGACCTAAAGGCATGAAAGCACAGCTTAAATTTGAAGTCAGGATCTCCTGTTTACAAAACAGGCGCTTTAACCATCTAAGCCACAGCACCAATCTGCAAGCCAGCTTTGCAAGTGTAGAACAGATTTCAATTGTTTTGATTAAACATCGGTATTGTTGATTTCTCCTGCTGACTTTGAGAGTGCAAACTAAAATATTCATCGTCACTGGGCTTTTGAAACTGTAAAGATTGCAGTTATTTCTGAAAGTTATTAATTTAAAAGCAGTTCTGCAGGAAAGGAGTATACAAACAGGAAACATTTTGCGAAATGGGAAGTGATTAAACATGGCCAGAAAACTACAGTGGTATAATGCAGGACAAGACAAGGAGAGAGTTTTACATTCACTGAAAATCTAGCAAAAATTCTTGAAAATTCTGGACGGCTGTTGCAATTTGGCAAACACGACGTTGTCACGGTTCTTGCATTTTCCATAAAGCATCCTGCATTCTTTATTTTTATTTCCTACCATTCACTGGGAAGCAAACGCCTTGAGCCAAAATCAAAGCCCTGACAGGGACTTGAACCCTGAACCCTCAGATTAAAAGTCTGATGCTCTAGCGACTGAGCAGCCAGGGCCCATTATAAAAGTGATCTCATAGCTCACTTCAAAGTCTCATATTGTATCTTTTGAATTTCCTTCACTGGTCATTCAGCCTCTCCAGCTCATTTCCCTCGCAAGCAGACCGGCAGCCTCCCTTCGGCTTCCTTTCTCAAATTCTTCAACTTGGACTCGCATTTTACCAATGACCTGTGATGTGACAACTGTTGTTACCCAGGGACATGCACTGGGACTTCAAGACATTGAAGATTATGTTTAGTTCGCTGAGATATCAGTGGGAAGCTGCAGAGATACAGATTGTATTTTGAGAGAGGGAATAAAGGGTGTTCTCTGTTGTTTGTTGTGGCAGAGTGTGAACGCAAGTAAGCTCATCGAGTAAAGTAACAAATTATGCAAATCGCAAAGTTTCAGGGGGTAAATAGATCTGTCAACGCCACATCTTCATGGAAAACGCCCCATCCTTTATCCCGCCCAAATCGTTCTTGCTGACATGCAGCAACATATATCGTCCAATAAAAAGGCAAATTACTGCGGATGTGAAATCTGAATTAAAACAGGAAATGATGGAAAATCTCAGTGGGTCTGGCAGCATCTGTGAAGAGAGAACCGAGCTAACGCTTCGAGGCTGGGTCACTCTTCATCAGAGTAAATCATTTAATCATTCAATCTTTGCTCACAGACATCGCTGACAGACATTCAAAATTTCCTGAGGTCAATCCTGTCATGCATTCAAAGGAAAATACTGCACATGTTGTGAATGTGCATGAGAAACTAAAAATGATTGGATTAAAGCTCAGAAAATTAGAGGATGTCTGTGGAGCCAGACACAAAGTTAATGTTTCAAATCCGTGTGATCCTTATTCAGAGCTGAAGCGAGGTTACATGCAATGGAGTCGATGAGGAAAATGGAAGTTGCGTGAAAAATGGGAGATATGGAAGGTTGAATAAAGTTTGACATTAAAACAGGGGAAAGCAAACTTGAAAGTCGGCACGACAGACATTTTGCCGACATTTTCTGTGTTCACCATTAAATGAGGAGCATTCTTCACAGGCTACATGCTTTGACCTAAAGGTACAAAGGCACTGCTGAGATGTGAATTCAAGATCTCCTGTTACAAGACAGGCGCTTTAACCATCTAAGCCACAGCGCCAATCTGCCAGACAGTTTTGCAAGTGTAGAACAGATTTCAATTGTTTTGATTAAACATCAGTATTGTTTGTGGTATTATCAGGTATTGCTGTACCTAAGAGGCTGATGACCATTGGTTAAACCTAGAAGTTTACCATTGGCTGTTGATACGTAGCTCCGCCCTGACAGATGGTGTATAAGAACTGGTGCCATCCCAGCAGCCTTCACTTTCTGTACCGAAGCTGCTGGGGAACAAGTTCTAGTCGATTAAAGCCTTCAGTTAGGAAATGACTTTGTCTTGAGTGTAATTGATCGTGCATCAATTTAATCGACTACACTTCAGCTGGAAGGATGGATCTCCGAATCAAACCGGAGTACCTACAACTCAGCCCCCACGCGGAGTACTCGGCTGCAATATTTAAACACTGGCTGGCGTGCTTTAAAGGCTACCTCGAGACGGCCGGAGGTACCCCCTCCGAAGGACAGAAAATGCATCTCCTGCACTCAAGGGTCAGCCCTGGGATCTACACCCTTATCGAGGAGGCGGAGGACTATGATCCCGCGATCGAACTGTTAAAAGGACATTATATCCGCCCTGTAAATCAGGTCTACGCACGTCACCTGCTTGCAACGAGACGGCAAAGACCCGGGGAATCGTTGGAGGCTTTCTACCGGGCGCTACTGGTGCTGGGCCGAAACTGTGGCTGCCCGCAATTTTCAGGGAGCGAGCACACGGAACTTTTAATCAGGGCTGCCTTCGTAGCAGGTATGAGCTCTTCTGAGATCCGCCAAAGACTATTAGAAAAGGACACCCTGGGACTTGGAGAGGCATGGGCCCTGGCAGGGTCCATGGACGTAGCCTCCCAAAACACGCAATCCTATGCGCCCGACCGCGCAGCAGCCCCCTGGGCTGCGTGGCACCCCACAGCGGCAGCCCCACAGACCTTCCCCTGACAGCGCAGGCCTGCGCTGCGAGATGGCCCGCTAACGCCGCCGGGCACCGCTGTTTCTTCTGTGGGCATGTGAATCATCCCCGCCAGCGCTGCCCGGCCCGCACCGCCGCCTGCAAAGGGTGCAGCAAGAAGGGCCACTTTGTGGGGGTCTGCCAGGCCCACGCTGTGGCCGCGGTCTCCAGCGACTCCGGACCGCCGCGCCAACCCCCCCTTCAGGCCCCGACCGGCCAGCGCTCACCGCCACCCCACTATCCTCGGGCCACACGCGACCCATGGGCACGGCCATCTTGCCCCCCGGACTCCACGCTGGACGGGTGGGTGCCGCCATTTTGTCCATCCCCGCCGCCATCTTGTCCATCACCGATCACCATGTGCGACCCATGGGAGACGCCAACTTGGATGGGGCCCCAGGCCCCCAGCACAACCGACGAAACGCTGCCCAATCAGAAATCGCAACTGCTTCATCTGGCCTCGGTGACACTGGACCAAAGTCGACCTCGGACACTCGCAACAGCAACAATGACGGTCTTCATCAACGGCCACGAGACATCTTGCCTGATTGACTCTGGGAGCACGGAAAGCTTTGTTCACCCCGACATGGTAAGGCGCTATTCACTTGTTACCCACCCTGTAAACCAAAGGATCTCCCTGGCCTCCGGGTCACACTCGGTGGAGATAAAGGGGTTCTGCCTAGCGAATCTCACTGTCCAAGGCAGGAGATTCAACAATTTCCGCCTTTTTGTCCTGCCGCACCTCTGCGCGGCTGCACTCATGGGGTTGGACTTCCAATGTAACTTGCAAAGCCTGACCTTTAAATCGGCGGCCCTATACCCCCCCTTAATGTCTGCGGCCTTGCGACCTTTAAGGTCGACCCGCCTTCCCTGTTTGCGAACCTCACCCTGGATTGCAAACCCGTCGCCACCAGGAGCAGACGGTACAGTGCCCAGGACCGGACCTTCATCAGGTCAGAGGTCCAAAGGCTGCTGAGGGAAGGGGTCATCGAAGCGAGCAACAGTCTCTGGAGAGCTCAAGTAGTGGCGGTAAAGACCGGGGAGAAACATAGGATGGTCATCGACTACAGTCAGACCATCAACAGGTTTACGCAGCTGGACGCGTACCCTCTCCCCCGTATAGCCGACCTGGTAAACAGGATTGCGCAATACAAGGTCTTCTCCACGGTGGATCTCAAGTCCGCCTACCATCAGCTACCCCTCCTTAATAGTGACCGCAAGTACACTGCCTTCGAAGCAGATGGGCGGCTCTATCAATTTTTAAGAGTTCCCTTTGGTGTCGGTCTTCCAGCGAGAGATGGACCGAATGGTTGACCAGTACGGCTTCCGCGCAACGTTCCCGTATCTGGATAACGTCACCATCTGCGGCCATGACCAGCAGGACCACAACACCAACCTCCGTAAATTTCTCCAGACCGCGAAAATCCTTAACTTTTTTTAAAAAATATATTTTATTGAAAATTTTTTCCCCAAACAACAATTTTTCCCCTCTTACAAAGCAAACGTAACAATACAGAAATGTTTAACAATACACAAATAACAAAACCCCATTATCTTTTGACATAAACTAAACTAAAACCCCCCCCGCCCCCTCCCCCCCCCCTCCCCCCTGGGTTGCTGCTGCTGGTCATCTGTCTCCCCTCTAACGTTCCCCTAGGTAGTCGAGAAATGGCTGCCACCGCTTGGTGAACCCTTGAGCCGATCCTCTCAGGGCAAACTTTATCTGCTCCAGTTTAATGAACCCCGCCATATCGTTTACCCAGGCCTCCAGTCCGGGGGGTTTCGCCTCCTTCCACATGAGTAGGATCCTGCGCCGGGCTACTAGGGACGCAAAGGGCACAACGTCGGCCTCTTTCGCCTCCTGCACTCCCGGCTCTTCCGCAACTCCAAATAGAGCTAACCTGAAAATCCTTAACTTAACGTACAATAAGGATAAATGCGTATTCAACACCGACTGTCTAGCCATTCTAGGCTACGTAGTGCGAAATTGAGTTTTAGGCCCCGACCCTGAGCGCATGCGCCCCCTTATGGAGTTCCCCCTCCCTCACTGCCCCAAGGCCCTGAAGCGCTGTCGAGGGTTTTTCGGTTACTACGCCCAGTGGGTCCCGAACTACGCAGCCAAAGCCCGACCCCTAATCCAGTCCACAACCTTCCCCCTGTCGACCGAGGCCCGCCAGGCCTTCAGCCGTATCAAAGCAGACATTGCAAAGGCCACGATGTGTGCCATCGACGAGTCCTTCCCCTTCCAGGTCGAGAGCGATGCGTCCGACATAGCTCTGGCGGCCACCCTCAACCAAGCGGGCAGGCCCGTGGCCTTCTTCTCCTGTACCCTCCACGCTTCCGAAATGCGCCATTCCTTGGTCGAAAAAGAGGCACAAGCCATAGTTGAAGCTGTGAGGCATTGGAGGCATTACCTGGCCGGCAGGAGATTCACTTTCCTCACGGACCAACGGTCGGTTGCTTTCATGTTCGATAATGCACAGCGGGGCAAGATTAAAAATGACAAGATCTTGCGGTGGAGGATAGAACTCTCCACCTTCAACTACGAGATCTTGTACCGTCTGGGGAAGCTAAACGAGCCTCCTGATGCCCTGTCCCACGGCACTTGTGCCACTGCACAAGTGGACCCCCTCCGAGCCCTCCACGAGGACCTCTGCCACCCGGGGGTCACTCGTGTCTTCCACTTCATCAAGACCCGCAACCTGCCCGACTCCATCGAGGAGGTCAGGACAGTCACCAAGGACTGACAAATCTGCGCGGAGTGCAAACCACACTTCTACCGGCCAGAGAGGGTGCACCTGATAAAGGCTTCCCATCTCTTTGAACTCCTCAGCATGGATTTCAAAGGCCCCCTCCCCTCCACCGACCGCAACACGTATTTCCTGAACGTGATTGACGAGTACTCCCGGTTCCCATTCGCCATCCCCTGCCCCGACATGACCGCAACCACCATCATCAAGGCCCTCCAGGGTATCTTTACACTGTTCGGTTTCCCTGCGTACATACGCAGTGATAGGGGGTCCTCCTTTATGAGCGACGAACTGCGTCAATTCCTGCTCAGCAGGGTCATTGCCACAAGCAGGATGACCAGTTACAACCCCCGGGGAAACGGACAGGTGGAGAGGGAGAACGGAACGGTCTGGAAGACTGTTCTACTGGCCCTATGGTCCAGGAATCTCCCAGTCTCCCGCTGGCAAGAGGTCCTCCCGGTGGCCCTCCACGCCATCCGGTCGCTGCTCTGTACAACTACCAATCAGACACCTCATGAACGTCTCCTTGTTTTCCCCAGGAAGTCCTCCTCCGGGACCTCGCTCCCAACCTGGCTAGCGACACCCGGACCCATCCTGCTTCGGAAGCATGTGCGGGCGCACAAGTTGGACCCATTGGTCGAGAGGGTCCACCTGCTGCACGCTAACCCCCAGTACGTCTTTGTGGCGTTCCCTGACGCCAGGCAAGATACAGTCTCCCTCCGGGACCTGGCGCCCGCCGGAACCCCACACGCACCCGGACCATTACCCCCACCCCCCTGACAGCACCTCACTGGAGGGTCAGTACTCCCGCCGCTCCTGCCTAGGCCCGCCCACCCACCGATGCCCCCTACAGGCGACCCCCCCGTGTCAACCGTTTGCCCCAACAGCGCCGCCTAGGGGTGACGAAGCTGCCAGGGAGGCCAAAACTACACTCCCGGAGTCGCAACCACCTGGACCCCCACCAGAATCACCACCGAAGCCCAGACGGTCCAGAAGGACGACCAGGTCACCCGATCGACTGATTGCTTCGCTGTGACTTTAACCGTGAACAAACAATTTGTAAATATTCTCGACAGCTCTGTAAGGACGTATCACAGTACCTCCATATCTGATCATACCATGTTAAAGGCGACTGTTACCACTGGCCACCACCCCCGCCGGACTCTTTTTTAACAGGGGGTGAATGTGGTATTATCAGGTATTGCTGTACCTAAGAGGCTGATGACCATTGGTTAAACCTAGGAGTTTACCATTGGCTGTTGATACGTAGCTCCGCCCTGACAGGTGGAGTATAAGAACTGGTGCCGTCCCAGCAGCCTTCACTTTCTATACCGAAGCTGCTGGGAAACAGTTCTAGTCGATTAAAGCCTTCAGTTATGAAATCACTTCGTCTTGAGTGTAATTGATCGTGCATCATTGTTGATTTCTCATACTGACTTTGTGAGTGCACTGGGGTTTTGAAACTGTCAAAATTGCAGTTATTTGCTGAAAGTTATTAGTTTATAGCAGTTCTGCAGGAAAGAAGTAAACAAACAGGAAATGTTTTGCGAATTGGGAAGTGATTAAACATGGCCAGAAAACTATAGTGGTATAATGCAGGACCAGACCAGGAGAGAGTTTTTACATTAACTGAAAATCTAGCAAGAATTCTTGAAAATTCGCGACGGCTGTTGCAATTTGGCAAACACGACGTTATTCACGGTCCTTCCACTTTCCATAAAGCATCCTGCATTCTTTATTCTTTTTTCCTACCGTTCATTGGGAAGCAAATGCCTTGAGCCAAAATCAAAGCCCTGACAGGGACTTGAACCCTGGACTCTCAGATTAAAAGTCTAATGCTCTACCAACTGAGCTCCCAGGACCCATTTCAAAAATGCTCTCATATCTTACGTCAAAGTCTCATATTGTATCTTTTGATTTTCCTTCACTGGTCATTCAGCCTCTCCAGCTCATTTCCCTCGCAAGCAGACCGGCAGCCTCCCTTCGGCTTCCTTTCTCAAATTCTTCAACTTGGACTCGTATTTTACCAATGACCTGTGATGTGACAACTGTTGTTACCCAGGGACATGCACTGGGACTTCAAGACATTGAAGATTACGGTTAGGTCGCTGAGATATGAGTGGGAAGCTACAGAGATACAAATTGTATTTTAAGAGAGGGAATAAAGGGTGTCATCTGTTGTTTGTTGTGGCAGAGTGTGAACGCAAGTAAGCTCATTTTGTAAACCGCAAATTATGCAAATCGCAAAGTTTCAGGGCGTAAATAGATCTGTCAACTCCACATCTTAATGGAAAACGCCCCATCCTTTATCCCGCCCAAATCGTTCTTGCTGACATGCAGCAACATATATCGTCCAATAAAAAGGCAAATTACTGCAGATGTGAAATCTGGAAACAAACAGGAAATGATGGAAAATCTCAGTGGGTCTGGCAGCATCTGTGAAGAGAGAACCGAGCTAACGCTTCGAGGCTGGGTCACTCTTCATCAGAGTAAATCATTTAATCATTCAATCTTTGCTTACAGATATCGCTGATAAATTTTCAAAACGTTCCTTCTGGAATACCGGAGGTAAATCCTGTCATGCATTCAAAGAAAATACTGCGGATGTTGCGAATCTGCATGAGAAGCTAAACATGATAGGATTGAAGCTCAGAAAATCAGAGGATATATGTGGAGCCAGACACAGAGTTAACATTTCAAATCCGTGAGATCCTTAATCAGAGCTGAAGTGAGGAGTAAATGCAATGGAGTAGATGAGAAAATGGAAGTTGCGTGAAAAATGGAGCTATGAAAAGTTTGACATAAGAGTAGGGAAAGCACCTTCAAGGTTAGTGCCATGGAGGTTTTGCCAATATATTCTGCATACACCATTAAATTGGGAGCTTTTCATAAGAGGTTACTTGTTTTGACATAAAGGTATAAAGGCACTGCTGAGATTTGAACTCAGGATCGCCTGTTTACTAGATAGGCACTTTTACCATCTAAGCCACAGCACCAACTTGCAAACCAACTCTGCAAGTTTGGAACAGATTTCCATTATTTTGATTACCGCTCAGTATTGTTGATTTCTCATGCTGACTTTGAGAGTGCAAATTAAAATATTCATCGGCACTGGGCTTTTGAAACTGTAAAAATTGCAGTTATTTCTGAAAGTTATTAGATTATAGCATTCTGCAGGGAAGAAGTAATCAAACAGGAAATATTTTGTGAAGTGAAAGTAAATAAACATGACCACAAAACTAAAGTGGAATAATGCAGGACAAGACCAATAGAGTTGTTACATGAACTAAAAATCTAGCAAAAATTCTTGAAAGTTGTCGACGGCAATTGCAATTTGGCAAACACGACGTTGTCACGGTTCATCCACTTTCCCAAAAGCACCCTGCATTCTTTATTCTTTTTTCCTGTCGTTCATTGGGAACAAAAACGCCTTGAGACAAAGTTGAAGCCCAGGCAGGGACTTAAACCCATCGATCTTCAGATTAAAAGTCAGATGCTCTACCGACTGCGCTTCCAGGGCCCATTCCAAACACAGTCTTATAGCTCACTTCAAAGTCTCATATTGTATCTTTTGAATTTCCTTCAATGGTCATTCAGCCTCACCAGCACATTTCCCTCGCAAGCAGACCGGCAGCCTCCCTTTGGCTTCCTTTCTCAAATTCTACAGCTTATACTCGCTTTTTACCAGTGACTTGTGATGTGACAACTGTTTACTCAGGGACCTGCACTGAGACTTCAAAACTTTGAAGATTACATTTAGTTCGGTGAGATCTGAGTGGAAAGCTACAGAGACAAAGGTTGTATTTTCAGAGAGGGAATAAAAGGTATCATCTGGTGTTTGTTGTGGCAGTGTGTGAACGTAAATAAATTCATCTTGTAAACTAGCAAATTATGCAAATCGCAAAGTTTCAGGATATAAATAGATCTGTCAGCACCACATCATCATGGAAAATAACCCCATCCTTTATACCGCCCGAGTCGTTCTTGCAAACGTGCAGCAACATAAATCGTTCAATATAAAAGCAAATTACTGCGGATGTAAAATCTGAAAGAAAAACAGGAAATGACGGAAAATCTCAGCGGGTCTGGCACCACCTGTGAAGAGAGAACCGAGTTAACATTTCGAGTCCGGGTCACTCTTCGTCCCAGTAAATCAATTAATCATTCAATCGTTGCTCACAGATGTCGCTAAAAAACATTCAAAATGTTCATTAACAGAGGGATTGAATTTAAGAGCCGTGAGGTGATGATGCAGCTGTACAAAACTTTGGTAAGGCCACATTTGGAGTACTGTGTACAGTTCTGGTCGCCTCATTTTAGGAAGGATGTGGAAGCTCTGGAAAAGGTGCAAAGAAGATTTACCAGGATGTTGCCTGGAATGGAGAGTAGGTCTTACGAGGAAAGGTTGAGGGTGCTAGGCCTTTTCTCATTAGAGCGGAGAAGGATGAGGGGCGACTTGATAGAGGTTTATAAGATGATCAGGGGAATAGATAGAGTAGACAGTCAGAGACTTTTTCCCCGGGTGGAACACACCATTACAAGGGGACATAAATTTAAGGTGAAAGGTGGAAGATATAGGAGGGATATCAGAGGTAGGTTCTTTACCCAGAGAGTAGTGGGGGCATGGAATGCACTGCCTGTGGAAGTAGTTGAGTCGGAAACATTAGGGACCTTCAAGCAGCTATTGGATAGGTACATGGATTACGGTAAAATGATATAGTGTAGATTTATTTGTTCTTAAGGGCAGCACGGTAGCATTGTGCATAGCACAATTGCTTCACAGCTCCATGGTCCCAGGTTCGATTCCGGATTGGGTCATTGTCTGTGCGGAGTCTGCACGTCCTCCCCGTGTCTGCGTGGGTTTCCTCCGGGTGCTCCGGTTTCCTCCCACAGTCCAAAGATGTGCGGGTTAGGTGAATTGGCCAATGATAAATTGCCCTTAATGTCCAAATTGCCCTTGGTGTTGGGTGGAGGTGTTGAGTTTGGGTAGGGTGCTCTTTCCAAGACCCGGTGCAGACTCAAGGGGCCGAATGGCCTCCTTCTGCCCTGTAAATTCAATGATAATCTATGATTAATCTAGGACAAAGGTTCGGCACAACATCGTGGGCCGAAGGGCCTGTTCTGTGCTGTATTTTCTATGTTCTATGTTCTATGTTCCTTCAGGATTACCGGAGGTAAATCCTGTCATGCATTCAAATAAAATACTGCGGATGTTGCGAATCTGCATGAGAAGCGAAACAGGATAGGATTGAAGCTCAAAAATTCAGAGGATATATGTGGAGCCAGACACAGAGTTAACATTTCAAATCCGTGTGATCCTTAATCAGAGCTGAAGTGAGGAGTGAATGCAATGGAGTAGATGAGAAAATGGAAGTTGCGTGAAAAATGGAGCTATGAAAGGTTTGACGTAAGAGGAGGGAAAGCACCTTCAAGGTTAGTGCCATGGAGATTTTGCCAATAAAATCAGCATTCACCATTAAATTGGGAGATTTTCATCACAGGTTACTTGTTTTGACATAAAGGTATGAAGGCACAGGCGCATTAACCATCTAAGCCACAGCACCTACTGGCAGACCAGCTCTGCAAGTTTGGAGCAGATTTCCATTATTTTGATTACCGCTCAGTATTGCTGATTTCTCATGCTGACTTTGAGAGTGCAAATTTCATTGGCACTGGACTTTTGAAACTGCAAAAATTGCTGTTATCTCTGAAAGTTATTAGATTATAGCATTCTGCAGGGAAAAGTAAACAAACAGGAAATATTTTGTGAATTGGAAGTAATTAAACATGACCACAAAACTATTGTGATACAATGCAGGACAAGACCAGGAGAGAGTTTTTACATTAACTGAAAATCTAACAAAAATTCTTGAAAGTTGTCGACGGCAATTGCAATTTGGCAAACACGACGTTGTCACGGTTCATCCACTTTCCCAAAATCACCCTGCATTCTTTATTCTTTTTTCCTGTCGTTCATTGGGAACAAAAACACCTTGAGACAAAGTTGAAGCCCAGGCAGGGACTTAAACCCATCGATCTTCAGATTAAAAGTCAGACACTCTACCGACTGCGCTTCTAGGGCCCATACCAAACGCAGTCTTATAGCTCACTTCAAAGTCTCATATTGTATATTTTGAATTTCTTTCAATGGTAATTCAGCCACACCAGCACATTTCCCTCGCAAGCAGACCGGCAGCCTCCCTTTGGCTTCCTTTCTCAAATTCTTCAGCTTGTTCTCGCTTTTTACCAGTGACTTGTGATCTGACAACTGTTTACCCAGGGACCTGCACTGGGACTTCAAGACTTTGAAGATTACGTTTAGTTCGTGAGATCTGAGTGGGAAGCTACAGAGACAAAGATTGTATTTTGAGAGAGGGAATAAAAGGTATCATCTGGTGTTTGTTGTGGCAGTGTGTGAACGTAAATAAATTCATCTTGTAAACTAGCAAATTATGCAAATCGCAAAGTTTCAGGATATAAATAGATCTGTCAGCACCACATCATCATGGAAAATAACCCCATCCTTTATCCCGCCCGAGTCGTTCTTGCAAACGTGCAGCAACATAAATCGTTCAATATAAAAGCAAATTACTGCGGATGTAAAATCTGAAAGAAAAACAGGAAATGATGGAAAATCTCAGCGGGTCTGGCACCACCTGTGAAGAGAGAACCGAGTTAACATTTCGAGTCCGGGTCACTCTTCGTCCCAGTAAATCAATTAATCATTCAATCGTTGCTCACAGATGTCGCTAAGAAACATTCAAAAAGTTCCTTCAGGATTACCGGAGGTAAATCCTGTCATGCATTCAAAGAAAATACTGCAGATGGTGCGAATCTGCATGAGAAGCGAAACATGATAGGATTGAAGCTCAAAAAATCAGAGGATATATGTGGAGCCAGACACAGAGTTATCATTTCAAATCCGTGTGACCCTTAATCAGAGGTGAAGTGAGGAGTAAATGCAATGGAGTAGATGAGATGGAGTAGATGAGAAAATGGAAGTTGCGTGAAAAATGGAGCTATGAAAGGTTTGACATAAGAGTAGGGTGGGCATTTTCAAGGTTAGTGCCATGGAGATTTTGCCAATAAACTCTGCATTCACCATTAAATTTGGAGCTTTTCATAACAGGTTACTTGTTTTGACGTAAAGGTATAAAGGCACGGCTGAGATTTGAACTCAGGATCTCCTGTTTACTAGACAGGCGCTTTAACCATCTAAGCCACAGCGCCTACTTGCACACCAGCTCTCCAAGTTTGGAGCAGATTTCCATTATTTTGATTACCGCTCAGTATTGTTGATTTCTCATGCTGACTTTGAGAGTGCAAATTTCATTGGCACTGGACTTTTGAAACTGCAAAAATTGGAGTTATTTCTGAAAGTTATTAGATTATAGCATTCTGCAGGGACTAGTAAACAAACAGGAAATATTTTGTGAATTGGAAGTAATTAAACATGACCACAAAACTATAGTGGTATAATGCAGGACAAGACCAGGAGAGAGTTTTGACATTAACTGAAAATCTAGCAAAAATTCTTGAAAGTTGTCGGCGGCAATTGCAATTTGGCAAACACGACGTTGTCACGGTTCATCCACTTTCCCAAAATCACCCTGCATTTTTTATTTTTTTTTCCTGTCGTTCATTGGGAACAAACACACCTTGAGACAAAGTTGAAGCCCAGGCAGGGACTTAAACCCATCGATCTTCAGATTAAAAGTCAGATGCTCTACCGACTGCGCTTCCAAGGCCCATTCCAAACGCAGTCTTATAGCTCACTTCAAAGTCTCATATTGTATATTTTGAATTTCCTTCAATGGTAATTCAGCCTCACCAGCACATTTCCCTCGCAAGCAGACCGGCAGCCTCCCTTTGGCTTCCTTTCTCAAATTCTTCAGCTTGTACTCGCTTTTTACCAGTGACTTGTGATGTGACAACTGTTTACCCAGGGACCTGCACTGGGACTTCAAGACTTTGAAGATTACGTTTAGTTCGGTGAGATCTGAGTGGGAAGCTACAGAGACAAAGATTGTATTTTGAGAGAGGGAATAAAAGGTATCATCTGGTGTTTGTTGTGGCAGTGTGTGAACGTAAATAAATTCATCTAGTAATCTAGCAAATTATGCAAATCGCAAAGTTTCAGGATATAAATAGATCTGTCAGCACCACATCATCATGGAAAATAACCCCATCCTTTATCCCGCCCGAGTCGTTCTTGCAAACGTGCAGCAACATAAATCGTTCAATTTAAAAGCAAATTACTGCGGATGTAAAATCTGAAAGAAAAACAGGAAATGATGGAAAATCTCAGCGGGTCTGGCACCACCTGTGAAGAGAGAACCGAGTTAACATTTCGAGTCCGGGTCACTCTTCGTCACAGTAAATCAATTAATCATTCAATCGTTGCTCACAGATGTCGCTAAAAAACAATCAAAATGTTCCTTCAGGATTACCGGAGGTAAATCCTGTCATACATTCAAAGAAAATACTGCGGATGTTGCAAATCTGCATGAGAAGCTAAACATGATAGGATTGAAGCTCAAAAATTCAGAGGATATATGTGGAGCCAGACACAGAGTTAACATTTCAAATCCGTGTGATCCTTAATCAGAGCTGAAGTGAGGAGTAAATGCAATGGAGCCGATGAGATGGTGTAAGGTTTTCGGGCAATTCGGCCCTTTTTGGACTGCCCAAGAATAAAACCCAGAGACTGTAAACTGACTTTTCAGCCAAGAGAACGTAACCAATTTTCCCAGCAGGCTTGGTCCGCTGAGCTGAGTAGGGACATAAGTATTTACAAACCCCCCCCTAGGAGCTACAAGGAAGAAGGAGCCAGACAACGAGATAAGATTAACACACAGAGAAAGGGGCACGGGAATACACAGGGGGCCTGCCTGCAAGCAGGACAATGGGATGGTCATAGCCCCATGCAAATGTAAATGACCTGGCCTCCACCAGAGCAGAATCCAATTAACACCCCATCAACATAGCAAGGTGAGAATAGCAGCCATCTCCGGAGCAGCTGGAAGACCTTTTGAAAATCTTCACAAGAGAGCCTAACCTTGTTATCCCAAAAAGCAGACTGTCTGGGCTCAGTACATTGCGCTGGAAAAGCCCCTTGAAGATAAGCGGTAGAAAAAACCAAGTTGGAGGCGGACCTGGGGGAGGTACTCCAATCTTGACAGAAGCTACCGGCAGGAACTCACTGGGAGAAGGGGGCGGAGTCAGCGCCAAATTCAAATCGCGGACGGTAGAAAAAACCAAGTTGGAGGCGGACCTGGGGGAGGTACTCCAATCTTGACAGAAGCTACCGGCAGGAACTCACTGGGAAAAGGGGGCGGAGTCAGCGCCAAATTCAAATCGCTGACGGTAGAAAAAACCAAGTTGGAGGCGGACCTGGGGGAGGTACTCCAATCTTGACAGAAGCTACCGGCAGGAACTCACTGGAAGGAGGGGGCGGAGTCGGCGCCAAATTCAAATCGCGCAGGTCTGCCTAGCTGGAAGGAGCGGACCTGCGAGGAATACCCGGAAACAAACAGCTCTGACCGGCTCAAAGGGGGCGGGACCAGCGGGAACTTTAAACCTTACCTTTTCAATGCAAAAGGGGCTGGCCGAACACAGGACAAAGCCAGGTAAAACAATATAAAAGGGGCTGTGTTTGGATTGAGGGTCTCTTGGCTCTTGGCTCTTGGCTCGACCTCTCCACCTTTGACTTGACCTCTGCAGCCTGTGACCGTAAGTACCCTGCAGCAGCTTGCGAAACTCCCTTGACTTTAATAGTGGTTGAGGCTTTGGGGAAGGGGACTTGATTTGTGTTTTGTGCTATTGCTAAAACTGTGTAACCATAAGATTTTTCGTTGTGTCCGTTATAGTACTTTCTGAATAGACTTAGTTTGTGTTAGAGTTTAAGATTTTATTATATTTTCTTCTGTTGATGATTTTGACCTGGGTTTTGCAATAAACCTTGATTTGCTGATAATTGGAGTCGTTTAAATTCTTCAATCTCTCACCAGCGATCTCTGACCAAGTCATTGTTAAAATATTCCTCACCTTAATTCCGGGTCCAAGAATCAAGGGTCATCTTGAGCGATTCACTCAGGACAGGCTGCTGGTTAGGTAATAAACAGCAGTGTCCTATTCTCTCTCTTGGGAAAGCTACTCCAGCGAAGTAGGAACCGGGTGGGTGTTGCACCACCGGCAAGAGAGAGAATCACCTGGGTATTGGTAGGGGTCTGGAGATCTGTGTGATATAAGCCTCAGGCTGCCGGTTAGGGATAAACGGCAGGCTTGTTTCAGTGCTCTCTTCAGTGGAAGTGTCCCAGTGCGGCATCCCCTGGCCTCTGAAGTTTCAGTGCCAGCTGGAGAGAGACACACACAGATACTCAAACCCCAGATATCGGCCCAGTAGTGGAGTAGCAGAGATGGCACCCTCTACAATGGAGTAGATGAGAAAATGGAGCTATGAAAGGTTTGACATTAGAGTAGGGTGGGCATTTTCAAGGTTAGTGCCATGGAGATTTTGCCATTTAACTCTGCATTCACCATTAAATTGGGAGCTTTCATAACAGGTTACTTGTTTTGACAGAAAGATATAAAGGCACTGCTGAGATTTGAACTAAGGATCTCCTGTTTACTAGACAGGCGCTTTAACCATCTAAGCCACAGCACCTACTTGCACACCAGCTCTGCAAGTTTGGAGCAGATTTCCATTATTTTGATTACCGCTCAGTATTGTTGATTTCTCATGCTGACTTTGAGAGTGCAAATTTCATTGGCACTGGACTTTTGAAACTGCAAAAATTGCTGTTATTTCTGAAAGTTATTAGATTATAGCATTCTGCAGGGAGAAGTTAACAAACAGGAAATATTTTGTGAATTGGAAGTAATTAAACATGACCACAAAACTATAGTGGTATAATGCAGGACAAGACCAGGAGAGAGTTTTTACATTAACTGAAAATCTAGCAAAAATTCTTGAAAGTTGTCGATGCCAATTGCAATTTGGCAAACACGACGTTGTCACAGTTCATCCACTTTCCCAAAATCACCCTGCATTCTTTATTCTTTTTTCCTGTCGTTCATTGGGAACAAAAACGGCCAGAGACAAAGTTGAAGCCCAGGCAGGGACTTAAACCCATCGATCTTCAGATTAAAAGTCAGATGCTCTACCGACTGCGCTTCCAGGGCCCATTCCAAACGCAGTCTTATAGCTCACTTCAAAGTCTCATATTGTATATTTTGAATTTCCTTCAATGGTAATTCAGCCTCACCAGCACATTTCCCTCGCAAGCAGACTGGCAGCCTCCCTTTGGCTTCCTTTCTCAAATTCTTCAGCTTGTTCTCGCTTTTTACCAGTGACTTGTGACTTGACAACTGTTTACCCAGGGACCTGCACTGGGACTTCAAGACTTTGAAGATTACGTTTAGTTCGGTGAGATCTGAGTGGGAAGCTACAGAGACAAAGATTGTATTTTGAGAGAGGGAATAAAAGGTATCATCTGGTGTTTGTTGTGGCAGTGTGTGAACATAAATAAATTCATCTAGTAAACTAGCAAATTATGCAAATCGCAAAGTTTCAGGATATAAATAGATCTGTCAGCACCACATCATCATGGAAAATAACCCCATCCTTTATCCCGCCCGAGTCGTTCTTGCAAACGTGCAGGAACATAAATCGATCATTATAAACGCAAATTACTGCGGATGTAAAATCTGAAAGAAAAACAGGAAATGATGGAAAATGTCAGCGGGTCTGGCACCACCTGTGAAGAGAGAACCGACTTAACATTTCGAGTCCGGGTCACTCTTCGTCCCAGTAAATCAATTAATCATTCAATCGTTTCTCACAGATGTCGCTAAAAAACATTCAAAAAGTTCCTTCAGGATTACCGGAGGTGAATCCTGTCATGCATTCAAAGAAAATACTGCAGATGGTGCGAATCTGCATGAGAAGCTAAGCATGATAGGATTGAAGCTCAAAAATTCAGAGGATATATGTGGAGCCAGACACAGCGTTAACATTTCAAATCCGTGTGATCCTTAATCAGAGCTGAAGTGAGGAGTAAATGCAATGGAGTCGATGAGATGGAGTAGATGAGAAAATGGAAGTTGCGTGAAAAATGGAGCTATGAAAGGTTTGACATAAGAGTCGGGAGGGCATCTTCAAGGTTAGTGCCATGGAGATTTTGCCAATAAACTCAGCATTCACCATTAAATTGGGAGCTTTTCATAACAGGTTACTTGTTTTGACGTAAAGGTATAAAGGCACTGCTGAGATTTGAACTCAGTATCTCCTGTTTACTAGACAGGCGCTTTTACCATCTAAGCCACAGCACCTACTTGCAGACTCGCGTTGCAAGTTTGGAGCAGATTTCCATTATTTTGATTACCGCTCAGTATTGTTGATTTCTCATGCTGACTTTGAGAGTGCAAATTTCATTGGCACTGGACTTTTGAAACTGCAAAAATTGCTGTTATTTCTGAAAGTTATTAGATTATAGCATTCTGCAGGGAGAAGTTAACAAACAGGAAATATTTTGTGAATTGGAAGTAATTAAACATGACCACAAAACTATAGTGGTATAATGCAGGACAAGACCAGGAGAGAGTTTTTACATTAACTGAAAATCTAGCAAAAATTCTTGAAAGTTGTCGATGCCAATTGCAATTTGGCAAACACGACGTTGTCACAGTTCATCCACTTTCCCAAAATCACCCTGCATTCTTTATTCTTTTTTCCTGTCGTTCATTGGGAACAAAAACGGCCAGAGACAAAGTTGAAGCCCAGGCAGGGACTTAAACCCATCGATCTTCAGATTAAAAGTCAGATGCTCTACCGACTGCGCTTCCAGGGCCCATTCCAAACGCAGTCTTATAGCTCACTTCAAAGTCTCATATTGTATATTTTGAATTTCCTTCAATGGTAATTCAGCCTCACCAGCACATTTCCCTCGCAAGCAGACTGGCAGCCTCCCTTTGGCTTCCTTTCTCAAATTCTTCAGCTTGTTCTCGCTTTTTACCAGTGACTTGTGACTTGACAACTGTTTACCCAGGGACCTGCACTGGGACTTCAAGACTTTGAAGATTACGTTTAGTTCGGTGAGATCTGAGTGGGAAGCTACAGAGACAAAGATTGTATTTTGAGAGAGGGAATAAAAGGTATCATCTGGTGTTTGTTGTGGCAGTGTGTGAACATAAATAAATTCATCTAGTAAACTAGCAAATTATGCAAATCGCAAAGTTTCAGGATATAAATAGATCTGTCAGCACCACATCATCATGGAAAATAACCCCATCCTTTATCCCGCCCGAGTCGTTCTTGCAAACGTGCAGGAACATAAATCGATCATTATAAACGCAAATTACTGCGGATGTAAAATCTGAAAGAAAAACAGGAAATGATGGAAAATGTCAGCGGGTCTGGCACCACCTGTGAAGAGAGAACCGACTTAACATTTCGAGTCCGGGTCACTCTTCGTCCCAGTAAATCAATTAATCATTCAATCGTTTCTCACAGATGTCGCTAAAAAACATTCAAAAAGTTCCTTCAGGATTACCGGAGGTGAATCCTGTCATGCATTCAAAGAAAATACTGCAGATGGTGCGAATCTGCATGAGAAGCTAAGCATGATAGGATTGAAGCTCAAAAATTCAGAGGATATATGTGGAGCCAGACACAGCGTTAACATTTCAAATCCGTGTGATCCTTAATCAGAGCTGAAGTGAGGAGTAAATGCAATGGAGTCGATGAGATGGAGTAGATGAGAAAATGGAAGTTGCGTGAAAAATGGAGCTATGAAAGGTTTGACATAAGAGTCGGGAGGGCATCTTCAAGGTTAGTGCCATGGAGATTTTGCCAATAAACTCTGCATTCACCATTAAATTGGGAGCTTTTCATAACAGGTTACTTGTTTTGACGTAAAGGTATAAAGGCACTGCTGAGATTTGAACTCAGTATCTCCTGTTTACTAGACAGGCGCTTTTACCATCTAAGCCACAGCACCTACTTGCAGACTCGCGTTGCAAGTTTGGAGCAGATTTCCATTATTTTGATTACCGCTCAGTATTGTTGATTTCTCATGCTGACTTTGAGAGTGCAAATTTCATCGGCACTGGACTTTTGAAACTGCAAAAATTGCAGTTATTTCTGAAAGTTATTAGATTATAGCATTCTGCAGGGAGAAGTAAACAAACAGGAACTATTTTGTGAATTGGAAGTAATTAAACATGACCACAAAACTACAGTGGTATAATGCAGGACAAGACCAGGAGAGAGTTTTTACATTAACTGAAAATCTAGCAGAAATTCTTGAAAGTTGTCGACGGCAATTGCAATTCGGCGAACACGACGTTGTCACGGTTCATCCACTTTCCCAAAATCACCCTGCATTCTTTATTTTTTTTTCCTGTCGTTCATTGGGAACAAAAACGCCTTGAGACAAAGTTGAAGCCCAGGCAGGGACTTAAACCCATCGACCTTCAGATTAAAAGTCAGATGCTCTACCGACTGCGCTTCCAGGGCCCATTCCAAACACAGTCTTATAGCTCACTTCAATGTCTCATATTGTATTTATTGAATTTCCTTCAATGGTAATTCAGCCTCACCAGCACATTTCCCTCGCAAGCAGACCGGCAGCCTCCCTTTGGCTTCCTTTCTCAAATTCTTCAGCTTGTACTCGCTTTTTACCAGTGACTTGTGATGTGACAACTGTTTACCCAGGGACCTGCACTGGGACTTCAAGACTTTGAATATTACGTTTAGTTCAGTGAGATCTGAGTGGGAAGCTACAGAGACAAAGATTGTATTTTGAGAGAGGGAATAAAAGGTATCATCTGGTGTTTGTTGTGGCAGTGTGTGAACGTCAATAAATTCATCTTGTAAACTAGCAAATTATGCAAATCGCAAAGTTTCAGGATATAAATAGATCTGTCAGCACCACATTATCATGGAAAATAACCCCATCCTTTATACCGCCCGAGTCGTTCTTGCAAACGTGCAGCAACATAAATCGTTCAATAGAAAAGCAAATTACTGCGGATGTAAAATCTGAAAGAAAAACAGGAAATGATGGAAAATCTCAGCGGGTCTGGCACCACCTGTGAAGAGAGAACCGAGTTAACATTTCGAGTCCGGGTCACTCTTCGTCACAGTAAATCAATTAATCATTCAATCGTTGCTCACAGATGTCGCTAAAAAACATTCAAAATGTTCCTTCAGGATTACCGGATGTAAATCCTGTCATGCATTCAAAGAAAATACTGCGGATGTTGCAAATCTGCATGAGAAGCTAAACATGATAGGATTGAAGATCAAAAATTCAGAGGATATATGTGGAGCCAGACACAGAGCTAACATTTCAAATACGTGTGATCCTTAATCAGAGCTGAAGTGAGGAGTAAATGCAATGGAGTAGATGAGATGGAGTAGATGAGAAAATGGAAGTAGCATGAAAAATGGAGCTATGAAAGGTTTGACATAAGAGTAGGGAGAGCATCTTCAAGGTTAGTGCCATGGAGATGTTGCCAATAAACTCTGCATTCACCATTAAATTGGGAGCTTTTCATAACAGGTTACTTGTTTTGACGTAAAGGTATAAAGGCACTGCGGAGATTTGAACTCAGGATCTCCTGTTTACTAGACAGGCGCTTTAACCATCTAAGCCACAGCACCTACTTGCACACCAGCTCTGCAAGGTTGGAGCAGATTTCCATTATTTTGATTACCGCTCAGTATTGTTGATTTCTCATGCTGACTTTGAGAGTGCAAATTTCATTGGCACTGGACTTTTGAAACTGCAAAAATTGCAGTTATTTCTGAAAGTTATTAGATTATAGCATTCTGCAGGGAGAAGTAAACAAACAGGAAATATTTTGTGAATTGGAAGTAATTAAACATGAGAGAGTTTTTACATTAACTGAAAATCTAGCAGAAATTGTTGAAAGTTGTCGACGGCAATTGCAATTTGGCAAACACGACGTTGTCACGGTTCATCCACTTTCACCAAATCACCCTGCATTCTTTATTCTTTTTTCCTGTCGTTCATTGGGAACAAAAACGCCTTGAGACAAAGTTGAAGCCCAGGCAGGGACTTAAACCCATCGATCTTCAGATTAAAAGTCAGATGCTCTACCGACTGCGCTTCCAGGGCCCATTCCAAACGCAGTCTTATAGCTCACTTCAAAGTCTCATATTGTATATTTTGAATTTCCTTCAATGGTAATTCAGCCTCACCAGCACATTTCCCTCGCAAGCAGACTGGCAGCCTCCCTTTGGCTTCCTTTCTCAAATTCTTCAGCTTGTACTCGCTTTTTACCAGTGACTTGTGATGTGACAACTGTTTACCCAGGGACCTGCACTGGGACTTCAAGACTTTGAAGATTACGTTTAGTTCGGTGAGATCTGAGTGGGAGGCTACAGAGACAAAGATTGTATTTTGAGAAAGGGAATAAAAGGTATCATCTGGTGTTTGTTGTGGCAGAGTGTGAACGTAAATAAATTCATCTAGTAAACTAGCAAATTATGCAAATCGCAAAGTTTCAGGATATAAATAGATCTGTCAGCACCACATCATCATGGAAAATAACCCCATCCTTTATCCCGCCCGAGTCGTTCTTGCAAACGTGCAGCAACATAAATCGTTAAATATAAAAGCAAATTACCGCGGATGTAAAATCTGAAAGAAAAACAGGAAATGATGGAAAATCTCAGCGGGTCTGGCACCATCTGTGAAGAGAGAACCGAGTTAACATTTTGAGTCCGGGTCACTCTTCGTCACAGTAAATCAATTAATCATTCAATCGTTGCTCACAGATGTCGCTAAAAAACATTCAAAATGTTCCTTCAGGATTACCGGAGGTAAATCCTGTCATGCATTGAAAGAAAATACTGCGGATGTTGCGAATCTGCATGAGAAGCTAAACATGATAGGATTGAAGCTCAAAAATTGAGAGGATATATGTGGAGCCAAACACAGCGTTAACATTTCAAATCCGTGTGATCCTTCATCAGAGCTGAAGTGAGGAGTAAATGCAATGGAGTAGATGAGATGGAATAGATGAGAAAATGGAAGTAGCATGAAAAATGGAGCTATGAAAGGTTTGACATAAGAGTAGGGAGAGCATCTTCAAGGTTAGTGCCATGGAGATGTTGCCAATAAACTCTGCATTCACCATTAAATTGGGAGCTTTTCATAACAGGTTACTTGTTTTGACGTAAAGGTACAAAGGCACTGCTGAGATTTGAACTCAGGATCTCCTGTTTACTAGACAGGCGCTTTAACCATCTAAGCCACAGCATCTACTTGCACACCAGCTCTGCAAGGTTGGAGCAGATTTCCATTATTTTGATTACCGCTCAGTATTGTTGATTTCTCATGCTGACTTTGAGAGTGCAAATTTCATTGGCACTGGACTTTTGAAACTGCAAAAATTGCAGTTATTTCTGAAAGTTATTAGATTATAGCATTCTGCAGGGAGAAGTTAACAAACAGGAAATATTTTGTGAATTGGAAGTAATTAAACATGACCACAAAACTATTGTGATACAATGCAGGACAAGACCAGGAGAGAGTTTATACATTAACTGAAAATCTAGCAGAAATTCTTGAAAGTTGTCAACGCCAATTGCAATTTGGCAAACACGACGTTGTCACAGTTCATCCACTTTCCCAAAATCACCCTGCATTCTTTATTCTTTTTTCCTGTCGTTCATTGGGAACAAAAACGCCTTGAGACAAAGTTGAAGCCCAGGCAGGGACTTAAACCCATCGACCTTCAGATTAAAAGTCAGATGCTCTACCGACTGCGCTTCCAGGGCCCATTCCAAACGCAGTCTTATAGCTCACTTCAAAGTCTCATATTGTATATTTTGAATTTCCTTCAATGGTAATTCAGCCTCACCAGCACATTTCCCTCGCAAGCAGACTGGCAGCCTCCCTTTGGCTTCCTTTCTCAAATTCTTCAGCTTGTTCTCGCTTTTTACCAGTGACTTGGGATTTGACAACTGTTTACCCAGGGACCTGCACTGGGACTTCAAGACTTTGAAGATTACGTTTAGTTCGGTGAGATCTGAGTGGGAAGCTACAGAGACAAAGATTGTATTTTGAGAGAGGGAATAAAAGGTATCATCTGGTGTTTGTTGTGGCAGTGTGTGAACATATATAAATTCATCTAGCAAACTAGCAAATTATGCAAATCGCAAAGTTTCAGGATATAAATAGATCTGTCAGCACCACATCATCATGGAAAATAACCCCATCCTTTATCCCGCCCGAGTCGTTCTTGCAAACGTGCAGCAACATTAATCGATCATTATAAAAGCAAATTACTGCGGATGTAAAATCTGAAAGAAAACAGGAAATGATGGAAAATGTCAGCGGGTCTGGCACCACCTGTGAAGAGAGAACCGAGTTAACATTTCGAGTCCGGGTCACTCTTCGTCCCAGTAAATCAATTAATCATTCAGTCGTTTCTCACAGATGTCGCTAAAAAACATTCAAAAAGTTTCTTCAGGATTACCGGAGGTAAATCCTGTCATGCATTCAAAGAAAATACTGCAGATGTTGCGAATCTGCATGAGAAGCTAAACATGATAGGATTGAAGCTCAAAAATTCAGAGGATATATGTGGAGCCAGACACAGCGTTAACATTTCAAATCCGTGTGATCCTTAATCAGAGCTGAAGTGAGCAGTAAATGCAATGGAGTCGATGAGATGGAGTAGATGAGAAAATGGAAGTTGCGTGAAAAATGGAGCTAAGAAAGGTTTGACATAAGAGTAGGGAGGGCATCTTCAAGGTTAGTGCCATGGAGATTTTGCCAATAAACTCTGCATTCACCATTAAATTGGGAGCTTTTCATAACAGGTTACTTGTTTTGATGTAAAGGTATAAAGGCACTGCTGAGATTTGAACTCAGGATCTCCTGTTTACTAGACAGGCACTTTTACCATCTAAGCCACAGCACATACTTGCAGACTCGCTCTGCAAGTTTGGAGCAGATTTCCATTATTTTGATTACCGCTCAGTATTGTTGATTTCTCATACTGACTTTGAGAGTGCAAATTTCATTGGCACTGGACTTTTGAAACTGCAAAAATTGCTGTTATTTCTGAAAGTTATTAGATTATAGCATTCTGCAGGGAGAAGTAAACAAACAGGAAATATTTTGTGAATTGGAAGTAATTAAACATGACCACAAAACTACAGTGGTATAATGCAGGACAAGACCAGGAGAGAGTTTTTACATTAACTGAAAATCTAGCAGAAATTCTTGAAAGTTGTTGACGCCAATTGCAATTTGGCAAACACGGCGTTGTCACAGTTCATCCACTTTCCCAAAATCACCCTGCTTTCTTTATTCTTTTTTCCTGTCGTTCATTGGGAACAAAAACGCCTTGAGACAAAGTTGAAGCCCAGGCAGGGACTTAAACCCATCGATCTTCAGATTTAAAGTCAGATGCTCTACCGACTGCACTTCCAGGGCCCATTCCAAACACAGTCTTATAGCTCACTTCAATGTCTCATATTGTATATTTTGAATTTCCTTCAATGGTAATTCAGCCTCACCAGCACATTTCCCTCGCAAGCAGACTGGCAGCCTCCCTTTGGCTTCCTTTCTCAAATTCTTCAGCTTGTTCTCGCTTTTTACCACTGACTTGTGATTTGACAACTGTTTACCCATGGACCTGCACTGGGACCACAAGACTTTGAAGATCACGTTTAGTTCGGTGAGATCTGAGTGGGAAGCTACAGAGACAAAGATTGTATTTTGACAGAGGGAATAAAAGGTATCATCTGGTGTTTGTTGTGGCAGTGTGTGAACGTAAATAAATTCATCTAGTAAACTAGCGAATTATGCAAATCGCAAAGTTTCAGGATATAAATAGATCTGTCAGCACCACATCATCATGGAAAATAACCCCATCCTTTATACCGCCCGAGTCGTTCTTGCAAACGTGCAGCAACATAAATCGTTCAATATAAAAGCAAATTACTGCGGATGTAAAATCTGAAAGAAAAACAGGAAATGATGGAAAATCTCAGCGGGTCTGGCACCACCTGTGAAGAGAGAACCGAGTTAACATTTCGAGTCCGGGTCACTCTTCGTCACAGTAAATCAATTAATCATTCAATCGTTGCTCACAGATGTCGCTAAAAAACATTCAAAATGTTCCTTCAGGATTACCGGAGGTAAATCCTATCATGCATTCAAAGAAAATACTGCGGATGTTGCAAATCTGCATGAGAAGCTAAACATGATAGGATTGAAGCTCAAAAATTCAGAGGATATATGTGGAGCCAGACACAGAGTTAACATTTCAAATCCGTGTGATCCTTAATCAGAGCTGAAGTGAGGAGTAAATGCAATGGAGTAGATGAGATGGAGTAGATGAGAAAATGGAAGTTGCGTGAAAAATGGAGCTATGAAAGGTTTGACATAAGAGTAGGGAGGGCATCTTCAAGGTTAGTGCCATGGAGATTTTGCCAATAAACTCTGCATTCACCATTAAATTGGGAGCTTTTCATAACAGGTTACTTGTTTTGATGTAAAGGTATAAAGGCACTGCTGAGATTTGAACTCAGGATCTCCTGTTTACTAGACAGGCACTTTTACCATCTAAGCCACAGCACCTACTTGCAGACTCGCTCTGCAAGTTTGGAGCAGATTTCCATTATTTTGATTACCGCTCAGTATTGTTGATTTCTCATACTGACTTTGAGAGTGCAAATTTCATTGGCACTGGACTTTTGAAACTGCAAAATTTGCTGTTATTTCTGAAAGTTATTAGATTATAGCATTCTGCAGGGAGAAGTAAACAAACAGGAAATATTTTGTGAATTGGAAGTAATTAAACATGACCACAAAACTACAGTGGTATAATGCAGGACAAGACCAGGAGAGAGTTTTTACATTAACTGAAAATCTAGCAGAAATTCTTGAAAGTTGTCGACGCCAATTGCAATTTGGCAAACACGGCGTTGTCACAGTTCATCCACTTTCCCAAAATCACCCTGCTTTCTTTATTCTTTTTTCCTGTCGTTCATTGGGAACAAAAACGCGTTGAGACAAAGTTGAAGCCCAGGCAGGGACTTAAACCCATCGATCTTCAGATTAAAAGTCAGATGCTCTACCGACTGCGCTTCCAGGGCCCATTCCAAACACAGTCTTATAGCTCACTTCAATGTCTCATATTGTATATTTTGAATTTCCTTCAATGGTAATTCAGCCTCACCAGCACATTTCCCTCGCAAGCAGACTGGCAGCCTCCCTTTGGCTTCCTTTCTCAAATTCTTCAGCTTGTTCTCGCTTTTTACCAGTGACTTGTGATTTGACAACTGTTTACCCATGGACCTGCACTGGGACCACAAGACTTTGAAGATCACGTTTAGTTCGGTGAGATCTGAGTGGGAAGCTACAGAGACAAAGATTGTATTTTGACAGAGGGAATAAAAGGTATCATCTGGTGTTTGTTGTGGCAGTGTGTGAACGTAAATAAATTCATCTAGTAAACTAGCGAATTATGCAAATCGCAAAGTTTCAGGATATAAATAGATCTGTCAGCACCACATCATCATGGAAAATAACCCCATCCTTTATACCGCCCGAGTCGTTCTTGCAAACGTGCAGCAACATAAATCGTTCAATATAAAAGCAAATTACTGCGGATGTAAAATCTGAAAGAAAAACAGGAAATGATGGAAAATCTCAGCGGGTCTGGCACCACCTGTGAAGAGAGAACCGAGTTAACATTTCGAGTCCGGGTCACTCTTCGTCACAGTAAATCAATTAATCATTCAATCGTTGCTCACAGATGTCGCTAAAAAACATTCAAAATGTTCCTTCAGGATTACCGGAGGTAAATCCTATCATGCATTCAAAGAAAATACTGCGGATGTTGCAAATCTGCATGAGAAGCTAAACATGATAGGATTGAAGCTCAAAAATTCAGAGGATATATGTGGAGCCAGACACAGAGTTAACATTTCAAATCCGTGTGATCCTCAATCAGAGCTGAAGTGAGGAGTAAATGCAATGGAGTAGATGAGATGGAGTAGATGAGAAAATGGAAGTTGCGTGAAAAATGGGGCTATGAAAGGTTTGACATTAGAGTAGGGAGGGCATCTTCAAGGTTAGTGCCATGGAGATTTTGCCAATAAACTCTGCATTCACCATTAAATTGGGATCTTTTCATAACAGGCTACTTGTTTTAATGTAAAGGTATAAAGGAACTGCTGAGATTTGGACTCAGGATCTCCTGTTTACTGGATAGGCGCTTTTACCATCTCAGCCACAGCACCTACTTGCAGACTAGCTCTGCAAGTTTGGAACAGATTTCCATTATTTTGATTACCGCACAGTATTGTTGATTTCTCATGCTGACTTTGAGAGTGCAAATTTCATCGGCACTGGACTTTTGAAACTGCAAAAATTGCAGTTATTTCTGAAAGTTATTAGATTATAGCATTCTGCAGGGAGAAGTAAACAAACAGGAAATATTTTGTGAATTGGAAGTAATTAAACATGACCACAAAACTATAGTGGTATAATGCAGGACAAGACCAGGTGAGAGTTTTTACATTAACTGAAAATCTAGCAAAAATTCTTGAAAGTTGTCGACGGCAATTGCAATTTGGCAAACACGACGTTGTCACGGTTCATCCACTTTCCCAAAATCACCCTGCATTCTTTATTTTTTTTTCCTGTCGTTCATTGGGAACAAACCCGCCTTGAGACAAAGTTGAAGCCCAGGCAGGGACTTAAACCCATCGATCTTCAAATTAAAAGTCAGATGCTCTACCGACTGCGCTTCCAGGGCCCATTCCAAACACAGTCTTATAGCTCACTTCAATGTCTCATATTGTATATTTTGAATTTCCTTCAATGGTAATTCAGCCTCACCAGCACATTTTCCTCGCAAGCAGACCGGCAGCCTCCCTTTGGCTTCCTTTCTCAAATTCTTCAGCTTGTTCTCGCTTTTTACCAGTGACTTGTGATGTGACAACTGTTTACCCAGGGACCTGCACTGGGACTTCAAGACTTTGAAGATTACGTTTAGTTCGGTGAGATCTGAGTGGGAAGCTACAGAGACAAAGATTGTATTTTGACAGAGGGAATAAAAGGTATCATCTGGTGTTTGTTGTGGCAGTGTGTGAACGTAAATAAATTCATCTAGTAAACTAGCGAATTATGCAAATCGCAAAGTTTCAGGATATAAATAGATCTGTCAGCACCACATCATCATGGAAAATAACCCCATCCTTTATCCCGCCCGAGTCGTTCTTGCAAACGTGCAGCAACATAAATCGTTCAATATAAAAGCAAATTACTGCGGATGTAAAATCTGAAAGAAAAACAGGAAATGATGGAAAATCTCAGCGGGTCTGGCACCACCTGTGAAGAGAGAACCGAGTTAACATTTCGAGTCCGGGTCACTCTTCGTCACAGTAAATCAATTAATCATTCAATCGTTGCTCACAGATGTCGCTAAAAAACATTCAAAATGTTCCTTCAGGATTACCGGAGGTAAATCCTGTCATGCATTCAAAGAAAATACTGCGGATGTTGCAAATCTGCATGAGAAGCTAAACATGATAGGATTGAAGCTCAAAAATTCAGAGGATATATGTGGAGCCAGACACAGAGTTAACATTTCAAATCCGTGTGATCCTTAATCAGAGCTGAAGTGAGGAGTAAATGCAATGGAGTAGATGAGATGGAGTAGATGAGAAAATGGAAGTTGCGTGAAAAATGGAGCTATGAAAGGTTTGACATTAGAGTAGGGAGGGCATCTTCAAGGTTAGTGCCATGGAGATTTTGCCAATAAACTCTGCATTCACCATTAAATTGGGAGCTTTTCATAACAGGCTGCTTGTTTTAATGTAAAGGTATAAAGGAACTGCTGAGATTTGGACTCAGGATCTCCTGTTTACTAGACAGGCGCTTTTACCATCTCAGCCACAGCACCTACTTGCAGACTAGCTCTGCAAGTTTGGAACAGATTTCCATTATTTTGATTACCGCACAGTATTGTTGATTTCTCATGCTGACTTTGAGAGTGCAAATTTCATCGGCACTGGACTTTTGAAACTGCAAAAATTGCAGTTATTTCTGAAAGTTATTAGATTATAGCATTCTGCAGGGAGAAGTAAACAAACAGGAAATATTTTGTGAATTGGAAGTAATTAAACATGACCACAAAACTATAGTGGTATAATGCAGGACAAGACCAGGTGAGAGTTTTTACATTAACTGAAAATCTAGCAAAAATTCTTGAAAGTTGTCGACGGCAATTGCAATTTGGCAAACACGACGTTGTCACGGTTCATCCACTTTACCAAAATCACCCTGCATTCTTTATTTTTTTTTCCTGTCGTTCATTGGGAACAAAAACACCTTGAGACAAAGTTGAAGCGCAGGCAGGGACTGAAACCCATCGATCTTCAGATTAAAAGTCAGATGCTCTACCGACTGCGCTTCTAGGGCCCATTCCAAACGCAGTCTTATAGCTCACTTCAAAGTCTCATATTGTATATTTTGAATTTCTTTCAATGGAAATTCAGCCTCACCAGCACATTTCCCTCGCAAGCAGACCGGCAGCCTCCCTTTGGCTTCCTTTCTCAAATTCTTCAGCTTGTTCTCGCTTTTTACCAGTGACTTGTGATTTGACAACTGTTTACCCGGGGACCTGCACTGGGACTTCAAGACTTTGAAGATTACGTTTAGTTCGGTGAGATCTGACTGGGAAGCTACAGAGACAAAGATTGTATTTTGACAGAGGGAATAAAAGGTATCATCTGGTGTTTGTTGTGGCAGTGTGTGAACGTAAATAAATTCATCTTGTAAACTAGCAAATTATGCAAATCGCAAAGTTTCAGGATATAAATAGATCTGTCAGCACCACATCATCATGGAAAATAACCCCATCCTTTATCCCGCCCGAGTCCTTCTTGCAAACGTGCAGCAACATAAATCGTTCAATATAAAAGCAAATTGCTGCGGATGTAAGATCTGAAAGAAAAACAGGAAATGATGGAAAATCTCAGCGGGTCTGGCACCACCTGTGAAGAGAGAACCGAGTTAACATTTCGAGTCCGGGTCACTCTTCGGCCCAGTAAATCAATTAATCATTCAATCGTTGCTCACAGATGTCGCTAAAAAACATTCAAAAAGTTCCTTCAGGATTACCGGAGGTAAATCCTGTCATGCATTCAAAGAAAATACTGCAGATGGTGCGAATCTGCATGAGAAGCTAAACATGATAGGATTGAAGCTCAAAAATTCAGAGGATATATGTGGAGCCAGACACAGCGTTAACATTTCAAATCCGTGTGATCCTTAATCGAGCTGAAGTGAGGAGTAAATGCAATGGAGTAGATGAGATGGAGTAGATGAGAAAATGGAAGTTACGTGAAAAATGGAGCTATGAAAGGTTTGACATTAGAGTAGGGAGGACATCTTCAAGGTAAGTGCCATGGAGATTTTGCCAATAAATTCTGCATTCACCATTAAATTGGGAGCTTTTCATAACAGGTTACTTGTTTTGACAGAAAGGTATAAAGGCACTGCTGAGATTTGAACTCAGGATCTCCTGTTTACTAGACAGGCGCTTCAACCACCTAAGCCACAGCGCCTACTTGCACACCAGCTCTGCAAGTTTGGAGCAGATTTCCATTATTTTGATTACCGCTCAGTATTGTTGATTTCTCATACTGACTTTGAGAGTGCAAATTTCATTGGCACTGGACTCTTGAAACTGCAAAAATTGCAGTTATTTCTGAAAGTTATTAGATTGTCGCATTCTGCAGGGAAAAGTAAACAAACAGGAAATATGTTGTGAATTTGAAGTAATTAAACATGACCACAAAACTATTGTGATACAATGCAGGACAAGACCAGGAGAGAGTTTATACATTAACTGAAAATCTAGCAAACATTCTTGAAAGTTGTCGACGCCAATTGCAATTTGGCAAACACGACGTTGTCACAGTTCATCCACTTTCCAAAAATCACCCTGCATTCTTTATTCTTTTTTCCTGTGGTTCATTGGGAACAAAAACGGCTTGAGACAAAGTTGAAGCCCAGGCAGGGACTTAAACCCATCGATCTTCAGATTAAAAGTCAGATGCTCTACCGACTGCGCTTCCAGGGCCCATTCCAAACGCAGTCTTATAGCTCACTTCAAAGTCTCATATTGTATATTTTGAATTTCCTTCAATGGTAATTCAGCCTCACCAGCACATTTCCCTCGCAAGCAGACCAGCAGCCTCCCTTTGGCTTCCTTTCTCAAATTCTTCAGCTTGTTCTCGCTTTTTACCAGTGACTTGTGATGGGACAACTGTTTACCCAGGGACCTGCACTGGGACTTCAAGACTTTGAAGATTACGTTTAGTTCGGTGAGATCTGAGTGGGAAGCTACAGAGACAAAGATTGTATTTTGAGAGAGGGAATAAAAGGTATCATCTGGTGTTTGTTGTGGCAGTGTGTGAACGTAAATAAATTCATCTTGTAAACTAGCAAATTATGCAAATCGCAAAGTTTCAGGATATAAATAGATCTGTCAGCACCACATCACCATGGAAAATAACCCCATCCTTTATCCCGCCCGAGTCGTTCTTGCAAACATGCAGCAACATAAATCGTTCAATATAAAAGCAAATTACTTCGGATGTAAAATCTGAAAGAAAAACAGGAAATGATGGAAAATCTCAGCGGGTCTGGCACCACCTGTGAAGAGAGAACCGAGTTAACATTTCGAGTCCGGGTCACTCTTCGTCCCAGTAAATCAATTAATCATTCAATCGTTGCTCACAGATGTCGCTAAAAAACATTCAAAATGTTCCTTCAGGATTACCGGAGGTAAATCTTGTCATGCATTCAAAGAAAATACTGCAGATGTTGCGAATCTGCATGAGAAGCTAAACATGATAGGATTGAAGTTCAAAAATTCAGAGGATATATGTGGAGCCAGACACAGAGTTAACATTTCAAATCCGTGTGATCCTTAATCAGAGCTGAAGTGAGGAGTAAATGCAATGGAGTAGATGAGATGGAGAAGATGAGAAAATGGAAGTTGCGTGAAAAATGGAGCTATGAAAGGTTTGACATAAGAGTAGGGAGAGCATCTTCAAGGGTAGTGCCATGGAGATGTTGCCAATAAACTCTGCATTCACCATGAAATTGGGAGCTTTTCACAACAGGTGACTTGTTTTGACTTAAAGGTATAAAGGCACTGCTGAGATTTGAACTCAGGATCTCCTGTTTACTAGACAGGCGCTTTAACCATCTAAGCCACAGCGCCTACTTGCACACCAACTCTGCAAGTTTGGAGCAGATTTCCATTATTTTGATTACCGCTCAGTATTGTTGATTTCTCATACTGACTTTGAGAGTGCAAATTTCATTGGCACTGGACTTTTGAAACTGCAAAAATTGCTGTTTTTTCTGAAAGTTATTAGATTATCGCATTCTGCAGGGAAAAGTAAACAAACAGGAAATATGTTGTGAATTTGAAGTAATTAAACATGACCACAAAACTATTGTGATACAATGCAGGACAAGACCAGGAGAGAGTTTATACATTAACTGAAAATTTAGCAGAAATTCTTGAAAGTTGTCGACGCCAATTGCAATTTGGCAAACACGACGTTGTCACAGTTCATCCACTTTCCCAAAATCACCCTGCATTCTTTATTCTTTTTTCCTGTCGTTCATTGGGAACAAAAACGCCTTGAGACAAAGTTGAAGCCCAGGCAGGGACTTAAACCCATCGATCTTCAGATTAAAAGTCAGATGCTCTACCGACTGCGCTTCTAGGGCCCATTCCAAACGCAGTCTTATAGCTCACTTCAAAGTCTCATATTGTATATTTTGAATTTCCTTCAATGGTAATTCAGCCTCACCAGCACATTTCCCTCGCAAGCAGACCGGCAGCCTCCCTTTGGCTTCCTTTCTCAAATTCTTCAGCTTGTTCTCGCTTTTTACCAGTGACTTGTGATTTGACAACTGTTTACCCAGGGACCTGCACTGGGACTTCAAGACTTTGAAGATTACGTTTAGTTCGGTGAGATCTGAGTGGGAAGCTACAGAGACAAAGATTGTATTTTGAGAGAGGGAATAAAAGGTATCATCTGGTGTTTGTTGTGGCAGTGTGTGAACGTAAATAAATTCATCTTGTAAACTAGCAAATTATGCAAATCGCAAAGTTTCAGGATATAAATAGATCTGTCAGCACCACATCATCATGGAAAATAGCCCCATCCTTTATCCCGCCCGAGTCCTTCTTGCAAACGTGCAGCAACATAAATCGTTCAATATAAAAGCAAATTACTGCGGATGTAAAATCTGAAAGAAAAACAGGAAATGATGGAAAATCTCAGCGGGTCTGGCACCACCTGTGAAGAGAGAACCGAGTTAACATTTCGAGTCCGGGTCACTCTTCGTCCCAGTAAATCAATTCATCATTCAATCGTTTCTCACAGATGTCGCTAAAAAACATTCAAAAAGTTCCTTCAGGATTACCGGAGGTAAATCCTGTCATGCATTCAAAGAAAATACTGCAGATGGTGCGAATCTGCATGAGAAGCTAAACATGATAGGATTGAAGTTCAAAAATTCAGAGGATATATGTGGAGCCAGACACAGCGTTAACATTTCAAATCCGTGTGATCCTTAATCAGAGCTGAAGTGAGGAGTAAATGCAATGGAGTAGATGAGAAAATGGAAGTTGCGTGAAAAATGGAGCCATGAAAGGTTAGACATTAGAGTAGGGAGGACATCTTCAAGGTAAGGGCCATGGAGATTTTGCCAATAAACTCTGCATTCACCATTTAATTGGAAGCTTTTCATGACAGGTTACTTGTTTTGACAGAAAGGTATAAAGGCACTGCTGAGATTTGAACTCAGGATCCCCTGTTTACTAGACAGGCACTTTAACATCTAAGCCACAGCCCTACTGGCAGACCAGATCTGCAAGTTTGGAGCAGATTTCCATTATTTTGATTACCGCTCAGTATTGTTGATTTCTCATACTGACTTTGAGAGTGCAAATTTCATCGGCACTGGAATTTTGAAACTGCAAAAATTGCAGTTATTTCTGAAAGTTATTAGATTATAGCATTCTGCAGGGAGATGTAAACAAACAGGAAATATTTTGTGAATTGGAAGTAATTAAACATGACCACAAAACGACAGTGGTATAATGCAGGACAAGACCAGGAGAGAGTTTTTACATTAACTGAAAATCCAGCAACATTTCTTGAAAGTTGTCGACGGCAATTGCAATTTGGCAAACACGACATTGGCACGGTTCATCCACTTTCCCAGAATCACCCTGCATTCTTTATTCTTTTTTCCTGTCATTCATTGGGAACAAAAACGCCTTTGAGACAAAGTTGAAGCCCAGGCAGGGACTTAAACCCATCGATCTTCAGATTAAATGTCAGATGCTCTACCGACTGCGCTTCCAGGGCCCATTCCAAACACAGACTTATGGCTCACTTCAAAGTCTCATATTGTATATTTTGAATTTCCTTCAATGGTAATTCAGCCTCACCAGCACATTTCCCTCACAAGCAGACCGGCAGCCTCCCTTTGCCTTCCTTTCTCAAATTCTTCAGCTTGTACTCGCTTTTTACCAGTGACTTGTGATGTGACAACTGTTTACCCAGGGACCTGCACTGGGACTTCAAGACTTTGAAGATTACGTTTAGTTCGGTGAGATCTGAGTGGGAAGCTACAGAGACAAAGATTGTATTTTGAGAGAGGGAATAAAAGGTATCATCTGGTGTTTGTTGTGGCAGTGTGTGAACGTAAATAAATTCATCTAGTAAACTAGCAAATTATGCAAATCGCAAAGTTTCAGGATATAAATAGATCTGTCAGCACCACATCATCATGGAAAATAACCCCATCCTTTATCCCGCTCGAGTCGTTCTTTCAAACGTGCAGCAACATAAATCGTTCAATATGAAAGCAAATTACTGCGAATGTAAAATCTGACAGAAAAACAGGAAATGACGGAAAATCTCAGCGGGTCTGGCACCATCTGTGAAGAGAGAACCGAGTTAACATCTTGAGTCCGGGTCACTCTTCGTCACAGTAAATGAATTAATCATTCAATCGTTGCTCACAGATATCGCTAAAAAACATTCAAAATGTTCCTTCTGGATTACCGGAGGTAAATCCTATCATGCATTCAAAGAAAATACTGCGGATGTTGCAAATCTGCATGAGAAGCGAAACGTGATAGGATTGAAATTCAAAAAATCAGAGGATATATGTGGAGCCAGACACAGAGTTAACATTTCAAATCCGTGTGATCCTTTATCAGAGCTGAAGTGAGGAGTAAATGCAATGGAGTATAGGAGATGGAGTAGATTTGAAAATGGAAGTTGTGTGAAAATTGGAGCTATGAAAGGTTTGACATAAGAGTCGGGAGGGTATCTTCAAGGTTCGTGCCATGGAGATTTTGCAAATAAACTCTGCATTCATCATTAAATTGGGAGCTTTTCATGACAGCGTGACTTGTTTTGACGTAAAGTTATAAAGGCACTGCTGAGATTTGAACTCAGGATCTCCCGTTAATTAGACAGGCGGTTTAACCATCTGAGCCACAGCACCTACTTGCAGACCAGCTCTGCAAGTTTGGAGCAGATTTCCATTATTTTGATTACCGCTCAGTATTGTTGATTTCTCATGATGACTTTGAGAGTGCAAATTTCATTGGCACTGGACCTTTGAAACAGCAAAAATTGCAGTTATTTCTGAAAGTTATTAGATTATAGCATTCTGCAGGGAGAAGTAAACAAACAGGAAATATTTTGTGAATTGGAAGTAATTAAACATGACCACAAAACTATAGTGGTATAATGCAGGACAAGACCAGGAGAGGGTTTTTACATTAACTGAAAATCTAGCAAAAATTCTTGAAAGTTGTCGACGGCAATTGCAATTTGGCAAAAACGACGTTGTCATGGTTCATCCACTTTCCCAAAATCACCCTGCATTCTTTATTTTATTCCTGTCATTCATTGGGAACAAACACGCCTTGAGACAAAGTTGAAGCCCAGGCAGGGACTTAAACCCATCGATCTTCAGATTAAAAGTCAGATGCTCTACCGACTGCGCTTCCAGGGCCCATTCCAAACACAGTCTTATAGCTCACTTCAAAGTCTCATATTGTATATTTTGAATTTGCTTCAATGGTAATTCAGCCTCACCAGCACATTTCCCTCGCAAGCAGACCGGCAGCCTCCCTTTGGCTTCCTTTCTCAAATTCTTCAGCTTGTACTCGCTTTTTACCAGTGACTTGTGATGTGACAACTGTTTACACAGGGACCTGCACTGGGACTTCAAGACTTTGAAGATTACGTTTAGTTCGGTGAGATCTGAGTGGGAAGCTACAGAGACAAAGATTGTATTTTGAGAGAGGGAATAAAAGGTATCATCTGGTGTTTGTTGTGGCAGAGTGTGGACGTAAATAAATTCATCGAGTAATCTAGCAAATTATGCAAATCGCAAAGTTTCAGGATATAAATAGATCTGTCAGCACCACATCATCATGGAAAATAAACCCATCCTTTATCCCGCCCGAGTCGTTCTTGCAAACGTGCAGCAACATAAATCGTTCAATATAAAAGCAAATTACTGCGGATGTAAAATCTGAAAGAAAAATAGGAAATGATGGAAAATCTCAGCGGGTCTGGCACCATCTGTGAAGAGAGAACCGAGTTAACATTTCGAGTCCGGGTCACTCTTCGTCACAGAAAATGAATTAATCATTCAATCGTTGCTCACAGATGTCGCTAAAAAACATTCAAAATGTTCCTTCTGGATTACCGGAGGTAAATCCTGTCATGCATTCAAAGAAAATACTGCGGATGTTGCGAATCTGCATGAGAAGCGAAACATGATAGGATTGAAGCTCAAAAAATCAGTGGATATATGTGGAGCCAGACACAGAGTTAACATTTCAAATCCGTGTGATCCTTAATCAGAGCTGAAGTGAGGAGTAAATGCAATGGAGTAGATGAGAAAATGGAAGTTGCGTAAAAAATGGAGCTATGAAAGGTTTGACATCAGAGTAGGGAGGGCATCTTCAAGGTTAGTGCAATGGAGATTTTGCCAATAAACTCTGCATTCACCATTAAATTGGGAGCTTTTCACAACAGGTTACTTGTTTTGATGTCAAGGCATAAAGGCACTGCTGAGATTTGAACTGAGGATAGCCTGTTCATTAAACAGGCGCTTTAACCATCTAAGCCACAGCACCTAATTGCAAACAGCTCTGCAAGTTTGGAGCAGATTTCCATTATTTTGATTACCGCTCAGTCTTGTTGATTTCTCATACAACATAGAACATAGAACAATACAGCGCAGTACAGGCCATTCGGCCCACGATGTTTCACCGAAACAAAAGCCATCTAACCTACACTATGCCATTATCATCCATATGTTTATCCAATAAACTTTTAAATGCCGTCAATGTTGGCGAGTTCACTACTGTAGCAGGTAGGGCATTCCACGGCCTCACTACTCTTTGCGTAAAGAACCTACCTCTGACCTCTGTCCTATATCTATTACCCCTCAGTTTAAAGTTATGTCCCCTCGTGCCAGCCATATCCATCCGCGGGAGAAGGCTCTGACTGTCCACCCTATCCAACCCCCTGATCATTTTGTATGCCTCTATTAAGTCTCCTCTTAACCTTCTTCTCTCCAACGAAAACAACCTCAAGTCCATCAGCCTTTCCTCATAAGATTTTCCCTCCATACCAGGCAACATCCTGGTAAATCTCCTCTGCACCCGCTCCAAAGCCTCCACGTCCTTCCTATAATGCGGTGAACAGAACTGTACGCAATACTCCAAATGCGGCCGTACCAGAGTTCTGTGCAGCTGCAACATGACCTCCCGTCTCCGGAACTCAATCCCTCTACCAATAAAGGCCAACACTTCTTAGGCCTTCTTCACAACCCTATCAACCTGGGTGGCAACTTTCAGGGATCTATGTACATGGACACCTAGATCCCTCTGCTCATCCACACTTTCAAGAACTTTACCATTAGCCAAATATTCCGCATTCCTGTTATTCCTTCCAAAGTGAATCACCTCACATTTCTCTACATTAAACTCCATTTGCCACCTCTCAGCCCAGCTCTGCAGCTTATCTATATCCCTCTGTAACCTGCTACATCCTTCCACACTATCGACAACACCACCGACTTTAGTATCGTCTGCAAATTTACTCACCCACCCTTCTGCGGCTTCCTCTAGGTCATTGATAAAAATGACAAACAGCAACAGCCCCAGAACAGATCCTTGTGGTACTCCACTTGTGACTGAACTCCATTCTGAACATTTCCCATCAACAACCACCCTCTGTCTTCTTTCAGCTAGCCAATTTCTGATCCACATCTCTAAATCACCCTCAATCCCCAGCCTCCATATTTTTTGCAATAGCCTACCGTGGGGAACCTTATCAAACGCTTTGCTGAAATCCATATACACCACATCAACTGCTCTACCCTCGTCTACCTGTTCAGTCACCTTCTCAAAGAACTCAATAAGGTTTGTGAGGCATGACCTACCCTTCACAAAGCCATGCTGACTATCCCTGATCATATTATTCCTATCTAGATGATTATAAATCTTGTCTCTTATAATCCCCTCCAAGACTTTACCCACTACAGACGTGAGACTCACCGGTCTATAGTTGCCGGGGTTGTCTCTGCTCCCCTTTTTGAACAAAGGGACCACATTTGCTGTCCTCCAGTCCTCTGGCACTATTCCTGTAGCCAATGATGACATAAAAATCAAAGCCAAAGGTCCAGCAATCTCTTCCCTGGCCTCCCAGAGAATCCTAGGATAAATCCCATCAGGTCCCGGGGACTTATCTATTTTCAGCCTGTCCAGAATTGCCAACACCTCTTCCCTACGTACCTCAATGCCATCTATTCTATTAGCCTGGGGCTCAGCATTCTCCTCCATGCTGACTTTGAGAGTGCAAATTTCATCGGCACTGGACTTTTGAAACTGCAAAAATTGCAGTTATTTCTGAAAGTTATTAGATTATAGCATTCTGCAGGGAGAAGTAAACAAACAGGAAATATTTTGTGAATTGGAAGGAATTAAACATGACCACAAAACTATAGTGGTATAATGCAGGACAAGACCAGGAGAGAGTTTTTACATTAACTGAAAATCTAGCAGAAATTCTTGAAAGTTGTCGAGGGCAATTGCAATTTGGCAAACACGACGTTGTCACGGTTCATCCGCTTTCCCAAAATCACCCTGCATTCTTTATTCTTTTTTCCTGTCGTTCATTGGGAACAAAAACACCTTGAGACAAAGTTGAGGCCCAGGCAGGGACTTAAACCCATCGATCTTCAGATTAAAAGTCAGACACTCTACCGACTGCGCTTCCAGGGCCCATTCCAAACGTAGTCTTAGAGCTCACTTCAAAGTCTCATATTGTATATTTTGAATTTCCTTCAATGGTAATTCAGCCTCACCAGCACATTTCCCTCGCAAGCAGACCGGCAGCCTCCCTTTGGCTTCCTTTCTCAAATTCTTCAGCTTGTACTCGCTTTTTACCAGTGACTTGTGATGTAACAACTGTTTACCCAGGGACCTGCACTGGGACTTCAAGACTTTGAAGATTACGTTTAGTTCGGTGAGATCTGAGTGGGAAGCTACAGAGACAAAGATTGTAATTTGAGAGAGGGAATAAAAGATATAATCTGGTGTTTGTTGTGGCAGTGTGTGAACGTAAAAAAATTCATCTAGTAAACTAGCAAATTATGCAAATCGCAAAGTTTCAGGATATAAATAGATCTGTCAGCACCACATTATCATGGAAAATAACCCCATCCTTTATACCGCCCGAGTCGTACTTGCAAACGTGCAGCAACATAAATCGTTCAATATAAAAGCAAATTACTGCGGATGTAAAATCTGAAAGAAAAACAGGAAATGATGGAAAATCTCAGCGGGTCTGGCACCACCTGTGAAGAGAGAACCGAGTTAACATTTCGAGTCCGGGTCACTCTTCGTCACAGTAAATCAATTAATCATTCAATCGTTGCTCACAGATGTCGCTAAAAAACATTCAAAATGTTCCTTCAGGATTACCAGAGGTAAATCCTGTCATGCATTCAAAGAAAATACTGCGGATGTTGCAAATCTGCATGAGAAGCTAAACATGATAGGATTGAAGCTCAAAAATTCAGAGGATATATGTGGAGCCAGACACAGAGTTAACATTTCAAATCCGTGTGATCCTTAATCAGAGCTGAAGTGAGGAGTAAATGCAATGGAGTAGATGAGATGGAGTAGATGAGAAAATGGAAGTAGCGTGAAAAATGGAGCTATGAAAGGTTTGACATAAGAGTAGGGAGAGCATCTTCAAGGTTAGTGCCATGGAGATGTTGCCAATAAACTCTGCATTCACCATGAAATTGGGAGCTTTTCATAACAGGTTACTTGTTTTGACATAAAGGTGTAAAGGAACTGCTGAGATTTGAACTCAGGATCCCCTGTTTACTAGACAGGCACTTTAACCATCTAAGCCACAGCCCTACTTGCACACCAGATCTGCAAGTTTGAAGCAGATTTCCATTATTTTGATTACCGCTCAGTACTGTTGATTTCTCATGCTGACTTTGAGAGTGCAAATTTCATTGGCACTGGACTTTTGAAACTGCAAAAATTGCTGTTATTTCTGAAAGTTATTAGATTATAGCATTCTGCAGGGAGAAGTTAACAAACAGGAAATATTTTGTGAATTGGAAGTAATTAAACATGACCACAAAACTATTGTGATACAATGCAGGACAAGACCAGGAGAGAGTTTATACATTAACTGAAAATCTAGCAGAAATTCTTGAAAGTTGTCAACGCCAATTGCAATTTGGCAAACACGACGTTGTCACAGTTCATCCACTTTCACCAAATCACCCTGCATTCTTTATTCTTTTTTCCTGTCGTTCATTGCGAACAAAGACGCCTTGAGACAAAGTTGAAGCCCAGGCAGGGACTTAAACCCATCGATCTTCAGATTAAAAGTCAGATGCTCTACCGACTGCGCTTCCAGGGCCCATTCCAAACGCAGTCTTATAGCTCACTTCAAAGTCTCATATTGTATATTTTGAATTTCCTTCAATGGTAATTCAGCCTCACCAGCACTTTTCCCTCGCAAGAGGACCGGCAGCCTCCCTTTGGCTTCCTTTCTCAAATTCTTCAGCTTGTTCTCGCTTTTTGCCAGTGACTTGTGATGTGACAACTGTTTACCCAGGGACCTGCACTGGGACTTCAAGACTTTGAAGATTACGTTTAGTTCGGTGAGATCTGAGTGGGAAGCTACAGAGACAAAGATTGTATTTTGAGAGAGGGAATAAAAGGTATCATCTGGTGTTTGTTGTGGCAGTGTGTGAACGTAAATAAATTCATCTTGTAAACTAGCAAATTATGCAAATCGCAAAGTTTCAGGATATAAATAGATCTGACAGCACCACATCATCATGGAAAATAACCCCATCCTTTATCCCGCCCGAGTCGTTCTTGCAAACGTGCAGCAACATAAATCGTTCAATATAAAAGCAAATTACTGCGGATGTAAAATCTGAAAGAAAAACAGGAAATGATGGAAAATCTCAGCGGGTCTGGCACCACCTGTGAAGAGAGCACCGAGTTAACATTTCGAGTCCGGGTCACTCTTCGTCCCAGTAAATCAATTAATCATTCAATCGTTGCTCACAGATGTCGCTAAAAAACATTCAAAATGTTCCTTCAGGATTACCGGAGGTAAATGCATTCAAAGAAAATACTGCGGATGTTGCAAATCTGCATGAGAAGCTAAACATGATAGGATTGAAGCTCAAAAATTCAGAGGATATATGTGGAGCCAGACACAGAGTTAACATTTCAAATCCGTGTGATCCTTAATCAGAGCTGAAGTGAGGAGTAAATGCAATGGAGTAGATGAGATGGAGGAGATGAGAAAATGGAAGTTGCGTGAAAAATGGAGCTATGAAAGGTTTGACATAAGAGTAGGGAGAGCATCTTCAAGGGTAGTGCCATGGAGATGTTGCCAATAAACTCTGCATTCACCATTAAATTGGGAGCTTTTCACAACAGGTGACTTGTTTTGACGTAAAGGTATAAAGGCACTGCTGAGATTTGAACTCAGGATCGCCTGTTTACTAGACAGGCGCTTTAACCATCTAAGCCACAGCGCCTACTTGCACACCAGCTCTGCAAGTTTGGAGCAGATTTCCATTATTTTGATTACCGCTCAGTATTGTTGATTTCTCATGCTGACTTTGAGAGTGCAAATTTCATTGGCACTGGACTTTTGAAACTGCAAAAATTGCTGTTATTTCTGAAAGTTATTAGATTATAGCATTCTGCAGGGACTAGTAAACAAACAGGAAATATTTTGTGAATTGAAAGTAATTAAACATGACCACAAAACTATAGTGGTATAATGCAGGACAAGACCAGGAGAGAGTTTTTACATTAACTGAAAATCTAGCAGAAATTGTTGAAAGTTGTCGACGGCAATTGCAATTTGGCAAACACGACGTTGTCACGGTTCATCCACTTTCCCCAAATCACCCTGCATTCTTTATTCTTTTTTCCTGTCGTTCATTGGGAACAAAGACGCCTTGAGACAAAGTTGAAGCCCAGGCAGGGACTTAAACCCATCGATCTTCAGATTAAAAGTCAGATGCTCTACCGACTGCGCTTCCAGGGCCCATTCCAAACGCAGTCTTATAGCTCACTTCAAAGTCTCATATTGTATATTTTGAATTTCCTTCAATGGTAATTCAGCCTCACCAGCACATTTCCCTCGCAAGCAGACTGGCAGCCTCCCTTTGGCTTCCTTTCTCAAATTCTTCAGCTTGTACTCGCTTTTTACCAGTGACTTTTGATGTGACAACTGTTTACCCAGGGACCTGCACTGGGACTTCAAGACTTTGAAGATTACGTTTAGTTCGGTGAGATCTGAGTGGGAGGCTACAGAGACAAAAATTGTATTTTGAGAGAGGGAATAAAAGGTATCATCTGGTGTTTGTTGTGGCAGAGTGTGAACGTAAATAAATTCATCTAGTAAACTAGCAAATTATGCAAATCGCAAAGTTTCAGGATAAAAATAGATCTGTCAGCACCACATCATCATGGAAAATAACCCCATCCTTTATCCCGCCCGAGTCGTTCTTGCAAACGTGCAGCAACATAAATCGTTCAATATAAAAGCAAATTACCGCGGATGTAAAACCTGAAAGTAAAACAGGAAATGATGGAAAATCTCAGCGGGTCTGGCACCATCTGTGAAGAGAGAACCGAGTTAACATTTCGAGTCCGGGTCACTCTTCGTCACAGTAAATCAATTAATCATTCAATCGTTGCTCACAGATGTCGCTAAAAAACATTCAAAATGTTCCTTCAGGATTACCGGAGGTAAATCCTGTCATGCATTGAAAGAAAATACTGCAGATGGTGCGAATCTGCATGAGAAGCTAAACATGATAGGATTGAAGCTCAAAAATTCAGAGGATATATGTGGAGCCAGACACAGCATTAACATTTCAAATCCGTGTGATCCTTAATCAGAGCTGAAGTGAGGAGTAAATGCAATGGAGTAGATGAGATGGAGTAGATGAGAAAATGGAAGTTGCGTGAAAAATGGAGCTATGAAAGGTTTGACATAAGAGTAGGGTGGGCATTTTCAAGGTTAGTGCCATGGAGACTTTGCCAATAAACTCTGCATTCACCATTAAATTGGGAGCTTTTCATAACAGGTTACTTGTTTTGACAGAAAGGTGTAAAAGAACTGCTGAGATTTGAACTCAGGATCCCCTGTTTACTAGACAGGCGCTTTTACCATCTAAGCCACAGCACCTACTTGCAGACTTGCTGTGCAAGTTTGGAGCAGATTTCCATTATTTTGATTACCGCTCAGTATTGTTGATTTCTCATGGTGACTTTGAGAGTGCAAATTTCATTGGCACTGGACTTTTGAAACTGCAAAAATTGCTGTTATTTCTGAAAGTTATTAGATTATAGCATTCTGCAGGGAGAAGTTAACAAACAGGAAATATTTTGTGAATTGGAAGTAATTAAACATGACCACAAAACTATTGTGATACAATGCAGGACAAGACCAGGAGAGAGTTTTTACATTAACTGAAAATCTAGCAAAAATTCTTGAAAGTTGTCGACGGCAATTGCAATTTGGCAAACACGACGTTGTCACGGTTCATCCACTTTCCCAAAATCACCCTGCATTCTTTCTTCTTTTTTCCTGTCGTTCATTGGGAACAAAAACGCCTTGAGACAAAGTTGAAGCCCAGGCAGGGACTTAAACCCATCGACCTTCAGATTAAAAGTCAGATGCTCTACCGACTGCGCTTCCAGGGCCCATTCCAAACGCAGTCTTATAGCTCACTTCAAAGTCTCATATTGTATATTTTGAATTTCCTTCAATGGTAATTCAGCCTCACCAGCACATTTCCCTCGCAAGCAGACCGGCAGCCTCCCTTTGGCTTCCTTTCTCAAATTCTTCAGCTTGTACTCGCTTTTTACCAGTGACTTGTGATGTGACAACTGTTTACCCAGGGACCTGCACTGGGACTTCAAGACTTTGAAGATTACGTTTAGTTCGGTGAGATCTGAGTGGGAAGCTACAGAGACAAAGATTGTATTTTGAGAGAGGGAATAACAGATATAATCTGGTGTTTGTTGTGGCAGTGTGTGAACGTAAAAAAATTCATCTAGTAAACTAGCAAATTATGCAAATCGCAAAGTTTCAGGATATAAATAGATCTGTCAGCACCACATTATCATGGAAAATAACCCCATCCTTTATACCGCCCGAGTCGTACTTGGAAACGTGCAGCAACATAAATCGTTCAATATAAAAGCAAATTACTGCGGATGTAAAATCTGAAAGAAAAACAGGAAATGATGGAAAATCTCAGCGGGTCTGGCACCACCTGTGAAGAGAGAACCGAGTTAACATTTCGAGTCCGGGTCACTCTTCGTCACAGTAAATCAATTAATCATTCAATCGTTGCTCACAGATGTCGCTAAAAAACATTCAAAATGTTCCTTCAGGATTACCAGAGGTAAATCCTGTCATGCATTCAAAGAAAATACTGCGGATGTTGCAAATCTGCATGAGAAGCTAAACATGATAGGATTGATCCTCAAAAATTCAGAGGATATATGTGGAGCCAGACACAGAGTTAACATTTCAAATCCGTGTGATCCTTAATCAGAGCTGAAGTGAGGAGTAAATGCAATGGAGTAGATGAGATGGAGTAGATGAGAAAATGGAAGTAGCGTGAAAAATGGAGCTATGAAAGGTTTGACATAAGAGTAGGGAGAGCATCTTCAAGGTTAGTGCCATGGAGATGTTGCCAATAAACTCTGCATTCACCATGAAATTGGGAGCTTTTCATAACAGGTTACTTGTTTTGACATAAAGGTGTAAAGGAACTGCTGAGATTTGAACTCAGGATCCCCTGTTTACTAGACAGGCACTTTAACATCTAAGCCACAGCCCTACTGGCAGACCAGATCTGCAAGTTTGAAGCAGATTTCCATTATTTTGATTACCGCTCAGTACTGTTGATTTCTCATGCTGACTTTGAGAGTGCAAATTTCATTGGCACTGGACTTTTGAAACTGCAAAAATTGCTGTTATTTCTGAAAGTTATTAGATTATAGCATTCTGCAGGGAGAAGTTAACAAACAGGAAATATTTTGTGAATTGGAAGTAATTAAACATGACCACAAAACTATTGTGATACAATGCAGGACAAGACCAGGAGTGAGTTTTTACATTAACTGAAAATCTAGCAAAAATTCTTGAAAGTTGTCGACGGCAATTGCAATTTGGCAAACACGACGTTGTCACGGTTCATCCACTTTCCCCAAATCACCCTGCATTCTTTATTCTTTTTTCCTGTCGTTCATTGGGAACAAAGACGCCTTGAGACAAAGTTGAAGCCCAGGCAGGGACTTAAACCCATCGATCTTCAGATTAAAAGTCAGATGCTCTACCGACTGCGCTTCCAGGGCCCATTCCAAACGCAGTCTTATAGCTCACTTCAAAGTCTCATATTGTATATTTTGAATTTCCTTCAATGGTAATTCAGCCTCACCAGCACATTTCCCTCGCAAGCAGACTGGCAGCCTCCCTTTGGCTTCCTTTCTCAAATTCTTCAGCTTGTACTCGCTTTTTACCAGTGACTTTTGATGTGACAACTGTTTACCCAGGGACCTGCACTGGGACTTCAAGACTTTGAAGATTACGTTTAGTTCGGTGAGATCTGAGTGGGAGGCTACAGAGACAAAAATTGTATTTTGAGAGAGGGAATAAAAGGTATCATCTGGTGTTTGTTGTGGCAGAGTGTGAACGTAAATAAATTCATCTAGTAAACTAGCAAATTATGCAAATCGCAAAGTTTCAGGATAAAAATAGATCTGTCAGCACCACATCATCATGGAAAATAACCCCATCCTTTATCCCGCCCGAGTCGTTCTTGCAAACGTGCAGCAACATAAATCGTTCAATATAAAAGCAAATTACCGCGGATGTAAAACCTGAAAGTAAAACAGGAAATGATGGAAAATCTCAGCGGGTCTGGCACCATCTGTGAAGAGAGAACCGAGTTAACATTTCGAGTCCGGGTCACTCTTCGTCACAGTAAATCAATTAATCATTCAATCGTTGCTCACAGATGTCGCTAAAAAACATTCAAAATGTTCCTTCAGGATTACCGGAGGTAAATCCTGTCATGCATTGAAAGAAAATACTGCAGATGGTGCGAATCTGCATGAGAAGCTAAACATGATAGGATTGAAGCTCAAAAATTCAGAGGATATATGTGGAGCCAGACACAGCGTTAACATTTCAAATCCGTGTGATCCTTAATCAGAGCTGAAGTGAGGAGTAAATGCAATGGAGTAGATGAGATGGAGTAGATGAGAAAATGGAAGTTGCGTGAAAAATGGAGCTATGAAAGGTTTGACATAAGAGTAGGGTGGGCATTTTCAAGGTTAGTGCCATGGAGACTTTGCCAATAAACTCTGCATTCACCATTAAATTGGGAGCTTTTCATAACAGGTTACTTGTTTTGACAGAAAGGTGTAAAAGAACTGCTGAGATTTGAACTCAGGATCCCCTGTTTACTAGACAGGCGCTTTTACCATCTAAGCCACAGCACCTACTTGCAGACTTGCTCTGCAAGTTTGGAGCAGATTTCCATTATTTTGATTACCGCTCAGTATTGTTGATTTCTCATGCTGACTTTGAGAGTGCAAATTTCATTGGCACTGGACTTTTGAAACTGCAAAAATTGCTGTTATTTCTGAAAGTTATTAGATTATAGCATTCTGCAGGGAGAAGTTAACAAACAGGAAATATTTTGTGAATTGGAAGTAATTAAACATGACCACAAAACTATTGTGATACAATGCAGGACAAGACCAGGAGAGAGTTTTTACATTAACTGAAAATCTAGCAAAAATTCTTGAAAGTTGTCGACGGCAATTGCAATTTGGCAAACACGACGTTGTCACGGTTCATCCACTTTCCCAAAATCACCCTGCATTCTTTCTTCTTTTTTCCTGTCGTTCATTGGGAACAAAAACGCCTTGAGACAAAGTTGAAGCCCAGGCAGGGACTTAAACCCATCGACCTTCAGATTAAAAGTCAGATGCTCTACCGACTGCTTCCAGGGCCCATTCCAAACGCAGTCTTATAGCTCACTTCAAAGTCTCATATTGTATATTTTGAATTTCCTTCAATGGTAATTCAGCCTCACCAGCACATTTCCCTCGCAAGCAGACCGGCAGCCTCCCTTTGGCTTCCTTTCTCAAATTCTTCAGCTTGTACTCGCTTTTTACCAGTGACTTGTGATGTGACAACTGTTTACCCAGGGACCTGCACTGGGACTTCAAGACTTTGAAGATTACGTTTAGTTCGGTGAGATCTGAGTGGGAAGCTACAGAGACAAAGATTGTATTTTGAGAGAGGGAATAACAGATATAATCTGGTGTTTGTTGTGGCAGTGTGTGAACGTAAATAAATTCATCTAGTAAACTAGCGAATTATGCAAATCGCAAAGTTTCAGGATATAAATAGATCTGTCAGCACCACATTATCATGGAAAATAACCCCATCCTTTATACCGCCCGAGTCGTACTTGCAAACGTGCAGCAACATAAATCGTTCAATATAAAAGCAAATTACTGCGGATGTAAAATCTGAAAGAAAAACAGGAAATGATGGAAAATCTCAGCGGGTCTGGCACCACCTGTGAAGAGAGAACCGAGTTAACATTTCGAGTCCGGGTCACTCTTCGTCACAGTAAATCAATTAATCATTCAATCGTTGCTCACAGATGTCGCTAAAAAACATTCAAAATGTTCCTTCAGGATTACCAGAGGTAAATCCTGTCATGCATTCAAAGAAAATACTGCGGATGTTGCAAATCTGCATGAGAAGCTAAACATGATAGGATTGAAGCTCAAAAATTCAGAGGATATATGTGGAGCCAGACACAGAGTTAACATTTCAAATCCGTGTGATCCTTAATCAGAGCTGAAGTGAGGAGTAAATGCAATGGAGTAGATGAGATGGAGTAGATGAGAAAATGGAAGTAGCGTGAAAAATGGAGCTATGAAAGGTTTGACATAAGAGTAGGGAGAGCATCTTCAAGGTTAGTGCCATGGAGATTTTGCCAATAAACTCTGCATTCACCATTAAATTGGGAGCTTTTCATAACAGGTTACTTGTTTTGACAGAAGGTATAAAGGCACTGCTGAGATTTGAACTCAGGATCTCCTCTTTACTAGACAGGCACTTTCACCATCTAAGCCACAGCACCTACTTGCAGACTAGCTCTGCAAGTTTGGAGCAGATTTCCATTATTTTGATTAGCGCTCAGGACTGTTGATTTCTCATGCTGACTTTGAGAGTGCAAATTTCATCGGCACTGGACTTTTGAAACTGCAAAAATTGCAGTTATTTCTGAAAGTTATTAGATTATAGCATTCTGCAGGGAGAAGTAAACAAACAGGAAATATTTTGTGAATTGGAAGTAATTAAACATGACCACACAACTACAGTGGTATAATGCAGGACAAGCGAAACATGATAGGATTTAAGCTCAAAAAATCAGAGGATATATGTGGAGCCAGAAACAGAGTTAACATTTCAAATCCGTGTGATCCTTAATCAGAGCTGAAGTGAGGGCTGTGGTAGTATGTATTAGGGGTCATGTGGGACTGGAAGCCCTAATGTCATTGGCTGACAGATCCCGGGTCCTGGTTGGCCGTTGACCTCTAGCTCCGCCCTGAAGGCGGAGTATAAGAAGCCGGAGTCCTCCCCCGCAGGCCAGTCTACTATTGAGCTGCGGGGGAACAGACACGCTGAATAAAGCCGCATCGACTTCACTCTATTCGTCTCTCGGAGTCTTTGTGCGCCACAATTTATTAAGCGTGCCTAAAAAGGACTATGGAGCTCAGGATGATCCCGGAATGCCTGAAGATCAGCCCCCACGCAGTGAACGCGGCAGCAGCCTTCAAGCACTGGCAGACTTGTTTCAAGGCCTACATCAGAACGACCACCGGCCGAGTCACAGAAGAACAAAAACTACAGGTCCTGCACTCGAGGTTAAGCACGGATATTTTCTCCCTCATCGAAGACGCGGAGGATTTCCAGATGGCGTTCGCAGCACTGAAAAGTCTCTATGTCCGCCCAGTTAACCAAATCTACGCTCGCTACCAGCTCGCGACGAGACGGCAAAGTCCCGGAGAATCGATTGACGAATTCTACGCCGCGCTGCTGATTTTGGGACGAGCCTGCAGCTGCCCTTCGGTGAACGCAAATGAACACACGGACATGTTAATGCGCGATGCTTTTGTGGCAGGTATGAACTCCTCCCAAATCCTCCAAAGACTTCTAGAAAAAGAGTCGCTAGGACTCTCAGAGGCACGGGCCCTAGCAGCCTCCCTAGACGTGGCCGCGCGGAATACCCACGCCTACGGCCCCGACCGCGTGGCAGCCCATTGGGCTCCGTACGTACCCGTCGCGACAAACCCACCCCCCCCCGGATACCCCACAGGCTTGCGCGGTCCAAACGCCAAGTCGCACCGGGGGCGCCCGCTGCTATTTCTGCGGCCAGGCGAAACACCCCCGGCAGCGCTGCCCGGCCCACGCAGCAATCTGCAAGAGCTGCGGGAAAAAGGGCCATTTCGCGGTTGTGTGCCGGTCCCGCGAGGTCGCCGCTGTCCCGGGAGAACAGGGAGCCCTGCACGCCGCTTATACTCCCCAACCCCCCCAGCGCCCCATGTACGACCCGCAGGCGCAGCCACTCTGGGTCCCGACCACCACGGTCCCGGGAGAACAGGGAGCCCTGCACGCCGCTTACGCTCCCCAACCCCCCCCCCGTCCCCACGTATGACCCGCCGGCGCTACCAATTTGGGTCCCGACCACCGCTGTCCCCAGAGATGAGGGAGCCCCGCGCGGTCCTAACGCTCCCCAACCACCCCAGCGCCCCATGTGCGACCAGCAGACACCGCCATTTTGGGTCCCGGCCACCACGAGGGGAGGAAGGGCGCCGCCATCTTGGACCACCCCAGACCTGTACGACGCATGGGGGCGGCCATTTTGTCCACCCCCGCTGCCATCTTGTGACCCCCCAGCCATGTGCGATGTATGGGGGCAGCCATTTTGTTCATCCCCGACGCCATCTTGGACGGCAACAACGGACCCCAGTGTCGACGGCTCCACGGGGTCCGAGGAAGACGCTCCACTACTACAACCACGTCTCGCTTCAATAACGCTCGATCAAGATCGGCCCCGGACACTCCAGACGACGACGACAACAGTGCTAATAAACAGGCACGAGACACCATGCCTAGTCGACTCCGGGAGCACGGAGAGCTTTATCCACCCCGACACGGTAAGACGCTGTTCCTTGACCACCTATCCCAGCGCACAAAAGATTTCCCTAGCTGCAGGATCCCACTCCGTACAGATCAAAGGTTTCTGCATAGTTACCCTAACGGTGCAGGGGAGGGAGTTCAAAAACTACAAACTACACGTCCTTCCCCAACTCTGCGCCCCCACATTACTGGAATTAGATTTCCAGTGCAATCTACAGAGCCTTACGTTCAAATTCGGCGGCCCAATACCCCCACTCACTATCTGTGGCCTCGCAACCCTCAAGGTGCAATCCCCGTCCTTGTTTGCGAACCTCACCCCGGATTGCAAACCCGTCGCCACTAGGAGCAGACGGTACAGCGCCCAGGACCGGACCTTCATTCGGTCCGAAGTCCAGTGGCTGCTAAAGGAAGGCATAATCCAGGCCAGCAATAGTCCCTGGAGAGCGCAGGTGGTAGTAGTGAAGACAGGGGAGAAACAAAGGATGGTCATTGACTATAGCCAGACCATCAACAGGTACACACAACTAGACGCGTACCCTCTCCCCCGCATATCCGACATGGTCAATCGGATTGCCCAATATAAAGTCTTCTCCACCGTGGACCTCAAGTCCGCCTACCATCAGCTCCCCATCCGCCCAAGTGACCGCAAGTACACAGCCTTTGAGGCAGACGGGCGCTTATACCATTTCCTAAGGGTCCCATTTGGCGTCACAAACGGGGTCTCGGTCTTCCAACAGGAGATGGACCGAATGGGTGATCAACATGGGTTGCGGGCCACGTTCCCGTATCTCGACAATGTAACCATCTGCGGCCACGACCAGCAGGACCACGACGCCAACCTCCAAAAATTCCTCCAGACCGCCAAAGCCTTGAACCTCACGTACAACGAGGACAAGTGCGTTTTTAGCACCAACCGGCTAGCCATTCTGGGCTACGTAGTGCGCAATGGGATAATAGGCCCCGACCCCGAACGTATACGCGCCCTCATGGCATTTCCCCTCCCGCACTGCTCAAAAGCCCTGAAACGCTGCCTGGGTTTTTTTTCATACTACGCCCAGTGGGTCCCCCAGTACACAGACAAGGCCCGCCCCCTAATACAGACCACGACCTTCCCTCTGTCGACAGAGGCTTGCCAGGCCTTCAGCCGCATCAAAGCGGATATCGCAAAGGCCACGATGCGCGCCATCGACGAGTCCCTCCCCTTCCAGGTCGAGAGCGACGCCTCCGACGTAGCTCTAGCGGCCGCCCTTAACCAAGCGGGCAGACCCGTGGCCTTTTTCTCCCGAACCCTCCACGCTTCAGAAATCCGCCACTCCTCAGTGGAAAAGGAAGCCCAAGCCATAGTGGAAGCTGTGCGACATTGGAGGCATTACCTGGCCGGCAGGAGATTCACTCTCCTCACCGACCAACGGTCGGTAGCCTTCAGGTTCGATAATGCACTGCGGGGCAAAATCAAAAACGACAAGATCTTAAGGTGGAGGATCGAGCTCTCCACCTTCAACTACGAGATCTTGAATCGTCCCGGAAAGCTGAACGAGCCGTCCGATGCCCTATCCCGCGGCACATGTGCCAACGCACAAATTAACCGCCTCCAAACCCTCCACGAGGACCTCTGCCACCCGGGGGTCACTCGGTTTTTCCACTTTATCAAGTCCCGCAACCTCCCATACTCTTTAGAGGAGGTCCGTACAGTCACAAGGGACTGCCACATCTGCGCAGAATGCAAACCGCATTTTTTCAGGCCGGATGGTGCGCACCTGATTAAGGCTTCCCGCCCCTTTGAACGCCTTAGTCTGGATTTCAAAGGGCCCCTCCCCTCCACCGACCGCAGCACATACTTCCTTAATGTGGTGGACGAGTACTCCCGCTTCCCATTCGCCATCCCCTGCTCTGACATGACCGCGGCCACAGTCATTAAAGCCCTGAACACCATCTTCACACTGTTCGGTTGCCCCGCATACGTCCACAGCGACAGGGGGTCCTCTTTCATGAGTGACGAGCTGCGCCAGTTCCTGCTCAGCAAGGGCATAGCCTCAAGCAGGACGACCAGCTACAACCCCCGGGGGAACGGGCAAGTAGAGAGGGAGAACGGCACGGTCTGGAAGACCGTCCTACTGGCCCTACGGTCCAGGGACCTCCCAGTTTCACGGTGGCAGGAGGTCCTCCGACGCTCTCCACTCCATCCGGTCACTATTGTGTATGAGCACTAATCAAACGCCTCACGAGCGTCTCCTTGTCTTCCCTAGGAAGTCCTCCTCTGGAAAGTCGCTGCCGACCTGGCTGGCGGCCCCAGGACCCATCTTGCTTCGAAAGCACGTGCGGGCACACAAGGCGGACCCGTTGGTCAAAAGGGTTCACCTCCTCCACGCGAACCCGCAGTACGCTTACGTGGAGTACCCCGACGGCCGACAGGACACGGTCTCCCTGCGGGATCTGGCGCCCGCCGGCAACACACACACCCCCCCGACACCATTCACCCAACCCCCCCCTTCCTGCCACCGCCGCGCCCCGCGACCGCCCCCTTCCCAGGAGGATCGGTTCCCCTCCCCTCAGGCCCGACCAAGAATAAAGCCCAAGCTGAAACCGTAAGGCTCCCGGAGACGACAACACCGGAAAAAGCACCACCACCACCAGCGGGGCCGAGGCGATCGACACGGACGACCAGACCGCCCGACCGACTCGTGGCGTCGATCTAAATCAATATATGGACTTTTCACAAGAACATTTTGCTTTTTCTCCCGATACCTTCTGTAAATAGTTGAAACAGGACAAAATTGTACATACTGTATTACCATATGAATGTTTTTTCCTCCCAGGACCAGCCTTGTAAAACCTTACCACCATGCGAAGCATCGCCCCGCCGGGTTCAATTTTGACAAGGGGTGAATGTGGTAGTATGCATTAGGGGTCATGTGGGACTGGAAGCCCTAATGTCATTGGCTGACAGATCCCGGGTCCTGGTTGGCCGTTGACCTCTAGCTCCGCCCTGAAGGCGGAGTATAAGAAGCCGGAGTCCTCCCCCGCAGGCCAGTCTACTATTGAGCTGCGGGGGAACAGACACGCTGAATAAAGCCTCATCGACTTCACTCTATTCGTCTCTCGGAGTCTTTGTGCGCCACAAGGAGCAAATGCAATGGAGTAGATGAGAAAATGGAAGTTGCGTGAAAAATGGAGCTATGAAAGGTTTGACATAAGAGTAGGGAGGGCACTTCAAGGTGAGTGCCATGGAGATTTTGCCAATAAACTCAGCATTCACCATTAAATTGGGAGCTTTTCATAACAGGTTACTTGTTTTGACGTAAAGGTATAAAAGCACTGCTGAGATTTGAACTCAGGATCTCCTGTTTACTAGACAGGCGCTTTAACCATCTAAGCCACAGCGCCTACTTGCACACCAGCTCTGCAAGTTTGGAGCAGATTTCCATTATTTTGATTACGGCTCAGTATTGTTGATTTCTCATGCTGACTTTGAGAGTGCAAATTTCATTGGCACTGGACTTTTGAAACTGCAAAAATTGCAGTTATTTCTGAAAGTTATTAGATTATAGCATTCTGCAGGGACAAGTAAACAAACAGGAAATATTTTGTGAATTGGAAGTAATTAAACATGACCACAAAACTATAGTGGTATAATGCAGGACAAGACCAGGAGAGAGTATTTTCATTAACTGAAAATCTAGCAAAAATTCTTGAAAGTTGTCGACGGCAATTGCAATTTGGCAAACACGACGTTGTCACGGTTCATCCACTTTCCCAAAATCACCCTGCATTCTTTATTCTTTTTTCCTGTCGTTCATTGGGAACAAACACGCCTTGAGACAAAGTTGAGGCCCAGGCAGGGACTTAAACCCATCGATCTTCAGATTAAAATTCAGATGCTCTACCGACTGCGCTTCCAGGGCCCATTCCAAACACAGTCTTATAGCTCACTTCAAAGTCTCATATTGTATATTTTGAATTTCCTTCAATGGTAATTCAGCCTCACCAGCACATTTCCTTCGCAAGCAGACCGGCAGCCTCCCTTTCGCTTCCTTTCTCAAATTCTTCAGCTTGTACTCGCTTTTTACCAGTGACTTGTGATGTGACAACTGTTTACCCAGGGACCTGCACTGGGACTTCAAGACTTTGAAGATTACGTTTAGTTCGGTGAGATCTGAGTGGGAAGCTACAGAGACAAAGATTGTATTTTGAGAGAGGGAATAAAAGGTATCACCTGGTGTTTGTTGTGGCAGTGTGTGAACGTAAATAAATTCATCTAGTAATCTAGCAAATTATGCAAATCGCAAAGTTTCAGGATATAAATAGATCTGTCAGCACCACATCATCATGGAAAATAAACCCATCCTTTATCCCGCCCGAGTCGTTCTTGCAAACGTGCAGCAACATAAATCGTTCAATATAAAAGCAAATTACTGCGGATGTAAAATCTGAAAGAAAAACAGGAAATGACGGAATATCTCAGCGGGTCTGGCACCACCTGTGAAGAGAGAACCGAGTTAACATTTCGAGTCCGGGTCACTCTTAATCACAGTAAATCAATTAATCATTCAATCATTGCTCACAGATGTCGCTAAAAAACATTCAAAATGTTCCTTCAGGATTACCAGAGGTAAATCCTGTCATGCATGCAAAGAAAATACTGCGGATGTTGCGAATCTGCATGAGAAGCGAAACGTGATAGGATTGAAATTCAAAAAATCAGCGGATATATGTGGAGCCAGACACAGAGTTAACATTTCAAATCCGTGTGATCCTTAATCAGAGCTGAAGTGAGGAGTAAATGCAATGGAGTAGATGAGATGGAGAAGATTTGAAAATGGAAGTTGCGTGAAAATTGGAGCTATGAAAGGTTTGACATAAGAGTCGGGAGGGTATCTTCAAGGTTCGTGCCATGGAGATTTTGCCAATAAACTCTGCATTCACCATTAAATCGGGAGCTTTTCATGACAGCGTGACTTGTTTTGACGTAAAGGTATAAAGGCACTGCTGAGATTTGAATTCAGGATCTCCCGTTTATTAGACAGGCGGTTTAACCATCTGAGTCACAGCACATATTTGCAGACCAGCTCTGCAAGTTTGGAGCAGATTTCCATTATTTTGATTACCGCTCAGTATTGTTGATTTCTCATGATGACTTTGAGAGTGCAAATTTCATTGGCACTGGACCTTTGAAACAGCAAAAATTGCAGTTATTTCTGAAAGTTATTAGATTATAGCATTCTGCAGGGAGAAGTAAACAAACAGGAAATATTTTGTGAATTGGAAGTAATTAAACATGACCACAAAACTATAGTGGTATAATGTAGGACAAGACCAGGAGAGGGTTTTTACATTAACTGAAAATCTAGCAAAAATTCTTGAAAGTTGTCGACGGCAATTGCAATTTGGCAAAAACGACGTTGTCATGGTTCATCCACTTTCCCAAAATCACCCTGCATTCTTTATTTTATTCCTGTCATTCATTGGGAACAAACACGCCTTGAGACAGAGTTGAAGCCCAGGCAGGGACTTAAACCCATCGATCTTCAGATTAAAAGTCAGTTGCTCTACCGACTGCGCTTCCAGGGCCCATTCCAAACACAGTCTTATAGCTCACTTCAAAGTCTCATATTGTATATTTTGAATTTCCATCAATGGTAATTCAGCCTCACCAGCACATTTCCCTCGCAAGCAGACCGGCAGCCTCCCTTTGGCTTCCTTTCTCAAATTCTTCAGCTTGTACTCGCTTTTTCCCAGTGACTTGTGATGTGACAACTGTTTACACAGGGACCTGCACTGGGACTTCAAGACTTTGAAGATTACGTTTAGTTCGGTGAGATCTGAGTGGGAAGCTACAGAGACAAAGATTGTATTTTGAGAGAGGGAATAAAAGGTATCATCTGGTGTTTGTTGTGGCAGAGTGTGGACGTAAATAAATTCATCGAGTAATCTAGCAAATTATGCAAATCGCAAAGTTTCAGGATATAAATAGATCTGTCAGCACCACATCATCATGGAAAATAACCCCATCCTTTATCCTGCCCGAGTCCTTCTTGCAAACGTGCAGCAACATAAATCGTTCAATATAAAAGCAAATTACTGCGGATGTTAAATCTGAAAGAAAAAAAGGAAATGACGGAAAATCTCAACGGGTCTGGCACCATCTGTGAAGAGAGAACCGAGTTAACATTTCGAGTCCGGGTCACTCTTCGTCACAGAAAATGAATTAATCATTCAATCGTTGCTCACAGATGTTGCTAAAAAACATTCAAAATGTTCCTTCTGGATTACCGGAGGTAAATCCTGTCATGCATTCAAAGAAAATACTGCGGATGTTGCGAATCTGCATGAGAAGCGAAACATGATAGGATTGAAGCTTAAAAAATCAGTGGATATATGTGGAGCCAGACACAGAGTTAACATTTCAAATCCGTGTGATCCTTAATCAGAGCTGAAGTGAGGAGTAAATGCAATGGAGTAGATGAGAAAATGGAAGTTGCGTAAAAAATGGAGCTATTAAAGGTTTGACATCGGAGTAGGGAGGGTATCTTCAAGTTTAGTGCCAACAAACTCTGCATTCACCATTAAATTGGGAGCTTTTCACAACAGGTTACTTGTTTTGACGTAAAGGCATAAAGGCACTGCTGAGATTTGAACTCAGGATAGCCTGTTCATTAGACAGGCGCTTTAACCAGCTAAGCCACAGCACCTACTTGCAGACCAGCTCTGCAAGTTGGGAGCAGATTTCCATTATTTTGATTACCGCTCAGCATTGTTGATTTCTCATAGAACATAGAACATAGAACAATACAGCGCAGTACAGGCCCTTCGGCCCACGATGTTGCACCGAAACAAAAGCCATCTAACCTACACTATGCCATTATCATCCATATGTTTATCCAATAAACTTTTAAATGCCGTCAATGTTGGCGAGTTCACTACTGTAGCAGGTAGGGCATTCCACGGCCTCACTACTCTTTGCGTAAAGAACCTACCTCTGACCTATGTCCTATATCTATTACCCCTCAGTTTAAAGTTATGTCCCCTCGTGCCAGCCATATCCATCCGCGGGAGAAGGCTCTCACTGTCCACCCTATCCAACCCCCTGATCATTTTGTATGCCTCTATTAAGTCTCCTCTTAACCTTCTTCTCTCCAACGAAAACAACCTCAAGTCCATCAGCCTTTCCTCATAAGATTTTCCCTCCATACCAGGCAACATCCTGGTAAATCTCCTCTGCACCCGCTCCAAAGCCTCCACGTCCTTCCTATAATGCGGTGAACAGAACTGTACGCAAAACTCCAAATGCGGCCGTACCAGAGTTCTGTGCAGCTGCAACATGACCTCCCGTCTCCGGAACTCAATCCCTCTACCAATAAAGGCCAACACTTCTTAGGCCTTCTTCACAACCCTATCAACCTGGGTGGCAACTTTCAGGGATCTATGTACATGGACACCTAGATCCCTCTGCTCATCCACACTTTCAAGAACTTTACCATTAGCCAAATATTCCGCATTCCTGTTATTCCTTCCAAAGTGAATCACCTCACACTTCTCTACATTAAACTCCATTTGCCACCTCTCAGCCCAGCTCTGCAGCTTATCTATATCCCTCTGTAACCTGCTACATCCTCCCACACTATCGACAACACCACCGACTTTAGTATCGTCTGCAAATTTACTCACCCACCCTTCTGCGCCTTCCTCTAGGTCATTGATAAAAATGACAACAGCAACAGCCCCAGAACAGATCCTTGTGGTACTCCACTTGTGACTGAACTCCATTCTGAACATTTCCCATCAACAACCACCCTCTGTCTTCTTTCAGCTAGCCAATTTCTGATCCACATCTCTAAATCACCCTCAATCCCCAGCCTCCATATTTTTTGCAATAGCCTACCGTGGGGAACCTTATCAAACGCTTTGCTGAAATCCATATACACCACATCAACTGCTCTACCCTCATCTACCTGTTCAGTCACCTTCTCAAAGAACTCAATAAGGTTTGTGAGGCATGACCTACCCTTCACAAAGCCATGCTGACTATCCCTGATCATATTATTCCTATCTAGATGATTATAAATCTTGTCTCTTATAATCCCCTCCAAGACTTTACCCACTACAGACGTGAGACTCACCGGTCTATAGTTGCCGGGGTTGTCTCTGCTCCCCTTTTTGAACAAAGGGACCACATTTGCTGTCCTCCAGTCCTCTGGCACTATTCCTGTAGCCAATGATGACATAAAAATCAAAGCCAAAGGTCCAGCAATCTCTTCCCTGGCCTCCCAGAGAATCCTAGGATAAATCCAATCAGGTCCCGGGGACTTATCTATTTTCAGCCTGTCCAGAATTGCCAACACCTCTTCCCTACGTACCTCAATGCCATCTATTCTATTAGCCTGGGGCTCAGTATTCTCCTCCATGCTGACTTTGAGAGTGCAAATTTCATCGGCACTGGACTTTTGAAACTGCAAAAATTGCAGTTATTTCTGAAAGTTATTAGATTATAGCATTCTGCAGGGAGAAGTAAACAAACAGGAAATATTTTGTGAATTGGAAGGAATTAAACATGACCACAAAACTATAGTGGTATAATGCAGGACAAGGCCAGGAGAGAGTTTTTACATTAACTGAAAATCTAGCAGAAATTCTTGAAAGTTGTCGACGCCAATTGCAATTTGGCAAACACGACGTTGTCACGGTTCATCCGCTTTCCCAAAATCACCCTGCATTCTTTATTCTTTTTTCCTGTCGTTCATTGGGAACAAAAACACCTTGAGACAAAGTTGAGGCCCAGTCAGGGACTTAAACCCATCGATCTTCAGATTAAAAGTCAGACACTCTCCCGACTGCGCTTCCAGGGCCCATTCCAAACGTAGTCTTAAAGCTCACTTCAAAGTCTCATATTGTATATTTTGAATTTCCTTCAATGGTAATTCAGCCTCACCAGCACATTTCCCTCGCAAGCAGACCGGCAGCCTCCCTTTGGCTTCCTTTCTCAAATTCTTCAGCTTGTTCTCGCTTTTTACCAGTGACTTGTGATGTGACAACTGTTTACCCGGGGACCAGCACTGAGACTTCAAGACTTTGAAGATTACGTTTAGTTCGGTGAGATCTGAGTGGGAAGCTACAGAGACAAAGATTGTATTTTGAGAGAGGGAATTAAAGGTATCATCTGGTGTTTGTTGTGGCAGAGTGTGAATGTAAATAAATTCATCTAGTAAACTTAGCAAATTATGCAAATCGCAAAGTTTCAGGATATAAATAGATCTGTCAGCACCACATCATCATGGAAAATAACCCCATCCTTTATCCCGCCCGAGTCGTTCTTGCAAACGTGCAGCAACATGAATCGTTCAATATAAAAGCAAATTACTGCGGATGTAAAATCTGAAAGAAAAACAGGAAATGACGGAAAATCTCAGCGGGTCTGGCACCACCTGTGAAGAGAGAACCGAGTTAACATTTCGAGTCCGGGTCACTCTTCGTCACAGTAAATCAATTAATCATTCAATCGTTGCTGACAGATGTCGCTAAAAAACATTCAAAATGTTCCTTCTGGATTACCGGAGGTAAATCCTATCATGCATTCAAAGAAAATACTGCGGATGTTGCGAATCTGCATGAGAAGCTAAACATGATAGGATTGAAGCTCAAAAATTCAGAGGATATATGTGGAGCCAGACACAGAGTTAACATTTCAAATCCGTGTGATCCTTAATCAGAGCTGAAGTGAGGAGTAAATGCAATGGAGTAGATGAGATGGAATAGATGAGAAAATGGAAGGTGCGTGAAAAATGGAGCTATGAAAGGTTTGACATAAGAGTAGGGAGGGCACCTTCAAGGTTAGTGCCATGGAGATTTTGCCAATAAACTCTGCATTCACCATTAAATAGGGAGCTTTTCATAACAGGTTACTTGTTTTGACGTAAAGGTATAAAGGAACTGCTGAGATTTGAACTCAGGATCCCCTATTTACTAAACAGGCGCTTTAACCATTTTTAGTTTCTCATGCAGATTCACAATATGTGCAGTATTTTCCTTTGAATGCACAACAGGATTGACCTCAGGAAATCCAGAAGGAACATTTTGAATGTTTGTCAGCGATGTCTTTGAGCAAAGATTGAACGAGTAAATGATTTACTCTGAATAAGAGTGACCCAGCCTCGAAACGTTAGCTCGGTTCTCTCTTCACAGATGCTGCCAGACCCACTGAGATTTTCCATCATTTCCTGTTTTTTTTCAGATTTCACATCCGCAGTAATTTGCCTTTTTATTGGACGATATATGTTGCTGCATGTCAGCAAGAACGATTTGGGCGGGATAAAGGATGGGGCGTTTTCCATGAAGATGTGGCGTTGACAGATCTATTTACACCCTGAAACTTTGCGATTTGCATAATTTGTTACTTTTCTAGATGAGCTTACTTGCGTTCACTCTCTGCCACAACAAACAACAGATGACACCCTTTATTCCCTCTCTTAAAATCCAATCTGTATCTCTGCAGCTTCCCACTGATATCTCAGCGAACTAAACGTAATCTTCAATGACTTGAAGTCCCAGTGCATGTCCCTGGGTAACAACAGTTGTCACATCACAGGTCATTGGTAAAATGCGAGTCCAAGTTGAAGAATTTGAGAAAGAAAGCCGAAGGGAGGCTGCCGGTCTGCTTGTGAGGGAAATGAGCTGGAGAGGCTGAATGACCAGTGAAGGAAATTCAAAAGATACAATATGAGACTTTGACGTGAGCTATGAGAGAACTGTTGAAATGGGCCCTGGTAGCTCAGTCGGTAAAGCATCATGAAGATGTGGCGTTGACAGATCTATTTACACCCTGTGTAGAGGGTTCCATCTCTGCTACTCCACTACTGGGCCGATATCAGGGGTTAGAGTATCTGTGTGTGTCTCTCTCCAGCTGGCACTGAAACATCAGAGGCCAGGGGATGCCGCACTGGGACACCTGCACGGAATAGAGCACTGAATCAAGCCTGCCGTTTATCCCTAACCGGAAGCCTGAGGCTTATATCACACAGATATCCAGACCCCCACCAATGCCCAGGTGATTCTCTCTCTTGCCGGTGGTGCAACACCCACCCGGTTCCTACTTCGCTGGAGTAGCTTTCCCAAGAGAGAGAATAGGACACTGCTGTTTATTACCTAACCAGCAGCCTGTCCTGAGTGAACGGGTTCGAATCGTTCAAGATGACCCTAGATTCTCGACCCCGGAACTAAGGTGAGGAATATCTTAGCAATGACTTGGTCAGAGATCACTGGTGAGAGATTGAAGAATTGAAACGACTCCAATTATCAGCAAATCGAGGTTTATTGCAAAACCCAGGTCGAAATCATCAAACAGAAGAAATTATAATAAAATCTTAAACTCTAACACAAACTAAGTCTATTCAGGAAGTACTATAACGGACACAACGTAAAATCTTATTGTTACACAGGTTTAGCAATGGCACAAAACACAAATCAAGCCCCTGCCCCAAAGCCTCAACCACTATCAAAGTCAAGGGAGTTTCGCAAGCTGCTGCAGGGTACTTACGGTCACAGGCTGCAGGAGGTCAAGTCGAAGGTGGAGAGGTCAAGCCAAGAGAGCCTCAATCCCAACACAGCCCCTTTTATATCCGTTTTACCTGGCTTTTTCCTGTGTTCGGCCAGCCCCTTTTGCATTGAATTGGTAAGGTTTAAAGTTCCCGCTGGCCCCACCCCCTTTGAGCCGGGCAGACCTGTTGACTTCCGGGTTCTCCTCGCAGGTCCGCTCCTTCCAGCCAGGCAGACCTGTCCCGATTTGAATTTGGCGCCGACTCCGCCCCCTCCACCCAGTGAGTTCCTGCCGGTGGCTTCTGTCAAGATTGGAGTACCTCCCCCAGGTCCGCCTCCAACTTGTTTTTTTTCTACCGTTTGTCTTCAAGGGGCTTTTCCAGCGCAATATACTGAGCCCAGACTGTCTGCTTTTTGGGATAACAAGGTTAAGCTCTCTTGTGAAGATTTTCAAAGTCTTCCATCTGCTCTGGAGATCGCTGCTATTCTCACCTCGCTATGTTGATGGGGTGTTGATTGGATTCTGCTCTGGTGGAGGCCAAGTCATTTACATCTGCATGGGGCTATGACCATCCCATTGTCCTGCTTGCAGGCAGGCCCCTTTGTATTCCCGTGCCCCTTTGTCTGTGTTTTAATCTTATCTAGTTGTCTGGCTCCTTCTTCCTTGTAGCTCCGGGGAGGGGGGGGGGGTTTGTAAATACCTATGCCCCTACTCAGCTCAGCGGACCAAGCCTGCTGAGAAATTTGGTTACGTTCCTTTGGCTGAAAAGTGTCCAGTTTACAGTCTCTGGATTTTATTCTTGGGCAGTCCAAAAAGGGCCGGATTGCCTGAAAACCTTACAACTGACACTTTGAGATTTGCATAATTTGCTACTCTACTCGATGAGCTTACTTGCGTTCACACTCTGCCACAACAAACAACAGATGACACGCTTTATTACCTCTCTCAAAATACAATCTGTATCTCTGCAGCTTCCCACTGATATCTCAGCGAACTAAACGTAATCTTCAATGTCTTGAAGTCCCAGTGCATGTCCCTGGGTAACAACAGTTGTCACATCACAGGTCATTGGTAAAATGTGAGTCCAAGTTGAAGAATTTGAGAAAGAAAGCCGAAGGGAGGCTGCCGGTCTGCTTGCGAGGGAAATGAGCTGGAGAGGCTGAATTACCAGGGAAGGAAATTCAAAAGATACAATATGAGACTTTGATGTGAGCTATGAGAGCTTTTTTGAAATGGGCCCTGGTAGCTCAGTCGGTAGAGCATCAGACTTTTAATCTGAGGGTCCAGGGTTCAAGTCCCTGTCAGGGCTTTAATTTTGGCTCAAGGCGTTTGCTTCCCAATGAACGGTCGGAAATAAAAATAAAGAATGCAGGATGCTTTATGGAAAGTGGAAGAACCGTGACAACGTCGTGTTTGTCAAAATTGCAAACAGCCGTCCAGAATTAAAGAATTTTTGCGAGATTTTCATTGAATGTAAAAACTCTCTCCTGGTCTTGTCCTGCGTTATACCACTATGTTTAATCACTTCCCAATTCGCAAAATATTTCCTGTTTGTATACTTCTTTCCTGCAGAACTGCTTTTAAATTAATAACTTTCAGAAATAACTGCAATTTTTGCAATTTCAAAAGCCCAGTGCCGATTAATATTTTTAAAAAATATATATATTTTACTGAAATTTTTTTTTCTAAACAACATTTTTCCCTCTTACAAAACAAACGTAACTATAACAAAATAGAAATTTTTAACAATACAAAAGTAACAAAACCCCATTATCTATTGACCTAGACTAAACTAAACCCCCCCCCCTCCCCCCTCTCCCCCCTCCCCCCCTCTCCCCCTGGGTTGCTGCTGGTCATCTGTCTTCCCTCTAACGTTCCCTTAGGTAGTCGAAAAATGGCTGCCACCGCCTGGTGAACCCTTGAGCCGATCCTCTCAGGGCAAACTTTATCTGCTCCAGTTTAATAAACCCCGCTATTTACCCAGGCCTCCAGTCCGGGGGGTTTCGCCTCCTTCCACATAAGTAGGATCCTGCGCCGGGCTACTAGGGACGCAAAGGCCATGACGTCGGCCTCTTTCGCCTCCTGCACTCCCGACTCGTCCGCAACTCCAAATAGAGCTAGCCCCCAGCTTGGTTTGACCCGGGCATTCACCACCTGCGAGATCACTCCCGTCACTCCCTTCCAATATCCTTCCAGTGCCGGGCACGCCCAAAACATATGTGTGTGGTTTGCCGGGCTCCCGTCACACCTCCCACATCTGTTCTCCACTCCAAAGAACCTGCTCAATCTTGCCCCCGTTATGTGTGCTCTATGTAGCACCTTAAATTGAATCAGGCTAAGCCTGGCGGATGAGGAAGAGGAGTTTACCCTGCTTAGGGCATCAGCCCACATACCCTCTTCTAGCTCCTCCCCAAATTCTTCTTCCCACTTTCCCTTTAGTTCTCCCACCGACTCCTCCCCCTCTTCCCTCATCTCTCTGTAAATCTCTGACACCTTGCCCTCTCCGACCCACACCCCTGAAAGCACCCTGTCCTGTATCCCCTGTGTCGGGAGCAACGGAAATTCCCTCACCTGTTGTCTAATAAACGCCCTCACCTGCATATATCTCAAGAAATTTCCCCGGGGTAACTTATACTTTTCCTCCAATGCTCCCAAGCTCGCAAAAGTCCCATCTATGAATAAATCTCCCACCTTCCTAATTCCCAACTGGTACCAGCTCTGAAATCCTCCATCCATTCTTCCTGGGGCGAACCTATGGTTGTTCCTGATAGGGGACCCCACCAGGGCTCCCCGCACCCCTCTCTGTCGCCTCCACTGTCCCCATATGATCAGTGTTGCCGCCACCACCGGGTTCGTGGTAAACTTTTTAGGTGAGAGCGGTAGCGGTGCCGTCACCAGCGCCTCTAAACTCGTCCCTTTACAGGACTTTCTCTCCAGTCTTTTCCACGCCGCTCCCTCACCCTCCATCATCCATCTACGTATCATTGCCACATTGGCGGCCCAATAATAATCTCCGAAGTTCGGTAGTGCCAGTCCTCCTCTGTCCCTACTACGCTGAAGGAACCCCCTCCTTACTCTCGGAACTTTCCCTGCCCACACAAAGCTCGTAATGCTCCTATCTATTTTATTAAAAAAGGTCCTGGTGATTAGTATAGGGAGACATTGAAATACAAATAAGAACCTCGGGAGGACCATCATCTTAATTGCTTGCACCCTGCCCGCCAGTGATAAAGGCTGCATGTCCCACCTCTTGAAGTCCTCCTCCATTTGTTCTACCAGCCGTGTCAAATTAAGTCTGTGCAAGGTTCCCCAGCTCCTAGCGATCTGAATCGCCAGGGATCGGAGGTTTCTTTCCACTTTCCTTAGCGGTAAGCCTTCTATCTCTCTACTCTGGTCCCCTGGATGTATCACAAATAATTCACTCTTCCCCATGTTTAGCCTATACCCCGAGAATTCCCTGAAACTCCTCAAAATTCGCATAACCTCGATCATCCCCCCCCCCCCCCGCTGGGTCCGACACGTATAACAATAGGTCATCCGCGTATAACGAGACTCGATGTTCTTCTCCCCCTCTAATCACCCCTCTCCATTTCCTGGAGTCTCTCAACGCCATGGCCAGAGGTTCAATTGCCAACGCAAACAACAATGGAGACAGCGGGCATCCCTGTCTTGTTCCCCTATATAATCGGAAATACTCCGATCTATGTCGACCTGTAACTACGCTTGCCGTTGGTGCCCCATAAAGAAGTCTAACCCAGCGAATAAACCCGTTTCCAAACCCAAACCTCCTTAACACTTCCCATAAATACTCCCACTCCACCCTATCAAATGCCTTCTCTGCGTCCATTGCCGCCACTATCTCTGCCTCCCCCTCCACTGGGGGCATCATTATCACCCCTAATAGTCGTCGCACGTTAACATTCAGTTGTCTCTCTTTTACGAACCCTGTCTGGTCTTCGTGCACCACCCCTGGGACACAGTCCTCTATCCTCGATGCCAGTACCTTTGCAGCAACTTGGCGTCCACGTTCAATCGTGAAATAGGTCTATAGGACCCGCACTGCAACGGATCTTTGTCTCTCTTCAAAATTAGCGATATCGTCACCTCCGACATCGTCGGGGTTAGAGTCCCCGCTTCCCTGGCCTCATTGAACATCCTCGCCATCAACGGGGCCAACAAGTCCACATATTTTCTGTAGTATTCCACCGGGAACCCATCCGGCCCCGGAGCCTTCCCTGCTTGCATGCTTCCCAGTCCCTTAATAACCTCGTCCACCTCAATCGGCGCCCCCAGGCCTGCCACCGCCTGCTCCTCCACTTTCGGGAACTTCAATTGGTCCAGGAACTGCCGTATCCCCTCCTCTCCCTCTGGGGGTTGAGACCTATACAGTTCCTCATAAAAGGTCTTAAACACCTCATTTATCTTTCCTGGCCTTCGTTCAGTGTCTCCCCTTTCATCCCTAATTCCTCCTATCTCCCTCGCTGCTGCCCTCTTTCGCAGTTGGTGCGCCAACAGGCGACTAGCCTTTTCCCCATATTTGTACCTCCTCCCCTGTGCCTTCCTCCACAGTACCTCCGCCTTTCTGGTGGTCAGAAGGTCAAACTCGGTCTGGAGTCGTCTCCTCTCCCTGTACAGCTCCTCCTCCGGGGTCTCTGCAAATTCCCTGTCCACCCTTAAAATTTCCCCCAATAATCTATCCCTTTCCTTGGCCTCTGTTTTCCTTTTGTGGGCCCCAATAGAGATCAGCTCTCCTCTGACCACCGCTTTTAGTGCTTCCCAGACCACTCCCACAGGGACCTCGCCGTCGTCATTGACCTCCAGGTATCTCTCAATACACCCCCTCACTCTTGCACACACTCCCTCATTCGTCTTCAGTCCCACGTCTAATCGCCAGAGTGTTCTCTGCTCCCTGTCCTCTCCTACTTCCAGGTCCACCCAATGTGGGGCATGATCCGAAACCGCTATGGCTGAGTATTCAGCTTCTTCCACCCTCGAGATCAACGACCTTCCGAAAACAAAAAAATCTATCCGGGAGTACACTTTATGGACATGGGAGAAGAAGGAATACTCCCTAGCCCTAGGTCTAAGAAATCGCCGTGGATCCACTCCCCCCATTTGGTCCATAAACCCCTTAAGTACCTTGGCCGCTGCCGGCCTTCTTCCGGTCCTTGAGCTGGATCTATCTAGCCCCGGGTCCAGCACCGTATTGAAGTCCCCTCCTAAAATCAAATTTCCTGCCTCCAGGTCCGGTATACGCCCCAGCATCCGTCTCATGAATCCCGCATCGTCCCAATTTGGGGCATACACATTAACCAACACGACCTCCATTCCCTCCAGCCTACCACTCACCATTACATATCTCCCTCCGCTATCTGCTACGATGTTCTTTGCTTCAAATGCTACCCGTTTCCCCACCAAAATGGCCACCCCTCTGTTCTTTGCGTCCAGTCCTGAGCGGAACACCTGTCCCACCCATCCTTTCCTTAGCCTAACTTGGTCTGCCACCTTTAGGTGCGTCTCTTGGAGCATAACCACGTCTGCCCTTTGTCCTTTCAAATGCGTGACCGCTCGGGCCCTTTTTATCGGTCCATTCAGGCCTCTCACGTGCCACGTGATCAGCCTCACTGGGGGCTACCTGCCCCCCTCCCGTGTCGACTAGCCATTACCTTCTCTAGGCCAGTCCCATATCCCGCCTCCACGCTCCCGCTCGCTCCCCCAGCGTCGCACGCCGTCCCCGACCACCCACTCTTTAGCCATTCCCTTTTGGATTTCCGCAGCAGCAACCCAGTTTCCCCCCCCCCCTCCCACTAGATCCCTATCTAGCTTGATTGCTCCCCCATATCACTTCCGTAAGTCAGCTGACTTCAACTGACCCCGGCTACTCCTCCTCACTCCTCGACCCCCCCGGTGTGAGGGAACTCCCGTCCGCCTTGCGCCTGTTTTCCCGCCTTATTCTTTCTGGCGCGGGAACATCACTTTACCTGACCCGCCTCTTCTGGCGCAGCTCCCTTTCCCCTCCCCCTCCCCTTCCCCATTCTCCGACTATGTCCCGTCTTTCCCCCCTCACCGGCACCCACATTTACCCAGTATCTCCCCCCTTCCCTGTTTACTTCTCGATTAACTTTCACCTTAACATTAACAAAAACAATAACAATAACAATTCCCTGCAGCATCAGTCCCTCAGTTCCAGTCCAGTTTCTCTTCTTTAATAAAGGTCCATGCTTCCTCCGCCGTCTCGAAGTAATAGTGTCTCTCCTGATACGTGACCCATAGTCTTGCCGGCTGCAGCATCCCAAACGTCACCTTCTTTTTGTGCAAAACCTCTTTGGCTCGGTTGAAGCTCGCCCTCCTTCTCGCCACCTCCGCACTCCAATCCTGGTAGATCCGTACCACCGCATTCTCCCACCTGCTACTCCGCACCTTTTTAGCCCATCTCAGGACCTCTTCTCTGTCCTTAAGGCGGTAGAATCGCATGATTAACGCACTCGGTGGTTCTCCCGCTTTTGGTCTTCTCGCCGGGATCCGACCTGCCCACTCCACCTCCATGGGGCCCGCAGGGGCCTCAGCACCCATCAGTGAGCTCAGCATCTTACTTGCGTACGCTCCACAGTCCAACCCTTCCACACCCTCAGGGAGACCTAGTATCCTAAGATTCTTCCTTCGCGTTCCGTTTTCAAGGGCCTCGATCCTTTCAGCACACTTTTTATGAAGTGCCTTGTGCGTCTGAGTCTGAACCGCCAGGCCCAGGACCTCGTCCTCAATACCTGACACCTTCTGCTCCACCACGCGGAGCTGTCTCCTGGGTCTTTAAAGTCTCCTTAAGCCCCTCAATTGCCTGTAGCTTTGGGGTCAGTACCTCCTTCTTCAGCAGGTCCACGCACCGTCTCACGACCTCGTCCTGCTCAGGCCCCCATGTCGCCTGCGATTTCACCGCCGCCATTTTGTTTTCCTCTCCCTCTGACCTTATAGTCGAAAATTCTTCGGGCTGCAGCCGCCGCCGCCGGTTTTTTCTTCCGTCGTTCGGGGGGGACTCCCTTCCCACACACCCCACACCGGGTTACTCGGCCGAAAAAATCCCCTTTGGGGCTCTTAAAAGAGCCCGAAGGTCCGTCGGAGCTGGAGCCACCGAAACGTGCGGCTAGCTCATCCTCACCGCAACCGGAAGTCCGCCGATGAATATTTTAATTTGCACTCTCAAAGTCAGCAGGAGAAATCAACAATACTGATGTTTAATCAAAACAATTGAAATCTGTTCTACACTTGCAAAATTCTCATGCAGATTGGTGCTGTAGCTTAGATGGTTAAAGCATGTGCCTTATTAACAAGAGATCCTGAGTTCAAATCTCAGCAGTACCTTTATACGTTCAGGTCAAAGTATGTAGCCTGTGAAGAATGCTCCTCATTTAAATGGTGAAAACAGAAAATGTTGACAACATTTCTATTTCTGTGGTACTGACCTGCAAGATTGCTTTTCCTTGATTTATGTCAAACTTGATTCAAACTTCCATATCTCCCATTTTTCACGTAACTTCCATTTTCCTCATCTACTCCATTGCATGAAACCTCGCTTCAGCTCTGAATAAGGATCACACGGATTTGAAACATTAACTCTGTGTCTGGCTCCACAGACATCCTCTAATTTTCTGAGCTTTAATCCAATCATATTTAGTTTCTCATGCAGATTCACAACATGTGCAGTATTTTCCTTTGAATGCACGACAGGATTGACATCAGGAAATCCAGAAGGAACATTTTGAATGTTTGTCAGCGATGTCTGTGGGCAAAGATTGAATGATTAAATGATTTACTCTGATGAAGAGTGACCCAGCCTCGAAGCGTTAGCTCGGTTCTCTCTTCACAGATGCTGCCAGACCCACTGAGATTTTCCATCATTTCCTGTTTTTTTTCAGATTTCACATCTGCAGTAATTTGCCTTTTTATTGGACGATATATGTTGCTGCATGTCAGCAAGAACGATTTGGGCGGGATAAAGGATGGGGCGTTTTCTCTGAAGATGTGGCGTTGACAGATCTATTTACACCCTGAATCTTTGCGATTTGCATAATTTGTTACGTTTCCCGATGAGCTTACTTGCGTTCACTCTCTGCCACAACAAACAACAGATGACACGCTTTATTCCCTCTCTCAAAATACAATCTGTATCTCTGCAACTTCCCACTGATATCTCAGCGAACTAAACATAATCTTCAATGTCTTGAAGTCCCAGTGCATGTCCCTGGGTAACAACAGTTGTCACATCTCAGGTCATTGGTAAAATGCGAGTCCACGTTGAAAAATTTGAGAAAGAAAGCCTAAGGGAGGCTGCCGGTCTGCTTGCGAGGGAAATGAGCTGGAGAGGCTGAATGACCAGTGAAGGAAATTCAAAAGATACAATATGAGACTTTGACGTGAGCTATGAGAATATTTTTATAATGGGCCCTGGTAGCTCAGTCGGTAGAGCATCAGACTTTTAATCTGAGGGTCCAGGGTTTAAGTCCCTGTCAGGGTTTTGATTTTGGCTCAAGGCGTTTGCTTCCCAATGAACGGTAGGAAATAAAAATAAAGAATGCAGGATGCTTTATGGAAAGTGGAAGAACCGTGACAACGTCGTGTTTGCCAAATTGCAACAGCCGTCCTGAATTCTCAAGAATTTTTGCTCGATTTTCAGTTAATGTAAAAACTCTCTCCTGGTCTTATCCAGCATTATACCACTATAGTTTTCTGGCCATGGTTAATCACTTCCCAATTCGTAAAATATTTCCTGTTTGTATGCTCCTTTCCTGCAGAACTGCTTTTAAATTAATAACTTTCAGAAATAACTGCAATTTTTCAGTTTCAAAAGCCCAGTGCCGAATAATATTTTAATTTGCACTCTCAAAGTCAGCAGGAGAAATCAACAATACTGATGTTTAATCAAAACAATTGAAATCTGTTCTACACTTGCAAGCATGTCGGGCAGGTTGGTGATGTGGCTTCGATGGTTAAAACACCTGTCTCGTAAGCAGGAGATCCTGAGTTCAAATCTCAGCAGTGCCTTTATACATTCAGGTTTAAGCATGTAGCCTGTGAAGAATGCTCCTTATTGAATGGTGAACACAGAAAATGTTGACAACATTTCTGTGGTACTGACCTTCAAGATTGCTTTCCCTTGCTTTATGTCAAACTTGATTCTAACTTCCATATCTCCCATTTTTCACGCAACTTCCATTTTCCTCATCTACTCTATTGCATGTACTCCGCCCTTCAGCTCTGAATAAGGATCACACGGATTAGAAACATTAACTTTGCGTCTGACTCCACAGACATTCTCTAATTTTCTGAGCTTTAATCCAATCATATTTAGTTTCTCATGCAGATTCACAACATGTGCAGTATTTTCCTTTGAATGCACGACAGGATTGACCTCAGGAAATCCAGAAGGAACATTTTGAATGATTGTCAGCGATGTCTGTGAGCAAAGATTGAATGATTAAATGATTTACTCTGATGAAGAGTGACCCAGCCTCGAAACGTTTGTTCGGTTCTCTCTTCACAGATGCTGCCAGACCCACTGAGACATTCCATCATTTCCTGTTTTTATTCAGATTTCATAACTGCAGTAATTTGCCTTTTTATTGGACGATATATGTTGCTGCATGTCAGCAAGAACGATTTGGGCGGGATAAAGGATGGGGCGTTTTCCATGAAGATGTGGCGTTGACAGATATATTTACACCCTGAAACTTTGCGATTTGCATAATTTGTTACTTTTCTAGATGAGCTTACTTGCGTTCACACTCTGCCACAACAGACAACAGATGACACGCTTTATTCCCTCTCTCAAAATACAATCTGTATCTCTGCAGCTTCCCACTGATATCTCAGCGAACTAGTGTAATCTTCAATGTCTTGAAGTCCCAGTGCATGTCCCTGGGTAACAACAGTTGTCACATCACAGGTCATTGGTAAAATGCGAGTCCAAGTTGAAGAATTTGAGAAAGAAAGCCGAAGGCAGGCTGCCGGTCTGCTTGCGAGGGAAATGAGCTGGAGAGGCTGAATTACCAGTGAAGGAAATTCAAAAGATACAATATGAGACTTTGAACTGAACTATGAGAACATTTTTGGATTGGGCCCTGGTAGCTCAGTCGGTAGAGCATCAGACTTTTAATCTGAGGGTCCAGGGTTCAAGTCCCTGTCAGGGTTTTGTTTTTGGCTCAAGGCGTTTGCTTCCCAATGAACGGTCGGAAATAAAAATAACGAACGCAGGATGCTTCAAGGAAAGTGGAAGAACCGTGACAACGTCGTGTTTGCCAAATTGCAACAGCCGTCCAGAATTTTCAAGAATTTTTGCTAGATTTTCTGTGAATGTAAAAACTCTCTCCTGGTCTTATCCAGCATTATACCACTGTAGTTTTCTGGCCATGTTTAATCACTTCCCAATTCGCAAAATATTTCCTGTTTGTATACTTCTTTCCTGCAGACCTGATTTTAAATTAATAACTTTCAGAAATAACTGCAATTTTTACAGTTTCAAAAGGCCAGTGCTGATGAATATTTTAGTTTGCACTCTCAAAGTCAGCAGGAGAAATCAACAATACTGATGTTTAATCAAAACAATTGAAATCTGTTCCACACTTGCAAGCCTGGCTTGCAGATTGGTGCTGTGGCTTAGATGGTTAAAGTGCCTGTCTTGTAAACAGGAGATCCTGAGTTCAACTCTCAACAGTACCTTTATACATTCAGGTTTAAGCATGTAGCCTGTGAATGATGCTCTTCATTTAATGGTGGACACAGGAAATGTTGACAACATTTCTGTGGTACTGACCTTCAGCATTGCTTTCCCTTGATTTATGTCAAACTTGATTCAAACTTCTATATCTCCCACTTTTCATGCAACTTCCATTTTCCTCATCTACTCCATTGCATGTAACCTCGCTTCAGCTCTGAATAAGGATCACACGGATTTGAAACATTAACTTTGTGTCTGGCTCCACAGACATCCTCTAATTTTCTGAGCTTTAATCCAATCATATTTAGCTTCTCATGCAGGTTCACAACATCTGCAGTATTTTCCTTTGAATGCACGACAGGATTGACCTCAGGAAATCCAGTAGGAACATTTTGAATGTCTGTCAGCGATGTCTGTGAGCAAAGATTGAATGATTAAATGATTTACTCTGATGAAGAGTGACCCAGCCTCAAAACGTTAGCTCGGTTCTCTCTTCACAGATGCTGCCAGACCCACTGAGATTTTCCATCATTTCCTGTTTTTTTTCAGATTTCACATCTGCAGTCATTTGCGTTTTTATTGGACGATATATGTTGCTGCATGCTAGCAAGAACGATTCGGGCGGCATAAAGGATGGGGCGTTTTCCATGAAGATGTGGCGTTGACAGATCTATTTACACCCTGAAATTTGCGATTTGCATAATTTGCTACTTTACTAGATGAGCTTACTTGCGTTCACTCTCTGCCACAACAAACACCAGATGACACCCTTTATTCCCTCTCTTAAAATACAATCTGTATCTCTGTAGCTTCCCACTCATATCTCAGAGAACTAACCTTACTCGTCAATGTCTTGAAGTCCCAGTGAATTGTCCCTGCGCAACAACAGTTGCCACATCGCAAGTCATTGGGAAAATGCGTGTCCAAGATGAAGAATTTGGGAAAGGAAACCAAAGGGAGGCTGCCGGTCTGCTTGTGACGAATGTGATATAAAATAGTTACTTTAGAGATATTAGTTAATGTAATGTAGAAATAAGCCACTTTGATTCTGGCAAGTAGAGACAAAGGATTTTAGACCGCATGGAAAAAAGCAGGAAGAGGTGTGTCTATGAGAGTGATGCTGCATTGATAGGGGCCGGAGAAAGGGATTGGAAGTGAGCCAATCAGAATAGATCAAACAAGTCAGGAGGGACATAGGATGACCTATGGGTGTGGAGTATGTGAAACTTGATGCCATTTGAATGTATCAGTACTGATCTCTTTGTGTGGGACCTTCACAGCTCCCGGGGCTGCAGAGAGCAACATGTTATCTGTATCACTGTGGGCTAGGTAGCTTGCAAGCTGAATAAAATAACTAATGTTATACCTGCAAATCCATCTCGACTTTTATTGAGGCCAGACTGACGGGTAAAGACATTTGGGATTCAACATTTGGTGCCGAAAACCTGGATTTCTCAGGGCGATCCTGGTTTCAACTGCGAAATCAGAATTAGACTGATTATGAACAGGAGGATGGGGAACGAGGGCCCTCAATGTAGAACTGGAAAATGACCGCACATTGATTGTTCCCCTCTTCTTATCATCTGATTAGTCTGGTCACTCGCGGTTGGCACAGAAAGACCGCCTCGACGAAATCACAGGTCAGTCTGGGGATTAGCATTTTAATTGATGGGATTTCATTTGTGAGTTAATTCGGCTGGGGTAGGCTATATTGTTGATGGGACATTTAAAACTATAAATGGTTCAACTTCATTTGTGAGTTAATTCGGCTGGGTAGGCTATATTGTTGATGGGACATTTAAAACTATAAATGGTTCAACTTCATTTGTGAGTTAATTCGGTTGGGTTAGATTATGGGAGGTCGATGCGACATTTGAAATTGAAAATGGCTCACCTCCATGAGTGTGTGTGTTAAAAATATAGTTGATTGAGCTAAAATTGTCTCCTTGGACTGTAGTGGCGAAAAACGCAGTTCCGAGGACGAGTTGAGATTATGGGGAATTCCTTGGATAGCACAAATGATCCAGGCATGCCACTGCAAATATTATGTGATAAGTATCCGGACAAAGCAAAGGATTTTAGAAAATTGTCAGCACAGTTAAGAACTAAAATGGGAGATGAATGGCCACTAGGGGGCACCAAAGACCTAGAAATGGTTAAGAAAATCCAAGGACAAATTTGGAGAAAAAAATCAAAGTATGAAAGCTAAAGAATTAATTGGATTATGGAGGCAATATTGTCAAGAGGAAAGAGATAAGATTATGTTGTCTAGCTGGCAGGACAATGCCCTTAAAATGGGGATTCCAATTAGTGAACAGGGTAACCTAAAAACATTACAGATCTTGAAAAAGGAATGTGCATTTAAAAAAGAGCAAGTAGAGACAGGAAAGACGCGGGCCAAACAAGAGATGAGCTACGTAGTTCAATGGCTGGCCTTGAATTGACAGAAAAAGAAAAATTCAATAATTTGGAAAAGTCAGTAAAAGTTCCGTCTGCACCTGTAGCATGGTCTGCGCTCATTCCAGAACCACCAGAGTACAATAATATATACCCAGTCATTGCTCCCCAGATTCCAAATATGCCAGAAACTCAAGCCCTTTTGGATGATACTGTGGGTGATAGTGTGGGTCCTGATTTACCAACTTCACGACCAGAAGAGCAAAAGGAACTCTGTCCCACAAGCCCAGTTAGCTCTAGGACAAGATCTCGGACAGCGAGAGAGGGGCTTGACCCTCACCAGAAACAATTAAGCATATCACCTAAGTCTCTCCAAACTAAGGAGAAACCACAAGATTCGGGAACAAAGGAAGCTGAAACAACTTCTTTTGAAGAGAAAGAACTCCCCCTAGTGACAGCGAGAGACGTTGAAGTCTTGGAACAACCAGGGGAAATAGCTAGAGTGCCCCCTGGTGACATTCGGAGACAGTTACCGATTAGGAAGATGCGAAACCCCGACGCAGTGACTGCGGGAGCGAACCCCACGATAGACGTTTACTTCCCATGGACACCCAGTGAGATGATGGCTATTATGGCTACAATCCCAGATAGAAAAAAATCTCCTGCTGCCTTTGTGGATTCCTTGAGAACTACCATCTCAATTTATCAAGCTGATTCAAGGGACCTCTGGGCCCTAGTCCAGCAGATTTTAACCCCAGCAGAGTACCGCAATTATCTTAACCACCTGAATTATGCTAGTCATGCCGCACTTCAGCAGGCCTATGCGTTAGACGACGATAGAAGGACACAGATCTTGAATGCGTTGAATACACATTTCAAAGGCCCATAAATCTTTCTGTTCTCTTAGACCTAAAACCTAAGAAGACTGAAGAGCCAGAGGAATTTCTGGAGCGTTTTAATGAAATCTACCGGGGGCAGTCAGGCGATTTGCTGTATCAAAATGGTCAGAAGTCCCCTCAATATTGTGCTATGTTAATGCATTGCCTACCACCTTCTGTGGTTACTGCTGTGAAATGTAATAACATGAATTGGACAGAGAACGACCCTTCCCAGATGGCAAGGGTAGTCAGATTTTATTGGAAGGAGGGTGTAGGCCAAGAAGGAGGCTCAGTTACAAAGCTTAAGACTGAGTATGTAATGAAAAAGGATGATTGGCGATCCCAACAAGCGGCAGAAATGGTAGTTTACCAGCAGGAGCCCCAATATAGTGACTTTGGGTGGGTGGATCAGCGACGAGGAGGATACCAAACCCACCCAAAGGGACCCTCACCCCCTTTTTATGGCCCACCGAACAAATCAACAGCTCTACAACCGCAGCCCCCTCTGAAAGGCCATTGGTCTACTGGAAGAAGAGGACGGGGCAGAAATAGAGGGAGCAATGCATGTTTTAATTGCGGCCGTGTAGATCACTGGCAACAGGGATGCCCCTTTAAAAGACAGGCAGTAGAAGGAGATTATCCGACCCAAAGGAGAGGGTACCCACCAAGGGGAGGACAGACGAGATACACTGACTTCTCCCAGGAAAACCCTTTCCCAACCCTTTCATATTACACGTCAGGTCCGTGACCAGTACCATGCCAGGGATATGGGGCGAATGGTCAGGAGGGCGGTGGATCATTCGGATCCAACAGACTACGCACTTCAAGTCATGCCGGACGGCACTACCATAAAATATTTTGAGGTCCCTGAAACGATTAACACTCGACTGCAGCATCACAGGGGACATGATGTGTTGGAATATGTCAATCCACAGGTCTGGGCGGAATACCCATCACAAGTGGGAAAGACAAATGTTACACCTATTAAGGTGATGATTAAGGATCATGTAAAGCTACCTTCCATTCGACAATACCCCCTGAAATCTCAAGCTGCTCCATCAATAGATAAATTAATTCAAGAGCTGTTGAAACAGGGTATTTTGGTCCCTTGCCAATCAGAATGTAACACCCCCATACTTGCTGTGCCTAAACCAGCCAAACCAGACCAGTACCGATTAGTACAGGATTTACGTTCAATTAATGCCATCGCATAGCCATTACATGCTCTCGTCCCTAACCCTGCCCACATACTGGCTCAAATTCCAGCTCAAGCCCGGGTCTTCGCCGTAATTGACCTTCAGCACGCCTTCTTTGCCCTCCCACTTGCGACTGAAAGTCAATATTTGTTTGCCTTCACTTACAATGGACAGCAGTATACCTGGACCCGACTGCCACAGGGGTTCGTCAATTCACCTACACTCTTCTCCAGATGTCTGCAGACCCAACTCCAGGCCTTGACATTGGAACATGGTTCCACTCTGGTGCAGTATGTAGATGACATATTGGTGGCAAGTCCTGATGAGCCCAGTAATAGGGATGATGTGATCCAATTATTGAAACACCTATCCTCGTTGGGTTATGTTGTTTCACAAGCAAAGGTCTTGGTGGCTCAGAGAAAAGTTAAGTTCTTAGGAGTTTTACTTACAGCCACAGAAAGAAGTCTCGAACCCAGTAGTATTGAACCAATATGCCAATTCCCCGCCCCTACAATAGCCAAGGAGGTTCGTCATTGGCTGGGTATGATGAATTATTGTCAGCAGTGGATACCAAACATCGCTGTCTATACAAAGCTGCTGACGCCTTACACTAGTGAAGGGGGGAATTTTACTCTCACCACCGAGGCACTCGAGGCCTTCCGTTGCCTGAAGCAGGCCTTGCTACAAGCACCGGCCCTCGGTAGGCCCCTATACGACCGACCATTCCAGATATACTGTACTGTTCTGGAAGGATGTTCAACAGCGGTACTCACCCAGCAACATGGGGACAAGCACCGGCCCGTAGCATATTACTCTTCCAAACTCGACCCAGTGGCGTTGGGCCACCCTGTTTGCACCCAGATCTTGGCAGCGATATACAATAGTTTGCAGGCTGCTGCCAACATCACTCTCCAACAGGATATTACGGTGTATAGCTCCCACTCGGTAATCGCACAATTGGGGCAACTGCAGACTCAGCATCTTACCGCAGCTCGTCAGAATAGGTATGAGATATACCTTTTGAACAATCCACGTCTGACATTTAAATACTGTACCACTATCAATCCAGCCTGTTTTCTCAGTGGTCCCCCTGTCAATGAGGACATGCCTGGTCACGACTGTTTAGCCTTGATTCAGGAAACTACAACAATAAGGGACGATCTGAGTGATATTCCGTTAGAACAACCTGACATGATTATGTATGTTGATGGCAGTGCATTAGTAAGCCCCACTGGCCGGAGACTGTCGGGTTATGCAATCATAGATCAGGATGGTCTGATTCTAGAAGCGGCAGCTTTCCAGACCCCTTACTCAGCACAACAAGCCGAACTTTTTGCCCTCACCCGTGCATGTATACTGGGGGGAGATCGCCGGGTAAATATCTACACTGACTCCCGATATGCTTTTGGGGTAGTTCATGACTTCGGACAACTCTGGAAGAATAGGGGATTCCTTACCTCGGCAGGCACAGAAATATCCAACCGGGGTTTAGTTAATGACCTACTGCAGGCCCTCCTTATGCCCGCGCAGATTTCCGTTATTAAATGCGCTGCCCACACGAATGGTACAACCCCAGTTGACGTTGGTAATGAACGAGCAGATTGTGCAGCACGAACAGCCGCCAAATTCAGCAAGTGATGGTGCCTAAGATGTTAAGTCAGACTAAACGATCTACTATAAATATGTCTGCTTCTGACAAGTCAATGCCAACCATCCAAGACGTCATAAGATTACAGGAGGACGCTCCTGAGAGTGATAAACAAATGTGGAAACGGTTAGGTTGTACATATGATTCTGTTTCCTCTTTATGGACCACGCCTGCACATCAGACTTGTATGTCTGATGTGCTGGCTTTATGGGTCATTGCATGTGTACACTTTGCAACTCATTGTGGGGCTCGAGGGACTAGTGATTTGTTGCTGGACACTTGGTGGCACCCTAAAATGCAGGGGTTGGCCCAAAGTATCAGTAATAGGTGTTTGATTTGTCAGCAATATAACACCGGAAAAGGTATCTCTTGTGGGAAGGGGCAAACCCTGTTGCCCAGTGGTCCCTTTGAGACGCTCCAAATGGATTACATTGAGTTGGAAAGGTGTCAATGTTACAAATATGTTTTGGTCATTGTGGATGTGTTCAGCAGATGGGTCGAGGCGTATCCGACTATCGATAATAAAGCTGCTACTGTGGTTAAAGTCTTGATGAGGGAAATCATTCCCCGGTACGGTATACCAGCTCAGTTAAGTTCTGATAATGGGCCTCATTTTATTGGACAAATTAACAAGGGGTTTTGCTCACAGTTGGGCATACGCCAGCAGTTACACTGTGCTTATAGATCGCAGGCGGCCGGGTTGGTTGAGAGACACAATCAGACCCTCAAAACTAAATTGGCTAAATTAAGAGCAGACACGGGACTGACATGGCTTAAGTTGCTCCCTGTTGCCCTCTTCCAGCTGCGGGTTACACCTGCGGGACCGGCCCGGCTCTCTCCCGCCGAGATTCTTTATGGCAGGCCTCTTAGAACTCCCTGGAGCCTGCAGGTTCCCAGACTGGTTCAGTTTCATCAGATGACTGAAGAGATGACCACCTATGTTCTAGCCCTCACGCAAGTGCTCAAGGAACTCCATGGCCAGGTCCGCGCGGCTCACCAGCCATCGCCCCCAGTACCTAGCTCACTTTCAGTCCAGCCCGGTAGTTATGTCATGGTCAAAAATTGGACTAGGAAGGGGTCGGAGCCGCGATGGGACAGGCCCTTCCAAGTTCTCCTTACCACCCCCACAGCAGTTAAAGTGGAGGGGCGAAGTGCTTGGGTCCACCTACATCACTGTAAATTGAGTCCATCTCCACTACTGTAAAAGGTCGGATACTAACCTGCCTCCCTTCTCCAGTGCTATTTTACAGGTGTGGAGCATGATGGAGTGGCTATGCATCGTCTGTATGATATTTGGCCTCACTTCGCTTGGCGTGTTATTGGTGATGGACATGGAAAAGGGGAATATTATGTATCTGTGTAGCCCCAACCAATCTACAAGGATACATCACCTATGCAAAGGTGATGTTCTTCACTGCCCCCATATACGAGGACATGGTATCGACTCATGGAAGGTCATCAAAGTTAAGGAGAATGCAGGAGTCATGAAGCAGTTGCACCCGTCCCGGCGATGGGAAGGGAACATTATATGGACATTGCCTTGTCTTTGGAATACATGTAAATTCGATTTTGGATGTGTTAAGAGTGGTGCAATAAAGGTAAAATCAGGCTGTCAGAAGAGCGTAGGAAGAGGCTATGAGAAAGTGAAAGGGACTAGAGAGAGGACGGGGCGTATGAGAAGGGAAGTACAGCTAGAACGTAGGTTACCGGGAGATACACTTAAGTTAATTAAAGGCCAAACTGAGGAAAACCCGGGTAGTATGAATCTATTCTACCAGATTTACCACCGCTTGTATGGCCAGGGACGGGTTGTCTGCTACCCAAACCCCGCAGCGGTGTCTAGGTTATTTTCTGTTTCACCGCTTTGGGGCACTCCCCAAACGGTGGTTCATTGTCAGCATTCCGAGCCACTGCCCGATCAGGTCACTCTTCCTTACGATCCGGGTTCAGCACCACCGGCTATTTGCCTTCCCTTTCCTCGGGATAATTCCCATTCACAGTACGATAGGCTGCGACGGTGGAGGGCGTACATACCTAGCCACTTCACTCCCAATAGGGATTCCCGGTCGTACGAGAATTGCTTCAGCAGTGAAGGATACGGCTGTTTGCTGGTAGAGGTGGACACAAATATAACATGTCTGTTTCCCACCTGTACGGACAGGAGGTGCCCTATCACCCAGGCGTCTGGCCAATGCGTTTGTTACAACACCACTTGCGTTCCATTGAACGCCGGCCTCCAGCTCCTTTGTGGCTGGGCGAATGTCTCTCATATCACTGTTGGGACTAGGGCTTTCCGCATTGCTAGGCGGCCCGAATGGGCATTTCAAAGTTGGATAAACTGGGCTACTGGAGGGTCCTTACGCAACCGATATGCTGATTGTGATGCTAGCCTGCACACGGAGCAAGGATACTACTTTTTATTTAATGGTACAGCGACCAACGTTTTGTCACCCCCATTTCCCCACCGAATTGCTATAGGGACTCTAGTCCCTACCACAGTCCCCTGCCCTTTGGCATGGAACCTGCATAATCAGTTAGCACGCCGGGCAGTCTCTGCTGAATTTTGCGAGAACTGGAAAAAACTTCAGGTTCTTGCACCCAACCGGGGCCACTCAGCCGGGTGGGGCATTCTGAGCGTATTGACACTGGGAGGTGTGGGGGGTTCCTTGGCTGTCAGTGATCGGAATTATTTTATTTGCGGCCTTCCATCTTGGGAAATGAAACCTTGGGAGCCCTCGGGGCAATAACCAAGGAGTTGTCTCAGCTACGGTTGTTTGCAATGCAGAACCGGTATGCTCTTGACTATCTTCTGGCCCGTGAGGGTGGGGTATGCGCCATAGTGCAGGACAAGTGTATCATGGGAGTTCAAGACTTGTCCGCTAACATCACTAAATTTATGGATCGCATACGGGATCACTTGGACGTGATGCAGGATCCTGGCTCTTGGGGTAACTGGGGATTTGGAGGTTGGAAGGACTGGTTGATAAATATGGCCATGTATCGAGTGGTAGCTATCGGCTGCATCTTTGTGGGCCTGGCCATCCTTAAATGTGTGATGGGTAGAATGCGGGGTGCACTGGATCAGATCACCGCCCCAAAAAATGTAACTGTTAAAATCCATGAGGGTGAGGCAGATGAAGGGGGGCTAAGACAGGAATTGGAAATGCAGCGACAGATCTTTTTAGATGAGGAACCGTAGCTATGGATTGGATAGTTCGATTATCATGGAATGATAAAAGGAGGGAATGACGAATGTGATATAAAATAGTTACTTTAGAGATATTAGTTAATGTAATGTAGAAATAAGCCACTTTGATTCTGGCAAGTAGAGACAAAGGATTTTTGACCGCATGGAAAAAAGCAGGAAGAGGTGTGTCTATGAGAGTGATGCTGAATTGATAGGGGCCGGAGAAAGGGATTGGAAGTGAGCCAATCAGAATAGATCAAACAAGTCAGGAGGGACATAGGATGACCTATGGGTGTCGAGTATGTGAAACTTGATGCCATTTGAATGTATCAGTACTGATCTCTTTGTCTGGGACATTCACTTAGTTCCCGGGGCTGCAGAGCGCAACATGTTATCTGTATCACTGTGGACGAGGTAGCTTGCAAGCTGAATAAAATAACTAATGTTATACCTGCAAATCCATCTCGACTTTTATTGAGGCCAGACTGACGGATAAAGAAATTTGGGATTCAACATTTGTGAGGGAAATGAGCTGGAGAGGCTGAATTACCAGTGAAGGAAATTCAAAAGATACAATATGAGACTTTGATATGAGCTAGGAGAGCATCCTTGAAATGGGCCCTGGTAGCTCAGTCGGTAGAGCATCAGACTTTTAATCCGAAGGTCCAGGGTTCAAGATCCTGTCAGGGCTTTGATTTTGGCTCAAGGTGTTTGCAAGATGTGGCGTTGACAGATCTATTTACACCCTGAAACTTTGCGATTTGCATAATTTGCGACTTTACCCGATGAGCTTACTTGCGTTCACACTCTGCCGCAACAAACAACAGATGACACGCTTTATTACCTCTCTCAAAATATAATCTGTATCTTTGCAGCTTCCCACTAATATCTCAGCGAACTAAACGTAATCTTCAATGTATTGAAGTCCCAGTGCATGTCCCTGGGTAACAACAGTTGTCACATCACAGGTCATTGGTAAAATGCGAGTCCAAGTTGAAGAATTTGAGAAAGAAAGCCGAAGGGAGGCTGCCGGTCTGCTTGCGAGGGAAATGAGCTGGAGAGGCTGAATGACCAGTGAAGGAAATTCAAAAGATACAATATGAGACTTTGAACTGAACTATGAGAACATTTTTGTAATGTGCCCTGGTAGCTCAGTCGGTAGAACATGAGACTTTGAAATGAGCTGTGAGAACGTTTTTGCAATGAGCCTTGATAGCTCAGTCGGTAGAGCATCAGACTTTTAATCTGAGTGTCCAGGGTTCAAGTCCCTGTCAGGGTTTTGATTTTGGCTCAAGGCGTTTGCTTCCCAATGAACGTTAGGAAATGATAAATAAAGAATGCAGGATGCTTTATGGAAAGTGGAAGAACCGTGACAACGTCGTGTTTGCCAAATTGCAACAGCTGTCCAGAATTTTCTAAAATTGTGCTAGATTTTCAATTGATGTAAAAACTCTCTCGTGGTCTTATCCAGCATTATACCACTATAGTTTTCTGGCCATGTTTAATAATTTCCCAATTCGCAAAATATTTCCTGTTTGTATTCTCCTTTCCTGCAGAACTGCTTTTAAATTAATAACTATCAGAAATAACTGCAATTTTTACAGTTTCAAAAGCCCAGTGCCGATTAATATTTTAATTTGCACTCTCAAAGTCAGCAGGAGAAATCAACAATACTGATGTTCAATCAAAATAATTGAAATCTGTTCTACACTTGCAAAGCTGTCTTTAAGATTGGTGCTGTGGCTTAGATGGTTAAAGCGCTTGTCTTGTAATCAAGAGATCCTGAGTTTAAATCTCAGTAATACCTTTATACATTCAGGTCAAAGCATGTTGCCTGTGAAGAATGCTTCTCATTTAATGGTGAACACAGAAAATGTTGACAACATTTCTTTGGTACTGACCTTCAAGATTGCTTTCCCTTGATTCAAACTTCCATATCTTCCACTTTTCACGCAACTTCCATTTTCCTCATCTACTCCATTGCATGTAACCTCGCTTCAGCTCTGAATAAGGATGACACGGATTTGAAAAATTAACTTTGTGTCTGGCTCCACAGACATCCTCAAATTTTATGAGCTTTAATCCAATCATTTTTAGATTCTCATGCAGAGTCACAACATGTGCAATATTTTCCTTTGAATGCACGACAGGATTGACCTCAGGAAATCCAGTAGGAACATTTTGAATGTCTGTCAGCGATGTCTGTGAGCAAAGATTGAATGATTAAATGATTTACTCTGATGAAGAGTGACCCAACCTCGAAACGTTAGCTCGGTTCTCTCTTCACAGATGCTGCCAGACCCACTGAGATTTTCCATCATTTCCTGTTTTTTTTCAGATTTCACATCTGCAGTAATTTGCCTTTTTATTGGACGATATATGTTGCTGCATGTTAGCAAGAACGATTTGGGCGGCATAAAGGATGGGGCGTTTTCCCTGAAGATGTGGCGTTGACAGATCTATTTACACCCTGAAACGTTACGATTTGCATAATTTGCTACTTTACTAGATGAGCTTACTTGCGTTCACACTCTGCCACAACAAACAACAGATGACACGCTTTATTCCCTCTCTTAAAATACAATCTGTATCTCTGCAGCTTCCCACTGATGTCTCAGCGAACTAACCGTAATCTTCAATGTCTTGAAGCCCCAGTGCATGTCCCTGGGTAACAACAGTTGTCACATCACAGGTCATTGGTAAAATGCGAGTACAAGCTGAAGAATTTGTGAAAGAAAGCCGAAGGGAGGCTGCCGGTCTGCTTGCGAGGGAAATGAGCTGGAGAGGCTGAATGACCAGTGAAGGAAATTCAAAAGATACAATATGAGACTTTGACGTGAGCTATGAAAGGATTTTTGAAGTCGGCCCTGATAGCTCAGTCGGTAGAACATCACACTTTTAATCTGAGGGTCCAGGGTTTAAGTCCCTGTCAGGGTTTTGATTTTGGCTCAAGGCGTTTGCTTCCCAATGAATGGTAGGAAGTAAAAATAAAGAATGCAGGATGCTTTACGGAAAGTGGAAGAACCGTGACAACGTCGTGTTTGCCAAATTGCAACAGCCGTCCAGAATTTTCAAGAATTTTTGCTAGATTTTCAGTGAATGTATAAACTCTCTCCTGGCCTTGTCCTGCATTATACCACTGGAGTTTTCTGGCCATGTTTAATCACTTCCCAATTCGCAAAATATTTCCTGTTTGTATACTTCTTTCCTGCAGAACTTCTTTTAAATTAATAACTTTCAGAAATAACTGCAATTTTTCAGTTTCAAAAGCCCAGTGCCGATGAATATTTTCTTGCAGATTGGTGCTGTGGCTTAGATGGTTAAAGTGCCTGTCTTGTAAACTGGAGGTCTTGAGTTCAAATCTCTGCAGTACCTTTATACATTCAGGTCAAAGCATGTCGCCTGTGAAGAATGCTTCTCATTTCATGGTGAACCCAGAAAATGTTGACAACATTTCTGTGGTACTGACCTTCAAGATTGCTTTCCCCTGTTTTATGTCAAACTTGATTCAAACTTCCATATCTCCCAATTTTCACGCAACTTCCATTTTCCTCATCTACTCCATTGCATGTAACCTCGCTTCAGCTCTGAATAAGGATCACACGGATTTGAAACATGAACTTTGTGTTTGGCTCCACAGGCATCCTCAAATTTTATGAACTTTCATCCAAGCATTTTTAGTTTCTCATGCAGATTCACAACATGTGCAGTATTTTCCTTTGAATGCACGACAGGATTGACCTCAGGAAATCCAGAAGGAACATTTTGAATGTTTGTCAGCGATGTCTGTGAGCAAAGATTGAATGATTAAATGATTTACTCTGAATAAGAGTGACCCAGCCTCGAAACGTTAGCTCGGTTCTCTCTTCACAGATGCTGCCAGACCCACTGAGATTTTCCATCATTTCCTGTTTTAATTCAGATTTCACATCTGCAGTAATTTGCTTTTTTATTGGACGATATATGTTGCTGCATGTCAGCAAGAACGATTTGGGCGGGATAAAGGATGCGGCGTTTTCCATGAAGATGTGGCGTTGACAGATCTATTTACACCCTGAAACTTAGCGATTTGCATAATTTGTTACTTTACTCGATGAGCTTACTTGCGTTCACACTCTGCCACAACAAACAACAGATGACACGCTTTATTCCCTCTCTCAAAATACAATCTGTATCTCTGCAGCTTCCCACTCACATCTCAGCGAACTAAACATAATCTTCAATGTCTTGAAGTCCCAGTGCATGTCCCTGGGTCACAACAGTTGTCACATCACAGGTCATTGGTAAAATGCGAGTCCAAGTTGAAGAATTTGAGAAAGAAGGCCGAAGGGAGGCTGCCAGTCTACCTGCGAGGGAAATGAGCTGGAGAGGCTGAATGACCAGTGAAGGAAATTCAAAACATACAATATGAGACTTTGGAGTCAGCTATGAGAATATTTTAATAATGGGCCGTGGTAGCTCAGTAGGTAGAGCATCAGACTTTTAATCTGAGAGTCCAGGGTTCAAGTCCCTGTCAGGGCTATGATTTTGGCTCAAGGCGTTTGCTTCCCAATGAACGGTCGGCAATAAAAATAAAGAATGCAGGATGCTTTATGGAAAGCGGAAGAACCGTGACAACGTCGTGTTTGCCAAATTGCAACAGCCGTCCAGAATTTTCAAGAATTTTTGCTAGATTTTCAGTTAACGTAAAAACTCTCTCCTGTTCTTATCCAGCATTAAACCACTATAGTTTTCTGGCCATTTTTAATAATTTCCCAATTCGCAAAATATTTCCTGTTTGTATGCTCCTTTCGTGCAGAACTATTTTTAAATTAATAACTTTCAGAAATGACTGCAATTTTTCAGTTTCAAAAGCCCTGTGCCGATGAATATTTTAATTTGCACTCTCAAAGTCAGCAGGAGAAATCAACAATCCTGATGTTTAATCAAAACAATTGAAAACTGTTCCACACTTGCAAGCCTGTCTTGCAGATTGGTGCTGTGGCTTAGATGGTTAAAGCGCGTGTCTGGTAAATAGGAGATCTTGAGTTCAAATCTCAGCAGTACCTTTATACATTCAGGTCAAAGCATGGAGCCTGAGGTGAATGCTCCCCATTTAATGGTTACAACATTTCTGTGGTACTGACCTTCAAGATTGCTTTCCCATGTTTTACGTCAAACTTCCATATCTCCCATTTTCCACGCAACTTCCATTATCCTCATCTACTCCATTGCATGTAACCTCGCTTCAGCTCTGACTAAGGATCACATGGATTTGAAACATTAACTTTGTGTTTGGCTCCACAGGCATCCTCAAATTTTATGAGCTTTAATCCAATCATTTTTAGTTTCTCATGCACATTCACAACATGTGCAGTATTTTCCTTTGAATGCACGACAGGATTGACCTCAGGAAATCCAGAAGGAACATGTTGAATGTCTGTCAGCGATGTCTGTGAGCAAAGATTGAATGATTAAATGATTTACTCTGATGAAGAGTGACGCAGCCTCGAAACGTGAGCTCGGTTCTCTCTTCACAGATGCTGCCAGACCCACTGAGATTTCCCATCATTTCCTGTTTTTTTTCAGATTTCCCATCTGCAGTAATTTGCCTTTTTATTGGACGATATATGTTGCTGCATGTCAGCAAGAACGATTTGGGCGGGATAAAGGATGGGGCGTTTTCCATGAAGATGTGGCGTTGACAGATCGATTACACCCTGAAACTTTGCGATTTGCATAATTTGCTACTTTACTAGATGAGCTTACTTGCGTTCAAACTCTGCCACAACAAACAACAGATGACACGCTTTATTCCCTCCCTCAAAATACAACCTGTATCTCTGCAGCTTCCCACTGATATCTCAGCAAACTAACCGTAATCTTCAATGTCTAGAAGTCCCTGTGCATGTCCCTGGGTAACAACAGTTGTCACATCACAAGTCACTGGTAAAATGCGAGTCCAAGTTGAAGAATTTGAGAAAGAAAGCCGAAGGGAGGCTGCCGGTCTGCTTGCGAGGGAAATGAGCTGGAGAGGCTGAATTACCAGTGAAGGAAATTCAAAAGATACAATATGAGACTTTGAAGTGAGCTATGAGAACAGATTTACAATGGGCCCTGGTAGCTCAGTCGGTAGAACATCAGACTTTTAATCTGAGGGTCCAGCGTTCAAGTCCCTGTCAGGGCTTTGGTTTTGGCTCAAGGCGTTTGCTTCCCAATGAACCGTCGGAAATAAAAATAAAGAATGCAGGATGCTTTATGGAAAGTGGAAGAACCGTGACAACGTCGTGTTTGCCAAATTGCAACAGTCGTCCAGAATTTTCAAGAATTTTTGCTAGATTTTCAGTTCATGTAAAAACTCTCTCCTGTTCTTATCCAGCATTATACCACTATAGTTTTCTGGCCATGTTTCATAATTTCCCAATTCGCAAAATATTTCCTGTTTGTATGTTCCTTTCGTGCAGAACTGCTTTTAAATTAATAACTTTGAGAAATAACTGCAATCTTTACAGTTTCAAAAGCCCAGTGCCGATAAATATTTTAGTTTGCACTCTCAAAGTCAGCAGGAGAAATCAACAATACTGATGTTTAATCAAAACAATTGAAATCTGTTTTACACTTGCAAACCTGCGTTGCAGATTGGTGCTGTGGCTTAGATGGTTACGATCCCTGTCTTGTAAACAGGAGATCCTGAGTTCAAATCACAGCAGTGCCTTTATGCATTCAGGTCAAAGCATGTAGCCTGTGAAGAATGTTCCTCATTTAATAGTGAACATAGAAAATGTTGACAACATCTCTGTGGTTCTGACCTTCAAGATTGATTTCGCTTATTTTATGTCAAACCTGATTCAAACTTCCATATCTCCCATTTTTCACGCAACTTCCATTTTCCTCATCTACTCCATTGCATGTAACCTCGCTTCAGCTCTGAATAAGGATCACACGGATTTGAAACATTAACTTTGTGTCTGGCTCCACAGACATCCTCAAATTTTATGAGCTTTCATCCAAGCATTTTTAGTTTCTCATGCAGATTGACAATATGTGCAGTATTTTCCTTTGAATGTACGACAGGATTGACCTCAGGAAATCCAGTAGGAACATTTTGAATGTTTGTCAGCGATGTCTGTGAGCAAAGATTGAATGATTAAATGATTTACTCTGATGAAGAGTGACCCAACTTTGAAACGTTAGCTCGGTTCTCCCTTCACAGATGCTGCCAGACCCACTGAGATTTTCCATCATTTCCTGTTTTAATTCAGATTTCACATCTGCAGTAATTTGCCTTTTTATTGGACGATATATGTTGCTGCATGTTAGCAAGAACGATTCCGGCGGGATAAATTGTTGGGCATTTTCCATGAAGATGTGGTGTTGACAGATCTATTTACACCCTGAAATTTGCGATTTGCATAATTTGTTAGTTTTCTAGTTGAGCTTACTTGCGTTCACACTCTGCCACAACAAACAACAGATGACACCCTTTATTCCCTCTCTTAAAATACAATCTGTATCTCTGCAGCTTCCCACTGATATCTCAGCGAACTAAACGTAATCTTCAATGTCTTGAAGTCCCAGTGCATGTCCCTGGGTAACAACAGTTGTCACATCACAGGTCATTGGTAAAATGCGAGTCCAAGTGAAGAATTTGAGAAAGAAAGCCGAAGGGAGGCTGCCGGTCTGCTTGCGAGGGAAATGAGCTGGAGAGGCCGAATTACCAGTGAAGGAAATTCAAAAGATACAATATGAGACTTTGAAGTCAGCTATGAGCCCATTTTTATATTGGGCCCTGTTAGCTCAGTCGGTAGAGCATCAGACTTTTAATCTGAGGGTTGTAGAGGGTGCCATCTCTGCTACTCCACTACTGGGCCGATATCTGGGGTTTGAGTATCTGTGTGTGTCTCTCTCCAGCTGGCACTGAAACTTCAGAGGCCAGGGGATGCCGCACTGGGACACCTCCACGGAAGAGAGCACTGAATCAAGCCTGCCGTTTATCCCTCACCGGAAGCCTGAGGCTTATATCACACAGATATCCAGACCCCCACCAATGCCCAGGTGATTCTCTCTCTTGCCGGCGGTGCAACACCCACCCGGTTCCTACTTCGCTGGAGTAGCTTTCCCAAGAGAGAGAATAGGACACTGCTGTTTATTACCTAACCAGCAGCCTGTCCTGAGTGAATCGCTCAAGATGACCCTAGATTCTTGAACCCGGAATTAAGGTGAGGAATATTTTAACAATGACTTGGTCAGAGATCGCTGGTGAGAGATTGAAGAATTTAAACGACTCCAATTATCAGCAAATCAAGGTTTATTGCAAAACCCAGGTCAAAATCATCAAACAGAAGAAATTATAATAAAATCTTAAACTCTAACACAAACTAAGTCTATTCAGAAAGTACTATAACGGACACAACGAAAAATCTTATTGTTACACAGTTTTAGCAATGACACAGAACACAAATCAAGTCCCCTTCCCCAAAGCCTCAACCACTATCAAAGTCAAGGGAGCTTCGCAAGCTGCTGCAGGGTACTTACGGTCACAGGCTGCAGAGGTCAAGTCAAAGGTGGAGAGGTCGAGCCAAGAGACCCTCAATCGAAACACAGCCCCTTTTATATCCGTTTTACCTGGCCCTTTCCTGTGTTCGGCCAGCCCCTTTTGCATTGAATTGGTAAGGTTTAAAGTTCCCGCTGGTCCCGCCCCCTTTGAGCCGGTCAGAGCTGTCGACTTCCGGGTTTTCCTCCTCCTTTGCGTTGTATCAGTCCAAGTTTAAAGTTCCCGCTGGTCCCGCCCCCTTTGAGCCGGTCAGAGCTGTTTGCTTCCGGGTATTCCTCGCAGGTCCGCTCCTTCCAGCCAGGCAGACCTGCCGCGATTTGAATGTGGCGCCGACTCCGCCCCCTCCTTCCAGTGAGTTCCTGCCGGTGGCTTCTGTCAAGATTGGAGTACCTCCCCCAGGTCCGCCTCCAACTTGGTTTTTTCTACCGCTTATCTTCAAGGGGCTTTTCCAGCGCAATGTACTGAGCCCAGACAGTCTGCTTTTTAGGATAACAAGGTTAGGCTCTCTTGTGAAGATTTTCAAAAGTCTTCCAGCTGCTCCGGAGATGGCTGCTATTCTCACCTTGCTATGTTGATGGGGTGTTAATTGGATTCTGCTCTGGTGGAGGCCAGGTCATTTACATCTGCATGGGGCTATGACCATCCCATTGTCCTGCTTGCAGGCAGGCCCCCTGTGTATTCCCGTGCCCCTTTGTCTGTGTGTTAATCTTATCTCGTTGTCTGGCTCCGTCTTCCTTGTAGCTCCTAGGGGGGGGTTTGTAAATACCTATGCCCCTACTCAGCTCAGCGGACCAAGCCTGCTGGGAAATCTGGTTACGTTCTCTTGGCTGAAAAGTCAGTTTACAGTCTCTGGGTTTTATTCTTGGGCAGTCCAAAAAGGGCCGAATTGCCCGAAAACCTTACAGGGTCCAGGTTTCAAGTCCTTGTCAGGGGGTTGATTTTGGCTCAAGGCGTTTGCTTCCCAATGGACTGTCGGAAATAAAAATGAAGAATGCAGGATGCTTTATGGAAAGTGGAAGAACCGTGACAACGTCGTGTTTGCCAAATTGCAACAGCCGTCCAGAATTTTCAATAATTTTTGCTAGATTTTCAGTGAATGTAAAAACTCTCTCCTGGTCTTGTCCTGCATTATACCACTGTTGTTTTCTGGCCATGTTTAATCACATACCAATTCGCAAAATATTTCCTGTTTGTATACTTCTTTCTTGCAGAAATGCTTTTAAATTATTAACTTTCAGAATAACTGCAATTTTTACAGTGTCAAAAGCCCAGTGCCGATGAATATTTTATTTGCACTCTCAAAGTCAGCAGGAGAAATCAACAATACTGATGTTTCAACAATACATTTTGAATGTTTGTCAGCGATGTCTGTGAGCAAAGATTGAATGATTACATAGAACATAGAACATAGAACGATACAGCGCAGTACAGGCCCTTCGGCCCACGATGTTGCACCGAAACAAAAGCCATCTAACCTACACTATGCCATTATCATCCATATGTTTATCCAATAAACTTTTAAATACCCTCAATGTTGGCGAGTTCACTACTGTAGCAGGTAGGGCATTCCACGGCCTCACTACTCTTTGCATAAAGAACCTACCTCTGACCTCTGTCCTATATCTATTGCCCCTCAGTTTAAAGCTATGTCCCCTCGTGCCAGCCATTTCCATCCGCGGGAGAAGGCTCTCACTGTCCACCCTATCTAACCCCCTGATCATTTTGTATGCCTCTATTAAGTCTCCTCTTAACCTTCTTCTCTCCAACGAAAACAACCTCAAGTCCATCAGCCTTTCCTCATAAGATTTTCCCTCCATACCAGGCAACATCCCGGTAAATCTCCTCTGCACCCGCTCCAAAGCCTCCACGTCCTTCCTATAATGCGGTGACCAGAACTGTACGCAATACTCCAAATGCGGCCGTACCAGAGTTCTGTACAGTTGCAACATGACCTCCTGACTCCGGAACTCAATCCCTCTACCAAAAAGGCCAACACTCCATCGGCCTTCTTCACAACCCTATCAACCTGGGTGGCAACTTTCAGGGATCTATGTACATGGACACCTAGATCCCTCTGCTCATCCACACTTCCAAGAACTTTACCATTAGCCAAATATTCCGCATTCCTGTTATTCCTTCCAAGTGAATCACCTCACACTTCTCTACATTAAACTCCATTTGCCACCTCTCAGCCCAGCTCTGCAGCTTATCTATATCCCTCTGTAACCTGCTACATCCTTCCACACTATCGACAACACCACCGACTTTAGTATCGTCTGCAAATTTACTCACCCACCCTTCTGCGCCTTCCTCTAGGTCATTGATAAAAATGATAAACAGTAACGGCCCCAGAACAGATCCTTGTGGTACTCCACTTGTAACTGAACTCCATTCTGAACATTTCCTATCAACCACCTCCCTCTGTCTTCTTTCAGCTAGCCAATTTCTGATCCACATCTCTAAATCACCCTCAATCCCCAGGCTCCGTATTTTCTGCAATAGCCTACCTTGGGGAACCTTATCAAACGCTTTGCTGAAATCCATATACACCACATCAACTGCTCTACCCTCGTCTACCTGTTCAGTCACCTTCTCAAAGAACTCGATAAGGTTTGTGAGGCATGACCTACCCTTCACAAAGCCATGCTGACTATCCCTGATCATATTATTCCTATCTAGATGATTATAAATCTTGTCTCTTATAATCCCCTCCAAGACTTTACCCACTACAGACGTGAGGCTCACTGGTCTACAGTTGCCGGGGTTGTCTCTGCTCCCCTTATTGAACAAAGGGACCACATTTGCTATCCTCCAGTCCTCTGGCACTATTCCTGTAGCCAATGATGACATAAAAATCAAAGCCAAAGGTCCAGCAATCTCTTCCCTGGCCTCCCAGAGAATCCTAGGATAAATCCCATCAGGACCCGGGGACTTATCTATATTCAGCCTGTCCAGAATTGCCAACACCTCTTCCCTACGCACCTCAATGCCATCTATTCTATTAGCCTGGGGTTCAGCATTCTCCTCCACAACATTATCTTTTTCCTGAGTGAATACTGATGAAAAATATTCATTTAGTATCTCGCCTATCTCTTCAGACTCCACACACAACTTCCCATCCCTGTCCTTGACTGGTCCTACTCTTTCCCTAGTCTAAGAGTAGGGAAGGCACCTTCAAGGTTAGTGCCATGGAGATTTTGCCAATAAACTCGGCATTCACCATTAAATTGGGAGCTTTTCATAACAGGTTACTTGTTTTGATGTAAAGGTATAAAGGCACTGCTGAGATTTGAACTCAGAATCCCCTGTTTACTTAGACAGGCGCTTGAACAATCTAAGCCACAGCACCAACTTAAACCAGTACTGAGTAGGACCAGGTGGTGAGACGGTGCGTGAACCTGCTGAAGAAGGAGGTAATGACCCCGTTGTTACAGGCAATTGAGGGGCTGAAGGAGACTTTAAAGACCCAGGAGACTGAACTTCGCGTCGTGGAGCAGAAGGTGTCAGGTATTGAGGACGAGGTCCTGGGCCTGGCGGTCAAGACTCAGACGCACGAGGCACTTCATAAAAAGTGTGCTGACAGGATTGAGGCCCTTGAAAATTGAGCGCGAAGGAAGAACCTCAGGATACTAGGTCTCCCGGAGGGTGTGGAACGAGTGGACTGTGGAGCGTACGCAAGTGAGATGCTGAGCTCACTGATGGGTGCTGAGGCCCCTGCGGGCCCAATGGAGGTGGAGTGGGCAAATCGGATCCCGGCGAGAAGACCAAAAGCGGGAGAGCCACTGAGGGCGATAATCGTGCGATTCTACCGCCTTAAGGACAGAGAAGAGGTCCTGAGATGGGCTAAAAAGGTGCGGAGTAGCAGATGGGAGAATGCGGTGGTAAGGATCTACCAGGATTGGAGTGCGGAGGTGGCGAGAAGGAGGGCGAGCTTCAACCGAGCCAAAGAGGTTTTGCACAAAAGGAAGGTGAAGTTTGGGATGCTGCAGCCGGCAAGACTATGGGTCACGCATCAGGAGAGACACTATTATTTCGAGACGGCGGAGGAAGCATGGTCCTTCATCAATGAAGAGAATCTGGACCGGAACTGAGGGACTGATGCTGCAGGGAACTGTTATTGTTGTTATTATTGTTTTTGTTAATGGGATGGTGAAAGTTAATCGAGAAGTAAACAGGGAAGGGGGGGACACTGGGGAAATGTGGGCGCTGGTGAGGGGGGAGAGGCGGGACATAGTCGGAGAATGGGGAAGGAGAGGGGGAGGGGAAAGGGAGCTGCGCCAAAAGAGGCGGGTCAGGTAAAGGGATGTTCCCGCGCCAGAAAGAATAAGGCGGGAAAATAGGAGCAAGGCGGATGGGAGTTCCCTCACACCGGGGGGGGTCGAGGAGCGAGCAGGAGTAGCCGGGGTCAGTTGAAGTCAGCTGACTTACGGAAGTGATATGGGGGGAGCAATCAAGCTAGATAGGGATCTAGCGGGGCGGGGGGGGGGAGGGGGGTAGGGGACAACTGGGTTGCTGCTGTGAAATCCAAAAGGAAATGGCAAAATGGTCGGGGGCGGAATGCGACGCTGGGGGAGCGAGCGGGAGCGCGGAGGCGGGATATGGGACTGGCCTAGAGAAGGTAATGGCTAGTCGACACGGGAGGGGGGCAGGTAGCCCCCCAGTGAGGCTGATCACGTGGAACGTGAGAGGCCTGAATGGACCGATAAAAAGGGCCCGAGCGCTCGCGCATTTGAAAGGACTGAGGGCAGACGTGGCTGTGCTCCAAGAGACGCACCTAAAGGTGGCGGACCAAGCTAGGCTAAGGAAAGGATGGGTGGGACAGGTGTTCCACTCAGGACTGGACGCAAAGAACAGAGGGGTGGCCATTTTGGTGGGGAAACGGGTAGCATTTGAAGCAAAGAACATCGTAGCAGATAGTGGAGGTAGATATGTAATGGTGAGTGGTAGGCTGGAGGGAATGGAGGTCGTGTTGGTTAATGTGTATGCCCCAAATTGGGACAATGCGGGGTTCATGAGATGGATGCTGGGGCGTATTCCGGACCTGGAGGCAGGAAATTTGATTTTAGGAGGGGACTTTAATACGGTGCTGGACCCGGGGCTAGATAGATCCAGCTCAAGGACTGGAAGAAGGCCGGCAGCGGCCAAGGTACTTAAGGGGTTTATGGACCAAATGGGGGGAGTGGATCCATGGCGATTGCTTAGACCCAGGGCTAGGGAGTATTCCTTCTTCTCCCACGTCCATAAAGTGTACTCCCGGATAGATTTTTTTGTTTTAGGAAGGTCGTTGATCTCTAGGGTGGAAGAAGCTGAATACTCAGCCATAGCGGTTTCGGATCATGCCCCACATTGGGTGGACCTGGAAGTAGGAGAGGACAGGGAGCAGAGAACACTCTGGCGATTAGATGTGGGACTGATGGCGGATGAGGGAGTGTGTGCAAGAGTGAGGGGGTGTATCGAGAGATACCTGGAGGTCAATGACGACGGCGAGGTCCCTGTGGGAGTGGTCTGGGAAGCACTAAAAGCGGTGGTCAGAGTAGAGCTGATTTCTATTGGGGCCCACAAAAGGAAAACAGAGGCCAAGGAAAGGGATAGATTACTGGGGGAGATTTTAAGGGTGGACAGGGAATTTGCAGAGACCCCGGAGGAGGGGCTATACAGGGAGAGGAGACGACTCCAGACCGAGTTTGACCTTCTGACCACCAGAAAGGCGGAGGTACTGTGGAGGAAGGCACAGGGGAGGAGGTATGAATATGGGGAAAAGGCTAGTCGCCTGTTGGCGCACCAACTGCGAAAGAGGGCAGCAGCGAGGGAGATAGGAGGAATTAGGGATGAAAGGGGAGACACTGTGCGAAGGGCAGGAAAGATAAATGAGGTGTTTAAGACCTTTTATGAAGAACTGTATAGGTCTCAGCCCCCAAAGGGAGAGGAGAGGATGCGGCAGTTCCTGGACCAGTTGAGGTTCCCGAAAGTGGAGGAGCAGGCTGTGGCAGGCCTGGGGGCGCCGATTGAGGTGGACGAGGTTATTCAGGGACTGGGAAGCATGCAAGCAGGGAAGGCCCCGGGGCCGGACGGGTTCCCGGTGGAATTCTACAGAAAATATGTGGACTTGTTGGCCCCGTTGTTGGCGAGGACGTTCAATGAGGCCAGGGAAGGGGGGACACTACCCCCGACAATGTCGGAGGCGACGATATCGCTAATTTTGAAGAGGGACAAAGATCCGATGCAGTGTGGGTCCTATAGACCTATTTCACTATTGAACGTGGACGCCAAACTGCTAGCAAAGGTGCTGGCATCGAGGATAGAGGACTGTGTCCCAGGGGTGGTGCACGAAGACCAGACAGGGTTCGTAAAAGGGAGACAATTGAATGTTAACGTGCGACGGCTATTAGGGGTGATAATGATGCCCTCAGTGGAGGGGGAGGCAGAGATAGTGGCGGCAATGGACGCAGAGAAGGCATTTGATAGGGTGGAGTGGGAGTATTTATGGGAAGTGTTAAGGAGGTTTGGGTTTGGGAACGGATTTATTCGCTGGGTTAGACTACTTTATGGGGCACCAACGGCAAGCGTAGTTACAGGTCGACATAGATCGGAGTATTTCCGATTATATAGGGGAACAAGACAGGGATGCCCGCTGTCTCCATTGTTGTTTGCGCTGGCAATTGAACCTCTGGCCATGGCGCTGAGAGACTCCAGGAAATGGAGAGGGGTGACTAGAGGGGGAGAAGAACACCGAGTCTCGTTATACGCGCATGACCTATTGCTATACGTGTCGGACCCAGTGGGGGGGATGATAGAGGTTATGCGAATCTTGAGGAGGTTCGGGGAATTTTCGGGGTATAGGTTAAACATGGGGAAGAGTGAATTATGTGTGATAAATCCAGGGGACCAGAGTAGAGAGATAGAAGGCTTGCCGCTAAGGAAAATGGAAAGAAACTTCCGATACTTGGGGATTCAGATCGCTAGGAGCTGGGGAACCTTGCACAGACTTAATCTGACACGGCTGGTAGAACAAATGGAGGAGGACTTTAAGAGGCGGGACATGCAGCCTTTATCGCTGGCGGGCAGGGTGCAGGCAATTAAGATGATGGTCCTCCCGAGGTTCTTATTTGTCTTTCAATGTCTCCCTATTTTAATCACCAGGACCTTTCTTAATAAAATAGATAGGGGCATTACGAGCTTTGTGTGGGCAGGGAAAGTTCCGAGAGTAAGGAGGGGGTTCCTGCAGCGCAGTAGGGACAGAGGAGGACTGGCACTACCGAATTTAGGAGATTATTATTGGGCCGCCAATGTGGCAATGATACGTAGATGGATGATGGAGGGTGAGGGAGCGGCATGGAAAAGGCTGGAGAGAAGGTCCTGTAAAGGGACGAGTCTCGAGGCGCTGGTGACGGCGCCGCTACCGTTCTCACCGAAAAAGTACACCACGAACCCGGTGGTGGTGGCAACACTGAACATATGGGGACAGTGGAGGCGACAGAGAGGGGTGCGGGAGCCCTGGTGGGGTCCCCTATCAGGAACAACCATAGGTTCGCCCCAGGAAGAATGGATGGAGGATTTCAGAGCTGGTACCAGTTGGGAATTAGGAAGGTGGGAGATTTATTCATAGATGGGACTTTTGCGAGCTTGGGAGCACTGGAGGAAAAGTATAAGTTACCCCGGGGGAATTTCTTGAGATATATGCAGGTGAGGGCGTTTACTAGACAACAGGTGAGGGAATTTCCGCGGCTCCCGACACAGGGGATACAGGACAGGGTGCTTTCAGTGGTGTGGGTCGGAGAGGGCAAGGTGTCAGAGATTTATAGAGAGATGAGGGAAGAGGGGGAGGAGTCGGTGGGCGAACTAAAAAGAAAGTGGGAAGAAGAATTAGGGGAGGAGATAAAGGAGGGTATGTGGGCTGATGCCCTAAGCAGGGTAAATTCCTCTTCCTCATGCGCCAGGCTTAGCCTGATTCAATTTAAGGTGCTACATCGAGCACACATAACGGGGGCAAGATTGAGCAGGTTCTTTGGAGTGGAGGACAAATGTGGGAGGTGTGGCGGGAGCCCGGCAAACCACGCACATATGTTTTGGGCGTGCCCGGCACTGGAAGGGTACTGGAAGGGAGTGACGGGAGTGTTTCGCAGGTGGTGAAGGCCCGGGTCAAACCAGGCTGGGGGCTAGCTCTATTTGGAGTTGCGGAAGAGCCGGGAGTGCAGGAGGCGAAAGAGGCCGATGTCGTGGCCTTTGCGTCCCTCGTAGCCCGGCGCAGGATCCAACTCATGTGGAAGGAGGCGAAACCCCCCGGACTGGAGGCCTGGGTAAACGATATGGCGGGGTTTATTAAACTGGAGCAGATAAAGTTTGCCCTGAGAGGATCGGCTCAAGGGTTCACCAGGCGGTGGCAGCCATTTCTCGACTACCTAGGGGAACGTTAGAGGGAAGACAGATGGCCAGCAGCAGCAACCCAGGGGGGGGGGGGGGGGGGGGGAGGAGGAGGCTTAGTTGAGTATAGGTCAATAGAGTACGAGGTTTTGTTACTTGTATGTTATTATTATTATTATGGTTAAAAAGTTTTTTTAAAATTCTGTTTTGTTATTGTTATCGTTTCGTTTGTTTTGTAAGCGGGAAAAATGTTGCTCAGGGAAAAGAAATTTCAATAAAACCAGTACTGAGCCTCTGACTGTGTGTAACTATCCCCAGTACTGAGCCTCTGACTGTGTGGCATTAACCCCAATACTGAGCCTCTGACTGTGTGGCACTATCCCCAGTGCTGAGCCTCTGATTGTGTGGCACTATCCCCAGTACTGAGCCTCTGACTGTGTGGCACTATCCCCAGTACTGAGCCTCTGACTGTGTGGCCCTATCCCCAGTACTGAGCCTCTGACTGTGTGGCACTGTCCCCAGTACTGAGCCTCTGACTGTGTGGCACTAACCCCAGTACTGAGCCTCTGACTGTGTGGCACTACCCCCAGTACTGAACCTCTGACTGTGTGGCACTATCCCCAGTACTGAGCCTCTGACTGTGTGGCACCATCCCCAGTACTGAGCCTCTGACTGTGTGGCACTGTCCCCAGTACTGAGCCTCTGACTGTGTGGCTCTATCCCCAGTACTGAGCCTCTGACTGTGGCACTATCCCCAGTACTGAGCCTCTGACTGTGTGGCTCTATCCCTAGTACTGAACCTCTGACTGTCTGGCACTATTGTCAGTACTGAGCCTCTGTCTGTGTGGTACTATCCCCAGTACTGAGCCTGACTGTGTGGCACTATTCCCAGTACTGAGCCTCTGATTGTGTGGCACTATCCCCAGTACTGAGCCTCTGTCTGTGTGGCACTATCCCCAGTACTGAACCTCTGTCTGTGTGGCACTATCCCCAGCACTGAACTTCTGTCAGTGTGGCCCTGTCCCCAGCACTGAGCCTCAGACTGTGAGTTGTTATTCACAGCACTAAACCTCTTGTTATGTGGAACTATCCCAAGTATTACGATCTGACAATGCGGCCGCTCTTCAATGCTGACTTGAACTCACACGGTTCTGATGCTAGAAACGGGCTGTGATGTGCAGATTGATTGGAATAACACAATGGTTAAAATGGCTGAACTGGGAGTATGGACTCCAACCTCGAATATTATCTTGAATAAATTAAAATAAATTAAGAATAATTGGAATCATGAATATAGTAATACACAGGATCAGCAATAGGCGATTCGGCCCATCGAGCAGCGAAACCGTGGATGGCCTGATTGTGATCTTAGTTCCACTTTCCTGACAGTCCCTCTGGTCAGAGCTTCCACTGCTGGCTGGGAAAGGGAATGGAAATACCAGCGACCCTCAGGTTGAACCAATTCCCACTCCGCTCCATCTTAAATTTAACCTCGCCCCGCTTTTAATGTTCACGAAGCTCCAGATTACTGAAATGAAAGGAACATCTTCTCCTAATCTTGCCTGCCACGCCTCCTCGGAATGGGACATGTTTCACTAGGATCACCTCTCATTCTTCAAAGATTTAATGAGTATTGTCCAACATGGGCAAAGTCTCCTCCTAACCAACACCTTCATAACAGGAAAAAGCCAAGTGAAACGATTCTGAGTGTCATCTAATTGGAGCTGACCAACTCTGTGTTCTCTCCAATGCCATGTACATCAAGAAATCTCATCTTTTATACTTGTAATAAAGTTGAGCATCCGATTTGCATTTTGTGAGTCATGTACACCGCAAACATACTGCTCACCCATGTCAATCTAGTTCTGCTCTTCTGCAATCCCTGTCCAAGTGAGCAACTCTGTGACCCTGTATGTAAGATTCTGTAGGATTTGGTGTATTCTCCTCCTCATCATGACCTACCCTGTCACCCCTCCGCTCTGTACAGATATTTGTTGTTCCTCGTCCCACATCTAGGGGTCCACAGCGAGCTTTACTTTGCACAGGTGGTTCCCCTGAACCAGGTTCAAGTGTAGCTGAAACTGCATGCCTCAAATATCATGTTCATGTGTTCTCCTGTTCACGTGTCACGTGCTGTCCCAGCTGAGATTGTGATAAAAATAACATGCAGAAAAGTAAGCCATAACTAAATATATCACAGGTCAGAGAATGCTCCTTAGGTTTTATTGTTATTTATTGGAAGGGGAAGAATTTGGATGGAACGCTGAGTACAAATATGTCCACAGTGTTGTCATTGAATACTCACGGGATGTATTCACACTCGATTATCCACAGAATAAATCTCCTTCTGCACCGCACTTATCAAATGCCCCCAAACACAGGGTTCGATACAAAGTAAAGCTAGCTCTACAATGTCCCTCCCAGGGAACATGGAGCTAGATACATCCAAAGCTCCCTCGATATTGTCCCTGTCAAGCACTTCCATCAAATGGTTCTCTAGAGATTGCAGTCCCCGAAACTGTCCAAAAACGACGTCCTGGGCAGGTGTATCAAGATGTAATTGAAGAGTAAATGCCCCTTTAGATTGTCCCATCAACATTTCCAGGGCAATTAAAGTGCCCATTAGATGCAGAATAAGGGTCTCTACACATTTTCGTTAGACCCATTCAGGGGCCTGCATTGGAAGAAACGCAATGGGTGTGGACAGATTGCAAGGAAGGGGAGAGACAGAGGGTGAGACTGAGAGAAAGGGGAGCAAGCAGTATGGTTGATAAATAGAGAGTGGGAGAGCGAAATAAAATAAAATGTGTGGAAATGATTATAGGGAGGCGAGAGGGACTGATTATGCTGGAGAGTGAGGAAAGGTAATGGGAGAGGAATTCAGTGTGATGTTGAGTGAGAGATAAAGTAGGAGACTGAGTATTGAGCAGGAGGCAGAAAGCAAAAGTGGAGCCTGAGGGTTGAAGGTGGGAACAATGGACTGTGAAGAGACATAATGGTGTTGGGCAGTGAGAAGGAGAGTGGTAGATATCTGGTTAGAAACTTGTCTGATGTCAGATATGAACAGTCTGCAAACAGGCAGCGCCAGCTGCAGACAGTTCCCTGGAAGAGGGATGGAGTCGTCAAGAAAGCCCCAAGCTAAGTCTAAGAGTTGTCAGTACCGTTTGCCAATCCATTCTCTGCCCTCGCATCCCTTACTGTTCTCAGCTCCCCACTGAGGTCCTTGTCACCCCCCCCCCCCCCCCTCCACCCACTGTCTGTCTATCCAGGGGAGAGGAGGGATAGGAAGAGAGAGAGAGAGTTCGCAATGATCAGGCGGGACGAATGAAAGTGGCACATATAAATAAATAGAATAATAAATAAATAAAATGTATTCACACAAGGTTTCCACAATGGGCAGCCTGTTGTATTTGTGAAAGCTCTATTCTTTCTTCTGAGACGACTGAAGGTGTTGAGAATCGAGACAGAGGAGGTGGAGGAGGCACGGGCCTGCTGTTGTATTTCCTGATGCATTAAGAAGTCCAGGTTAAAGCCCAACAGGTTTGTTTCAAATCAGTAGCTTTCGGAGCGCAGCGCATTCCTCAGGTGAATGAAGAGGTGAGTTCCACATCCACATATACAGACAAAGTCAATGATGCAAGACGATACTTTGAATGCGAGTCTTTGCAGGTAATTATGTCTTTACAGGTTCAGACGGAGCAACTGGAGAGAAGTATCATCGCAGGTTAAACAGGTGTCAATTGTCTCAAGCCAGGACAGTTGGTAGGAGTTTGCAAGCCCAGGCCAGATGGTGGGGGATGAATGTAATGCAACATGAGTCCAAGGTTTCGGTTGAGGCTGTAGTGCAGAACCTGGCTATCTGCATTGTCGTGCATCCTGAAGACCGCCTTGGAGAACGCCTACCCGAAGATCAAAGGTTAAATACCCTTGACTGCTGAAGTGTTCCCCGACTGGAAGGGAACATTTCTGCCTGGCGATTGTCGCACGATGTCCGATCATTCGTTGTCGCAGCGTCTGCATGGTCTCGCCAATGTGCCACGCTTCGGGACATCCTTTCCTGCAGCGTACGAGGTAGACAACGTTGGCCTGTTTGAGGCTGTGTGCTTGTCTGAAGGCAAGTAGTGGGGTGTGGGGATGGCCTTGTCAAGATGCTCGTCTCCATTGATGGCATGTTAAAGGCTGCGAAGAATATGTCGTAGCTTCTCTGCCCTGGGGAAGTACTGGACGGCGAACGGTACTCTGTCGGTTGTGTCCCATGTTTGTCTTCTGTGGAGCTTGGTGCGGCTTTTTGCTGTGGCACGTTGGAACTGTTGATCGATGAGTCGTGCACCATATCCTGTTCTTACGCGTGATTCTTTCAGTGTCTATAGATGTCTGTTACGTTCCTCCTTGACTGGGCAGATCCTGTGCATATGGAGGGCTTGTCCATAGGGGATGGCTTCTTTAATGTGTTTAGGGTGGAAGCTGGAGAAGTGGACCATCGTGAGATTGTCCTTGGGCTTGCGGGAAGTGCTGAGGTGACCGTCCTTGATGGAGATGCATGTGTCCAAGAATGCAACTGATTCTGGAGAGTAGTCCATGATGAGTCTGATGGTGGGATGGAACTTATTAATGTCATTGTGTTGTCATTTCAGTGATTCATCGCTGTGGGTCCAAAGGAAAAAAATGCCATCAATGTGTCTGGTGTTGAAGGTCCTGTGCAGTGAGGAGGTCTTGTTCGAACTTGTGCGTGATGATGTTGGCGTATTGGGATGCAAATCTGATCCCATGGCTGTTCCGTGAGTCTGGACGAAGAACTTGTTGTCGATGGTGAAGACGTTGTGATCCAGGATGAAGCGGATGAGTTGCAGAATTGCGTCTGGAGATTGGCAGTTGTTGGTGTTGAGGACTGAGGCTGTTGCAGCAATGCCGTCTTCATGGGGGATGCTGGTGTCAAGTGATTTTGTCAATGTATGGGTTGTGGAACCCACCTCTTCACTCACCTGCTGAAGGAGCAGTGCTCTGAAAGCTAGTGATTCGAAACAAACCTGTTGGATTTAACCTGGTGTTGTAAGACTTCTTACTGTGCCCACCCCAGTCCAACGCCAGCATCTCCACATCAGTATTTCCTGATATTCAGAGACTGTGCTGTCTGCCCTCCTGGCCCCTTTACAGCCGCTCCTCTGAATGTCAGCGCTTATCCATCGTGACCCGATCTGTCGTATTCCCTCCTCGGGGGGTTTCCTTCCAGTCCTCCTGCATTCCTCTGTTACCCTTGAGCACTGGGCCATTCAGCTCCTCTCAGTGTTTCTGTTTCTTCATTAATTTAATAATTGACACAGCCGGATATCTCACTAACTTCACAACCTGTTCTCTAAATTTGGACTGAGTCACCACATAAATAAACGCATTGGTGCAGCAATTTAAATTCCGCAGCATGTATGAGACTTTTTCAAAGATATAAGAAGAACTATTATCTAAATATCCATCGACATCAAAAAAATATAAAATATACATAAACCACAGGAGTATGAAGCTGCCCGATAGAGTGAAGAGTAAAATCATAGATTTCCTTCTGCTCTCCATCTCTGGGTCACTGACATTCTCTCTCTTCCTCTGACCCCTTAGTGCCTTCCGGGCTCGACTGGCCACTAAAATGTGTCTGACTGTCAGAGCGTTGAGCAGCAGAATTAAACCGAATGGCAGCAAAGGAGTTAAAACCTTATCAAACATTCTGAATCCAATCCAAACCGGGTCAGTAAAGTAGCTTGGCTTATTAGAACATCTGATTTCAACATTGTTAACTATCCTTCTGGGTTCAAATCTGAAGTACAGGGGAATGTTTTTTAAACAGAGAAAAATGCCGGTTGTTGCTAGTATCACCTCCGCAGTTGTCTTGGTGCAATATTTAGATTTCAGCTTCTGACAACAAATAAGGACAAATCGATCAAAAGTGAAGGTGACGGTGAACCATACAGAACAGTCGATGCCTATACGGAGCAGGACATATCGAACTCGACACGCAGGGGTGAATTCCATTAAAACCATTGGGAAATAATAATTATTGATTCGGTTGAGTATGACCTCAGTGATAATTGACAGGAGATCTGCCATTGCCATGGCTACCAGGTAACGAACGGTACCAGCGGAGAGGCCACACTTTCCCTGCGACACGACCACAATTACCATTAAATTCGCTGTCAGAGAAAGAGGGAAGACTGAAAATTACCAATAAACATTCCTGGTTTCTGAGCCCATGTAGTAAGGACTGCTTTTGTCACGCAAACATTGGATTTGGGATTGCTTAAGAGGTAAAAAATCGCAATAATGACCTCACCTTGTCTCCGATCTAAACCTCCAGGCTTAACAGATAAGCAGCTGGGACATGCAGCAGATCACTTGCAGGTGGCAGGGGAAGGGGACGCAGACTGTTACCAGAATAGGGACAGAGTGTATCACAGAAAAACAATCAAGTCAGAGGGAATACAGTGGCAGTAAGTTGCAGGAGAGTAAGAGAACGCTGAATGGTCTCTGGTTTATTAATGGAGTATTACAGGTAAAACGGATGAGTTAAGGGCGAGGATTGACACGTGGAATTATGATATAGTAGCCATCGCGGACACATGGTTGAGAGAGGGGCAGGATTGGCAGCTTAACCTCCCCGGGATACAGAATCTTCAGGACGGACAGGGGAGGGGGCAAAAGAGGGGGAGGAATTGCACTATTAGTTACGAAGACAATTACTGCAGTAAGGAGAGATGAGAGAGAACATACAGTGCAGAAGGAGGCCATTCGGCCCATCGAGTCTGCACTGACCCACGTAAGCCCTCACTTCCACCCTATCCCCGTAACCCAATAACCTCCCGAACCTTTTTTGGTCACTAAGGGCAATTTATCATGGCCAATCCATCCAAGCTGCACGTCTTCGGACTGTGGGAGGAAACCGGAGTAAACTTACACGGACACGGGAAGAAGGTGCAGACTCCGTACAGAAAGTGACCCAGTGGGGAATCGAATCTGGGACCCTGGTGCTACGAAGCCACAGAGCTATCCACTTCTGATACCGTGCTGCCGAGGGTTGCATCTTGGGGGTTGCATTAATTGAAGCTTTGTGGGTAGAGCTTAGAATAAAAAAGGGACAGCCACATTGCTAGGTGTTTATTATAGACCCTCGAATAGCCAGAGGGAAATTGAGAAGCATATATGGGCGTAATATGCAGATGTAAAAATAACAGAGTAATTATACGGGGTGAATTCAACTTTCCCAACATTAACTGGCATAGTCATTGTGTTAAGGGCTTAGATGGAGCAGAGTTCATAAAACTTATGTGTGGAGGGTCCAACAAGTGATGTTGCAGTGCTGGACCTAATGCTGGGGAATGAAGCCAGACAGAGTGGTCGATGTGATGGCAGGGGAGCATTTTAGTGATAGCGACCTCAACATGGTGCAATGTCAATTTATTATGTACAAGGAAATAAGCAAATTGCAGAAAATTTTGTTGGATTGGGGAAGAGCAGACTTTAATAAAATAAGGCCGGATCTGGCCAAGGTAGATTGGGAAAAGTACTGGCGGGGAGATCTACGGAAGAGCAGTGGGGGGGGGGGGGGGGGGGGTTCAAAGAGGAAATGGGGAGGGTACAGGCCCAACATGTTCCCTTTAGGGTAACAGGAAGGAGTAACAAGCCCAGAGAAGCATGGATGGCCAGAGATATTCAGGATACAATGAGAAGGAAGAGAGAGGCCCTTAATAAGTACAAGGGAAACAAATCAACATACACATTTGTGGAGTACAGAAAGGGCAGGATTGAGCTTAAGAAAGCAAAGAGGGGATATGAGAAATCTCTAGCTGGTAAAAGTAGGGAAAATCCCAGGATATTCTCTAAGTATATCAAAGGGAAGAGGATAACTAGAGAAACAGTAGGGTCCATTCGGGACCAAGGGGGGAATCTGTGGTGGAGCCAGAGGGATTGGTAGTGAGTTAAATTAATATTTCACATTTATCTTCACCCAGGAGAATGAGGAGGCAGCTATGGAACTCTGGGAGAGAGATTGTGAGGTTATTGAGCAAGTTGTCACAGGGAGGGAAAGTTATCGGAAAGTGTGAGGCGTTACATTTTGGAAGGAGCAAGTTGACAAGGAAATATTCAATGAATGACACCACACTGGGAAGTCCTGTGGAACAAGGAGACCTTGGCGTGTTTGTAATTAGATCTCTGAAGGCAGAAGGGCAGGTTAATAGGGTGGTGAAAAAGGCATATGGTACACTTGCAATTATCAATCGAGGCATAGATAGTAAAAGCACGGAAGTCATGTTCGAGTTATGTAGAGCATTGGTGATGCCACAGCTGGAATACTGTGTGCAGTTCTAGTCATCGCATTGTAGTAAGTATGTGTTTGCACGGAAGCGCCTGAAGAGGCGTTTCAACAGATGTTGCCTGGGATGGGACATTTTAGTTATGAAGAGAGGTTGGATAGGTTTGGATTGTGTTCACTAGAGCAGGGAATACTGAGGGGTGACCTAATCAAGGTGTACAAGATTATGAGGTGCATGGACAGGGTGGATGGAGAACAGCTGTTCCCTGTAGCTGAAGATCTTGGTTACGAGGGGACACAAGTTCAAGGTGAGGAGCAGATGGTTCAGGGAGGGTTTGAGGAAAAACCTTTTTACCCAGAGGGTGATGACGGTCTGGAATGCACTGCCTGGGAGAGTAGTAGAGGCAGGTTGCCTCACATCCTTCAAAACTACCGGGATGAGCACTTGGCATCTCTTAACATTCGAGGCTATGAGCCAAGTGCGGTAAATGGGATTTGGATGGGCAGACCATGCGGCGGTGCAGACTCGATGGGCCGAAGGGCCTTTTCTACACTGTATTTTTCTGTGATTCTGTGAGGCATGTTTAATATTCTAATCATGAAACAAAGAAACTGATCGGTTGGCAAACCCTTCTCTGGACTTCGGTCACTCCCGAGGTTGTAACCCATCCAGGATTCGGATCAATCCCCGGAATAGGAGACATTCCTCCCTGGCTCAAATCATTCAGTTAGACAGTGGACTCTCATTTGAATCACTGACTATTATTAGGATACCGGGGTTGCAAATGCATCAATTATTGAAATGAAAGCGAGTTTATTTTGATTATGTTAATATGCTCAAAGCACTGGGTGCATGCCTACAAGAAGACCATTAAAAGAAACAAGGTCATATTAGCTTATGTAAAACCAAGGTTATAGCACATTTAGCACAGTATATCATAGAATTTACAGTGCAGAAGGAGGCCATTCGGCCCATCGAGTCTGCACCTGATCTTGGAAAGAGTACCCTACCCACGTTCAACACCGCCACCCCATCCCCATAACCCCACCCAACACTAAGGGCAATTTTGGAAACTAAGGGCAATTTATCATGGCCAATCCACCTAACCTGCACGTCTTTGGACTGTGGGAGGAAACCGGGGCACCCGGAGGAAACCCACACACACACGGGGAGGATGTGCAGACTCCGCACAGACAGTGACCCAAGCCGGAATCGAACCTGGGACCCTGGAGCTGTGAAGCAATTGTGCTATCCACAAGGCTACCGTGCTGCCCCATATACGGTTCTAGTCTACAAATCATGTCGAGGCATTGAAGTAGGTGCACACGGTATTTTCAGTAATAATGCCACCATTGGAAATGATAGGTGTGGTGAAATATTGAACCGACTGAGGCACTATTCTAAGGATGGGAGAAGACTGCGTGATGACCCAATAGATTACCCTAAAATTATAGACTGGTTTGAGAGGTGCATATGTAGAAGTTATTTCCGCATGTGAGCGTGTCTATTTAGAAAGTAAAGGCAGAACTGTTTGTTCCGAGTGGTGAGAATGGGGAATTCTTGGGAAACGGAATAGTTCAGAATCGAAACATTTAAAGGACGTGAGCTCAGTGCATGAAGGAGACAGGGATGGAAATGCATTCTGATGGGATTCGATGAGCTGGAACAGAGGAGGCAGGTGCGCAGCACAAAGTCAGATGGAACTCAGTTGGCACAAATGCCACGTTTCTCTGCTGTAACATCTGTAACTTCATAATCATCAGAGTTTTAACTTCATAATATTGAAGTCATTTAAAATTTAATACAGTTCATTCCTGACTCAGCCACTCTCTGGACTGAAGAAGGCAATTATTCAGTTGCAAAAGGTGCTGTCATTACCCCTACCCAGAGTAAGAATAAGATGGTTCCCCACACCGAACGTAATTGAACAATGGAAGATTCTGCAGGAACAATATCCTAACCGTGGTGAGGTGTTACACACCAGTTAGTGATCCACACTCTGTGCTTTGTAACATTGACAGATACTCCCGGTAGGATACACGAACTGCGGTCAGATATTCCACTCTGGTTAATGATCCACACACAGTCCAATTCTACACAGACAGATAGTCCCAATGATACATTTTCACTGGAGTCAGGTATTCCACTCTGAATAGCGACAAACACAGTTGAATTATTCCCTGACAGGAACTCCCAGTAATAAATGGTCACTACTGTCAGGTATTCATTCTGATTAGTGGCCCACATTCTAGACAGACAGTAAACCTCAGTAATACATCATCAGTAGGGTCAGGTCTTCCACTATTACTCATGATTCACAGTCAAGACAATTCTACATCAACAATGGGAAATAGGAAAATATCAAGACATTTCTCTTTATACGTGCACTGCCACACATCATGAGCCAACAGAAAAGCTCTTCCTGTTTTTAAACTATTGTATTGGTGAAACACAGATGGAGCTCCATTAATTGGAGAGATACTCTCCAAATAAAGTGTCATTTCAAAATAGGGTCACCCTATTCCACTTGTATTAGTGCCTTACAGTCAGCAAAATTTAGGTGCTCCCAGTAACACATGCTAACTGGGGTATTACACTATAGTTCGTGTCTCACACTCGGTACAATTCTACACTGACAGCTGCTCCCAGTAACACATGGCAACCGGTGTCATGTAATCCACTCTTGTTCGTGACCCACACTGAGTACAATTCTACACTGACAGGTGAACCCAGAAACATATGGGGTCAGGGAGGCACTGTTGTTAGTGACCCGCAATCTGTACAATTCTGCTCCCAAAAATAGCCACAGTAACACAGGGTCATTGAGATCAGGGGCGTCATTCTCGGACCCCCCAGCGGGTCGGAGAATGGCCGTTGGCCGCCGTGAATCCCGCCCCTGCCGGTTGCCGAAGTCTCCGGTACCGGAGATTGGGCGGGGGCGGGAATCGGGCCGCGTCTGTCGGCGGGCCCCCCCGCTCGATTCTCCGGCCCGGATGGGCCGAAGTCCCGCCAATAAATTTGCCGCTGACAGTTTCCCGCGCACGCGCAGTGGGGAGAGTCTCTTCCGCCTCCACCATGGTGGAGACCGTTGCGGAGGCGGAAGGGAAAGAGCGCCCCCACGGCACAGGCCCGCCCGCGGATCGGTGGGCCCTGATCGCGGGCTAGGCCACCGTGGGGGCACCCCCCGGGGTCAGAGCGCCCCGCGCCCCCCCCCAGGACCCCGGAGCCCGCCCATGCCGCCTTGTCCCGCCGGTAAATAGCTACTCTAATTTACGCCGGCGGGACAGGCAATTTATCGGCGGGACTTCGGCCCATTCGGGCCGGAGACTCGAGCGGGGGGGGCCCGCCAACCGGCGGCCCTATTCCCGCCCCTGCCGAATATCCGATACCGGAGACTTCGGCAACCGGCGGGGGCGGGATTCACGGCGGCCAACGGCCATTCTCCGACCCGCTGGGGGGTCGGAGAATGACGCCCCTGGTTAGTGACAGAAATCAGTATAATTATGCATTCACAGATACTCTCAGTATAACACGTTTACAAGGGTGAAATGTTCCCCTGCAATAATTCACGCACTGAATCCACAATTCAACAACTATAAATAATCGCAGTAATACTTACAACTCACAGGGTTTCCTGCTTTAAATTTGTTTCAACATTAAAGAATATTTCACTGAATGCAGTTACTTTATACTGTGGAGTGCCTGTGAACTAGAAACAATTGAGACAACAGAATAAAACAGCTCAGGTAATTCAGGTCATTTAATTAACGTTATTATATTACTGAGTGTGTGCCTGTATAACTGTGAGAATTTAATACGCTGGGACATTATCATTCACAGCGTAATAACAGAAATCATTTCAAACAAAGGTTTACACAACTTCATTATTTATAATGTGGAGATGCCGGCGTTGGACTGGGGCCAGCACAGTAAGAAGTCTGACAACACCAGGTTAGAGTCCAACAGGTTTGTTTCGAATCACGAGCTTTTGGAGCACAGCTTCTTCCTCAGGTGAATGCAATTTGTTTATTTAATTATTATTATTTAGAGACACTTACCAGGTACACCAATTATCGCAAGAATCGTATAGTATATTTTCCTGACCGGTATCATTATACGGTGCATTTTCCTGTGCGTAGGAAATCTTCTCTTCCGTGCAGGAGACAATATCTCTGAAATAAACTCAGGTTAGGCATTACAAGTCCACTTACTTTATACCCCGACGATCCCCACGGGGATATTGAGGTTGAAGAATTATTCCAAATGTGTTTTTTGAAGTTTGCTTAAACAGATGACGACAACTATGTTAATTCCCTGTGGTTGAAATGTAATCAAAGCTGAGAGTTAATTGGAACCTCAAGTCAGGACAAGTCTGATTATGCAGAATAGCAAATCATCATTGGAAGATGTGCTAAACAACCAAGGAAGTCTTCCTTCAAACATTAGACATCCCATCCCTGGTTCTCATATTGGTCCAGTGAATGGCCTGCACCCTTCATGTTCCTCAGAAATTAAGTTCCTAGTCTTACTGATATTGGTGATGTTCAGTCATACTCATGGACATGATTGCTCTCTTTCACCATGGTAATTTGTTGGGAAACATCAGTGAGACCAAAATATCATAGAATGGTTGCAATCCAGCAGTTGGGTATTGGGACTCGTCTGTCCGTATCGGCGCGCTGCACGAACACCACCTCTCATTTTCAAGTCTCCTCATAATCTCCTTGTTTTATTTTCTCGTCAGTTGCTTATCCAGTTCTCTCCTGATTAAGCCTGGATTCTCCACCCTTTCAGGCAGTTCATTTCAGACCCTAACCATGGACTGTCCAAAGATGAACCAGTCCACAAACGATGGTTGAGATTTAAATTCAAGATCAAGTCTTGAATGGCGGTGGACAATTAAACACTGAACTGGAGGAGGAGGCATCGACAATATCCCCATGCGCTGTGATGTCAGAGCCAGTCATTGCAAAAGACGGTACGGAACCCTTTGCAAAAGAAAATCAAACAAAGGTTTCATGTGAATAATCCAACTCGACCTCCTCCGGAGGTCCCCTTAATCACAGATGCCAGTCCACAGCCCATTCGATTCACTCTGTGTGATATCCAATCAAGGGATACTGCAAAAGTTACGGACCCTGACACTATTCTGCGCAATTCTTGGTCTCCAGAACTAGTCGCACCACTAGTCACGTTTCTCACGCTGCAACCCTGACATCTGCCGAGCATTTTGGGAAATTGCCCAGTTATGCACAGTCCACAGAAACTGGATAAAATCCAAGCAGGCTAATTACGCCTCATTACTCTACTCGCGATCATCAGTTAAATGATGGAATGTGTCATCGATAGTGCCACAATAAGGCACTTACACAGCAATAACTTCCTCCCTGATCCTCAGCTGATCTCAAGGCAGTGTTTGACCATATGTGGCATCAAGGAGCCCGAGCAAACCTGAAGTCAATGAGGGTTACGAGAAACAGCAAACTCCCAGTTGGACCTGTTACAAAGGAAAATGGTGGCAGTGGTTGGACATCAAACCTCTGCGACCCGGTGCTTCACTGCAGGAGAGTCTCACTGTATTGGTCTCAGTCCAACCGCCTTCAGGTGCTTCACCAATGACATTCCCTCAACCATAAGGTCAGAATTGGCATTTTCACTGATAATTGTGCAATGTTCCACATCACCCGCGGCTCCACAGATACGCAAGCAGTGCGTAACCATCTGATGCAATACTTGGACGGTATTCAGTCTTGGGTTGACAAGTACGAACAATATTTTTGTCACCATAGACCATAAGACCAAAAGACATAGGAGCAGAATTAGGCCACTCGGCCCCTCGAGTCTGCTCCGCCATTCAATCATGGCTGATATTTTCTCATCCCCATTCTCCTGCCTTCTCCCCATAACCCCTGATCCCCTTTTTAATCAAGAACCTATCTATCTCTGTCTTAAAGACATTCAGTGAATTGGCCTCCACAGCCTTCTACGGCAAAGAGTTCCACAGATTCATCGCCCTCTGGCTGAAGAAATTCCTCCTCATCTCTGTTTCAAAGGATCGTCCCTTTAATCTGAGATGGTGTCCTCTGGTTCTAGTTTTTCCTACAAGTGGAAACATCCTCTCCACGTCCACTCTATTCAGGCCTCGCAGTACCTTGTACGTTTCAATAAGGTCCCCTCTCATCCTTCTAGACTCCAATGAGTACAGACCCAGATTCCTCAAACGTTCCTCATACGACAAATTCTTCATTCCAGGGATCATTCTTGTGAACCTCCTCTGGACCCTTTTCAAGGCCAGCACATCCTTCCTTAGATATGGGGCCCAAAACTGCTCACAACCCTCCAAACGGGGTCTGATTAGAGCCTTATACAGCCTCAGAAGTACATCCCTGGTCTTGTATTCTAGCCCTCTTGACATGAATGCTAACATTGCATTTGCCTTCTTAACTGCCGACTGAACCTGCACATTAACCTTAAGAGAATCGTGAACAAGGACTCCCAAGTCCCTTTGTGCTTCAGCTTTCCGAAGAATTTCCTCATTTAGAAAATAGTCTATGCCTAGATTCCTCCTTCCAAAGTGCATAACCTCACAATTTTCCACATTGTATTTAATTTGCCACTTCCTTTCGCACTCTCCTAGCTTGTCCAAGTCCTTCTGCTGCCCCCTTGCTTCCTCAATACTACCTGTCCCTCTACAGATCTTTGTATCATCTGCAAACTTAGCAACAGTGTCTTCAGTTCCTTCTTCCAGATCATTGATGTATATTGTAAAAAGTTGTGGTCCCAGCACAGACCCCTGAGGCACACCACTAGGCACCGGCTGCCATCCTGAAAAAGACCCCTCTATCTCCACTCTTTGCCTTCTGCCAGTCAGCCAATCCTTTATCCATGCCAGGATCTCACCCTGAACACCATGAGCCCTTAACTTATTTAACAGTCTCCTGTGCGGCACCTTGTCAAAGGCCTTCTGGAAATCTAAGTAAATCACGTCCACTGGTTCTGCTTTATCTCACTTTCTTGTTACATCCTCAAAGAACTCGAACAGATTTGTCAGACACGACCTCCCTTTGACGAAGCAGTGCTGACTCAGTCCTATTTTACCATGCACTTCCAAGTGCATCACGGTCTCATCTTTAATAACAGACTCTAAAATCTTACCAATGACCGAAGTCAGGCTAACCGGCCTATAATTTCCCGTCTTCTGCCTCCCTCCCTTCTTAAACAATGACAATGACATAAGTGCTGGGCAATTAGTATACGGAGCGAGAGATAATCTACTCATATTACCTTGACATATAATAATGTTTCCAGCGTTGAATATTTCATGATCAACAAAGTTACCATTGAACAAAAACTGAACTGGACTAATGATATAAATATCGAGTCTACAAGAACAGGTGGGATGCTGGGAATTCTGCAGTGAGTAACTCACGCCCTGAGTCCCCAAGCTCTGGCCAAAATCTGCAAAGTACACACCAGGGGTGTCTTGGCACACTCTCCATTTGCCTGGATGAGTGCAGATCCAATAACAATCAAGAAGATTGACACTGCCCAGGAAAAAGCAGCCCGCTGGACTGGCACTCCATTCACCAACTTTAACATCCGGTCCCTCCACCATCAACACTCAGTGGCAGCAGTGTGAACCATTTACAAGATGCACTGCAGAAAATCACCAAGATTCCGTCAACAGCACCGCTACATACCATGCTGTCTTGGATATCTATCGCCATTCCATCATTGTCACTGGATCAATATTCTGGAACTCCTCTGTAACTGGACTATGGGTGTCCCTGTTACACTTGTACTGCAGAGGTGCAAGAAATTGCTTCCGCACCAATATCTCAACCGCAATTCGGGATGGGCAATAATTGTTGGCCTCCCCTGCGGTGTCCAGATCCTGTGAAAGAATAACTTAGAATATAATTTCCTTAATGTCACTGTTGATTAAAAAATGAAATGAAATTTGCTTATTGTCACAAGTAGGCTTCAAATCAAGTTACTGTGAAAAGCCCCTAGTCGCCCCATTCCAGCACCTGTTCGGGAGGCTGGTACGGGAATTGAACCGTGCTGCTGTTCTGCTTTAAAAGCCAGCTATTTAGCCCTGTGCTAAACCAGCCCCTGGTTACATTGTTTATCGTCTGAAAACTGTGTCCTATGGTTTTTGACATTTATTCTCTATCTGAGATCAAAGCAAATTACTGCGGCTGCTGGAATCTGAAACAAAAACAGAAAATACTGGACAATCAAAAGATTTGACAAAGTGCCATCCCGACTGGAAATGTTAACTCCCTTCTCTCTCCACAGATGCTGCCAGACCTGCTGAGATTGCCCAGTATTTTCTGTTATTCTCTATCTACCCATTTTAAAGTGAGTCCTCCAACCCCGACCCCATCCTGATTTTCAGCACAATTCAATTTACTCTCAAACTTCCCTCCCCTGAGAAAACAAATGCAGTTTCTCTAATCTATCTGCAAGACGGAAGTTCCTCAAACCTGGAAAAATCTCACGCCCGTTTTGCGACTTTTGAAATGCGTTCACATTGTTCCTCAGGTGTAAATCTCTATCACTCCGTCTCTAGAATTCTCAGGGTACCTGTTTAACATCTTTATCCTACACAGCGATGACTGCGTTTGTTTCAATTCATTCTTTCATTCTGATTTCGGAAACCTCATTAATTTTATCTCGAATACAGGCCCAATCAAACCAACTCTCCTCAAAGGACAGTTGCTGCAATCCTGATATCAGTGTACTGAGCCTGTGCTACATGCTCTCCTTGGTAGTTATATCCGTTGTCAGGTAGGGAGCCAAAAACTGAACACAGTACTCCAGCTGTGGTCTCACCAAGGCCCTGTGTTACTACACTAAGATATGTGTACTTCTGAACTCAAATCCTCTTGCGATGAAGGCTAACTTGCCATTTGTCTTTCTAATTGTTTGCTGCATCTGCCTCTTCACTTTTGTTTACAAGGAAACACTTTGTACATCCACATTTCCCAAAATATCACCATAAAAACAGCGTCTTCAACGCCCACTCTTTTGTAACAGTGTTCATATCAAAGAACTAATAGAACAAAGAACAAAGAACAATACAGCACAGGAACAGGCCCTTCGGCCCTCCAAGACTGCGCCGATCACGTGTCCTATCTAGACCAACCGCCATCGCTCCAGGGAAAACAATCCCAGTTTATTCAATCTCTCCTCATAGCTAATGCCCTCCATACCAGGCAACATCCTGGTAAGCCTTTTTTCTACTCTCGCCAAAGCCTCCACGTCCTTCTGGTAGTGTGGTGATCAAAATTGGACACAGTATTCCAAATGTGGCCTCCCCAATGTTTTGTATAACTGTAACATAATTTTCGAGCTTCCCCAGCCACCACCCTGTAAAACAATGCTAATCTCTGCCTTTGTTGTCATACTCCTGTGATGATACGCTCACTATTATTGAGACTCAAGTTTGTTCCCGATTTATTTCTTTAGTCAAATATATTCCCCCAGCTGGTGAAACTTTCACTCCAGGACTCCGAATTATTACCCCAGTAATTTAACCACTGTACTAGCGTTCCAGGTGGACCTAAGGAATGTGTCACATCTGAATCATGTTATGTACATGATTTAGACTCTCTGAAGATGAGTCCAGAATATGGGTTGTTACAGTGTCAATTTATTGCATAAAATGTGTCTCAGGAGAACGCGAGTGGGCTCTCCTGGCAGCCAAGGTCAGTTTCAGAGTGAAATGGCAAGCGATGGAATGAACAGAGGTCATTGATGTATATTTCATCAATCTTTATTCTGATCAGTGGGGAATTTGGAGAAAGGTGTTCACCAGTCAATGATTTATCGACCCGCAGCGACAATTGTGACTGACTGATTACTCATGTAATAACTGTTACATTTCCGTCTCAATCACAGCCAGATAGGGGAGGGATTTCCCATACCCTCTTTTATTGTTTTTTGCCTCGAGTCTTGAGTTTTTCTTTTCCAATTCCACGGTAAGTTTTTCTCTGACATTCTGCACCATCTATTTCTTCTTAAACACTGAATGCCTTCCCCGTCATTTACCTACAAACATTGCATACATCCTATAGTTTAACCTTCTACACAACTCTCCTCTGTCCTATTTCTTACCTAACAATCAATATGTTCCATTAAGTTCCCTTCTTCTCTATTCCTAATTAAACATCACAGCACTTCATTCAAGTTATTTTTATTCTATTCTAATAATAAGTCACTTTGTCCCATTAAATCCACTTTGCTTTGACAAATTACATTATTGTTGCATTCCTCAAAATTCCAATATCCTCCAGTTACAGTTTACGAGTTACCAATTTTGAACTTCCTTTATTCCCATTGTAATTAAGCAATTCTCCTCAATTCACTTCCCTCTCTCTTCAAGGAGCTCCTGTATTACCAGCTCCCCTCTGTTTTCTCTATTTCCGGTCTTAATTCTTTAAGCTCATTAGTGTGAATTCTATCCAACTCGTGACCTCTTAACCCGATTCACCTGTTGATCGTTCCGAACTGCAGGCTAGCTGATAATACGAATGGTTTATTACATCCGTCTCCCTTTTTAATTAGCCAAAATCTCGTAGCTCCGACCAAATACACTTTTGGGTCCTGTGGTTCTAATCTACTAGCCCAGCTCCATCCTGCATTCCCTCTCCAGAATCCTTCAATGTTTTCTCGTCTGCCCAAACCTCTCATCCGCCTGAGGTTTCAGCTTTGTGCCTTTGACACAGCAGTGAAATAACCTTTTACAAAGTTTGAAAAAGGCGATGGTGTCATTCATCCTGTCTTTGACATGGTTGGAGCGCGCCTTCCACTCTAAACTCAAGGCTCCAGTTAGCAGGTGGGTGGAACTGCCCTCGCCTGGTCCCACTCTTACCTCTGTGGTCAGATACAGAGAGAATATCCTGGAATGATTCACCATCGAGTGCTGGCTCTGCTACCTCCGCCCTTTCCACTGGTTGTCTCGCTCACCTTGTTATTCTTCATTGTCCAGGCTAACTTTGGCGAAGTTATTGAGAAACACCTGATCAGATTTCACATACACATTCCTGACTCTGCCTCGACACCACTTTTCTCGACACCTCCATTGCCTCTTTGTGGTCAAATTCCTTGAGCATGTTCTGCATGTTCAGAGAACATTTTTTCTGTCATGACATTAAACCAAAAATCGGAACAGATGACTCCAGTGCAGAGAACCTAGAAGTGACTGTATAACACGGTGCACACACTTCCAGTGAGAGTAACATATTACATAGAATTTACAGTGATTTGGCCCGTCGGGTCTGCACCTTGGAAAAAGCACCCTACTTAAGCCCACACCTCCGCCGTATCTCCCTGAGGCCAATCCACAGTGAGAGAGGGGACCGCAGCGGGACCGCTTGACCTCAGCAGTTGCGGAACAGCGGGCACGGGACTTTGTAGGTTGGCTCGGAGAGAGGGCAGTCACCGAGATGGAGATCTGAATCGGGCAACCAAGTGAGCTCCTCGCTGCATGGTGGATTCCCATGGCACGCATGGGCACCACGCCCACCCCACCACCACCCCACCCCACACCCACACCACCCACACACCACCTCGCCCCACACCCACACCATCCCTCCCCCACCCCACCCCACACCACCCCACCCCACCCCACCCCCACACCACCCGCATACCACCCCCACACCATCCCACCCCACCCTCACACCCCCCCCACAGCACCCCGGCCCACCCCCACACCACTCCCTCATCACCCCACCCCACCCCCACCCCACTCCACTCTCCCACCATCCCCTCACGATCCTCTCACCACCCCAACACCATCCTCTCACCATCACCCTCCAATCATGGGTCACGAATTGTGTCTTGCAGGATCACCGGGCGATGATGCAGGCCCTTCTGGTGTCCCCAACCCCAATACCAGGAGAGCAGCGAGGAGGATGCAGACACGGGCACGGGTGGGCGCCCTCGACCCGCAGCCAGAGGTACCCCAGAGCACCAGTCTGGGGATGAAATTGACTTCCCATCACAGCTGTCTCCAACACCCTCCACCATCCCAGGGACCAGCTGCCTTGTGGGCAAGTTTCGGGCTTCAGGAAAGGGCGGTCCCATCTATTGTGGCGATGCAGTCTCAGAGCCAGGGACTACATGAGGGGAGTCGGCAACCACCCATCGCCTGAAGGTGCAGTTAGAGCTGGTGAACCTGCTGTAGGGCAGGAGATGGTGCCGACCATGCGTACTACTGAGGTCAACACCGTACGTGCAGTATCTGCAATGGAGGCCTTGAGGGCGAAGATTTCGGCCATGGGTCAAGATGTCCAAGGCCTGGGCCACTCTGCACTGTCAGTGGCCAAGGCCCAGGACAGGGCTACCCTCTCACAGGCAGCCATGTGCCAGGGCCACCTGGATTTTGCAGCAGCACTCCTGGGCACGGCCCAGTCACAGGGGGACCATGACTGAGGGCCTCGGCAGCATTGCCCGGCTGCTGGCCGCCGTGCCACAGACCCAGAGGGAGGTGGCACAGTCACTGTCCGATGTAGCACAGACCCAGAACGTGGTGGCCCAGTCCCTGGGTGAAATGGCGCAGTCCTAGAGGGATGAGTTCCACTCCCTGCCCTCCATGGCTGCGAGCATTGCGACCTTGGTCTGGGCACCTCAAAGAGTTCATGAACCGCCAAGTGCGCCAAGGTAAAGGCGCCGCGCGCACTACCCGGGTTTCGGGCGCAGACGTGCATAATGCCCAGGTTTCGGGTGAAGAGGTGCATGATGCACATCTCATGGTCACACACCAGCTGCACGTTCATCGAGAGGAACCCCTTTCAGTTTGTGAAGACCAGCCTGTCCTGTACCGGAGCTCGTAGGGTGACATGCATCCCATCAATCACCGAGCTCTGTGAGATTCCCGACAAGCCCCCACTCAGCGCTTGGAAGTTCCCCTTTTCATAAAGGATCCGGGCGACCATCACCTTGATGGCCAATGGGAGCGGGTGTACTCCCCCATTCCCCCGGGGTGCCAGATGCACCATGATCTGGTAGATATGTCTTAGACGGCATGCTCGATCCGGCAGGTCCTGGGATCACATGTGCTGCCGGTACACATGAGGCTTTATGCGGAACCTCCTTTGCACCTCCTCCTCCTCGGCCTGTTGGGCGACTGCCTTCCATCCTAAGCGACTGACTCCCGTGCCTCTGGGGCAGGCTTCGCTACTGAAACGTCCTCCTCAATCACCACCAGATAGCACAGCCTGTGCATCCCAGGGCTGCCATGACTACGCACAAGGCCACCATTCAAGGTTGAATCCCAATGCCCATTGTCTGCAGGGGTGAAGGTCAGACATGTAGCATGGTGCATACCTCTGTGTTCAACCAGGTCCAAAGGGATACACGGTGGTTCCGGCCTGCATTGAAGACCCTGCCCCCACATGTCCCCCTCTCCCATCCTGCCGCTCGCAGTCCCACACCGTTAATGATATGGAAACATCGTTTACTGTACATGCGGAGGAGAACGCATTGATGCTGCTGTCGAGGTGCCGGACATTACAAATTGGTGCACGCCCGGCGCCCACCATGATTTTGGCTTCACGACCAATTCTCCCCCCAATCTCCTTTCCCGATTTCCCAGTCGGCCTGGGGAGAATCCCGCCAATGATGAGGATAAAGGGGAGTGAGATTAGCTGAACTGATCTTCCAGAGAGTGTGAAAGAGAAACATGTGCCAAATGGCCAACAGCAGCTGTGTGTTACCCATCGATAATCTGCCTTGGACTCGAAGATTTCTCCAATTGAATTTCAACTGGTGAAAGAGAGCAGCCATATGCGAGAGTGTAAAGGAACTGCCCAAACTGGGCACGCTGACGTTAGCATTACTGAATGGTAAATAAAGACAAAGGCCACGCAACAATCACAGATTTGTCCAGAGCAAGATAGACGGAGGGTTTCAAAGCTGGCATAGGGCAGGCATTAAAAGGATGGGGGACCTGTTCATAGACGGGACCTTTCCCAGCCTGAAAGCGCTGGAGGAGAAATTCAGTTTGCCCCCTGGAAATGCTTTCAGATACCTTCAGGCACGCGCATTTCTAAAAAAACAGGTGGTGTCATTTCCGCTGCTACCCCCACACAGGATACAGGATAGGGTGGTCTCCGGCACCTGGGTAGGGGAGGGGAAGGTGTCGGACATCTACCAGGAATTTCAGGAGGCGGAGGAAGCCCCAGTGGAGGAACTTAACGGTAAATAGGAGAAGAAGCTAGGTGGGGAGCTAGATGCGGGCCTGTGGACGGATGCCCTAAACAGGGTTAATTCTTCATCATCATGTGCCAGGCTTAGCTTAATCCAGTTTAAGGTGGTCCACCGGGCACACATGACGGCAACCAGGATGAGCAAGCTCTTTGGGGTTGAGGATAAATGTGCGAGGTGTGCGGGAAGCCCTGCAGATCATGTCCATATCTTCTGGGCATGGCCGGCTCTTGAGGGTTTCTGGCAGGGTTTTGCTCTGGCAATGTCCAAGATCTTAAACACGCGGGTGGTGCCGAGTCCAGTGATAGCGATCTTTGGTGTGTCAGACGTTCCGGGAGTTCAGGAAGCGAAACAGGCCGTCGTATTGGCCTTTGCCTCCCTGGTAGCCCAGAGACGGATCCTTTTAATGTGGGAGGACTCAAAGCCCCCGAGTGTAGAGACCTGGGTTAGTGACATGGCTGGCTTTCTCAGTCTCGAGAAAATAAAGTTTGCCTTGAGAGGGTTCTCTCGGAGGTGGCAGCCATTCCTCGACTTTCTAGGAGAGCAGTAATGTTCAGCAGCAGCAGCATCCCGGGGAGGGTGGGGGGAGGAGAATTGTTGTGTTGTATTGTTCTTTTCTTTGTATATATGATTATCTTTTATTTCATTTTGTTATGTTAATGGTTGCGCACGGTTATGCAAAAATTATGTATTTGACAAAAATTTTGAATAAAAATAATGTAAAAAATAATAAAGACAAAGGCCATTGGGTGAAATGATATGAAATCTAAATATGGGAATCATGCTGTTTACAGGAACGATTCTAATGCTGGTTAAATCAGCTTCCAATTGTTTTTTATTACATGTGATGGGACTTGTACACTCTTGTGGTAAGGAGGTGGATGGAGTACAATTGCATCACAGAGTTTCTACAAGGGAATTCATTCAGCTGTCGAAACTTGTTTGTGGGAAATTACAAAAAAACAACTTGAACCGTTTTCTAACCTCAGCTTCCCTGGAGAGATCCTGGAGAGTATAAAATGAATGCAGTTTAATTGAGAGACATTGGTTGCTTCTCAACGGAAGAGATTCACTCCACACAGAAAATGCATCGACCAATTCAGATGGTCAGGAAAATATACTACTTGATACTTGCCATAATTGGTGTTCCAGGTAAGGGTTTATAACAAATGAAGTTCTGAAATTATGCACATGCGCTGGTTTCCGGAATTCACCTTCTCATGGCTGCTTTAGTCACAGAAAATCTTTCATCACGAAGGATTAAGAACATTATTGTTTAATTCAAGGACACTGGTTGTTGCTGTTCCTGGAAATCACAGCATTTTAAAAAGTGCCTGGAAAACGGCTTACAAGCTGTTTCTTGGTTTTGGTCTGCGTGCTGAATGCAGAAATTGTTACATAATATATTTTATGTTCGTGGCAGTAATGTGACTAACTAATCTATGTTAAGGTGTCCAGTCTCTATATCAGCTAAAGCTGTGCTTCTGTGTTGTAAAAGGCGTGGCCATTATTGATGACAACCACTTGATTATTTAAAATTCAAGCAACCATTGGAAATGTGTTTTGATTGCTGGAGATTCACTGGAGTACAGATAATTTTACAAGGAGTGGTGGTCAGTCCTAGCTAAACAGGTCATGGAACCTAGTGGGCTACAGATTATATAATCAATGGGAGAAGCCAGATCTGTGTGCAGTTTTTCAGTCTGCCAGAAGGTTTGAGTTGAATAGCAGGCTTGCCAAATGCAGTCTGGCTGGGCACAAGAGTCTGATAAGACAGAAGGATTTTCAGACTTCCTGAAAGGGAACTCTCTCCAATGGTCTGCACAAATAAGCAGGGAAAGCGTTGTGTTAACTTTACTTCTAAGTGGCATTTGAACCATCTTGGGTTGCTTAGTTGGAATATATATGGCGATGGTGTAAGGCATCAGTTTGAGATTTCCCTTATGTTTAAGAGCTCTTTAACTGATAATTGTAAATCTATCTTCTTTGCTCTAAATGTGGGTAATTCTATTCTTAAATTAAAGTTTGTTTGAAATAAAGGATACTTATTAATCAGAGTGATCACTCAGTTTAAGTGGGAATTTACTGGTAAGATTACTCTTTCAGTGAGGACGAGTTTCCTGGGTGTGGAAGAGGTTACTCTAGTTGTTTTGCAAAGAGTGGTTAAAACAAAACTTTTGGCTTTGGCGGTCAAACTGCAATTGACTTTACCTGAAGGGGTGCAGACGTTGGAGATAATTAAAGCGATAGCTCAGCATTTAAATTCACGAAAGGCATCATTCGGAATCACTAGAACTAGCTAAAATTTAATTACGAGTGAAACATTTTGAAATGGAGGAAAAGCTTGAGCTCCTCAAAAGAAAATTGAAATGAGGAAACTTGTTGTGGAAATGGAAAGATGAGCAAGGGATGAAAAGGAAAGAGGCAAACGAAGAAGAAAAGGTAATGGAAAGAGCAGCAGCGGTAGAGGGAAAAGACAAGCAGAGAGATTTTGAACTTCGGAAAATGAATCTGCAAATAGATTACAAACTGAAAAGTTTGCAGTTAAATGCGGACATTGAGGCTGTTGTATTATATTACTTCTCCTGGTAGCATGTTATATTACTTGAATTAATGTATGTTGCACATTTGTTTATGCTGAGAAGTTCTTAACTTTGATGATGATGAATACTCAAAGTCGTCTCGTGATAGCGAATAATTTATTGAGTAACTAATCAATTAACTTGTGAGTTTGATTCTTCAATACTTTTATCAATACTTTTACTCGCAGTTAAATTAAACAAGATAGGATTGGATTAACTATGAATATTATACTTGTTCTCTGAGCTACCTCTACGCTTCTGTTCTCTAGTCACAACACACCCAAAGAGAACGGGGAAACAGATTGAGCCTGTATTTATACCCCTATTAGTGTTGCCCTCTAATGATCATTTGACTGTACTGACTAACCATTAACCCTTTATGTATATACATATACAGAGATCACTACAGAGGCAAGTTCAGAGGAAGGCAGGACCCCTCTTTGTCAAAAGCCTCGAGTGAAAATGTTTGAATATATTCATGAACTTCCTACGGTTGACGAGAAAGATGTCGAAAAACGTCTTTTGTCTCGTTGAGAAATTAGCCACAAACCATGTGGGTATTGTTGGTTCAAACAAAATTGTTAGATGGAGCGAGTGAAGTGTTTGCATTGTTAGCAGAGGAGTTATCTAGGGATTATGATGAGGTGATAAAAGCCAATTAAATGCATATGGACTAGTGCCAGATTCCTATGGATGAAAGTTTAGAAATCTATGGAAGGAATCACGTCAGATGTATATGGAATTTGAAAGAATTAAACAAAATAATTTTGATATGTGGTTAAGAGAATTAAAAATTGACCGAACGCATGAAACCCATGGGGACATAGTTATTTGTTGACCAATGTGAAGATTCACTTCCTATAGTAGTGAGAACTGCTGTGAAAGAGCAAAGGGTTAAAATTACTCGACTGGCAGCAGAGCACTGTCAATTAGTTCATAAATCAAGGTTTGTAGTTCAACATCAATTTTAAACTGTGAAGGATATGAGCTGGGGAAATGAGAAGACTGCAGGTAGTGAAGGCAAAGCAAGTCTCGGAGATATTGATGACTTTTCAGCTCAGGTCAGAAAGGAATCGTCTGGGTGTAGAAGAGATTGAAGAAAAGTTCAATGTTTTCATTGTAATAAGTTTGGATCCACCAAGTCACGGTATTGATGTCTTAAGATAAAAACTAGGAAGACAAACAGGATAAACTAACAGGGTTTATTAAAATGGGAAAAAAATGTGGTTACCTCTCAAGAGGTGCACAATACTGCACACTGGCTCAGAGGGTGCATGTTAGGAAGGTGTCTGGTTTGTTTAAATATTTTAGATGTGGGGTAGGGTTTACACATGTCGACAAGGTGGGTATGTAAAGAGATTAAGACCTTCAGGCATACAGGAGGAAGTCAATCTTTAATGGGTGAGAGACAGAGGTATGTAGTTCAGATTAAAATTGCCCGATAAAGTGGTAAAATGTGGGATCACAATGAAGTGTGTCGTATTCCATTATGTAAAACTGGTGAAGTGGCTGCAGGGTAATTATCTTTTACAGGCAGGTCCAGTCCTTTGTGGGTAATTATATAGAGAGTGATGCCTACTGTGGTTGAAAGGCAGTGGAAAGTGAAACGACTGAGGTGTTTCAAGAATCATATCCGAGTGGTGTTACTAGATTGTGTGGGAATAAAATCACAAAGTCACAGGTTGAGACATGAGGCGGAGAAAACAAGGAGTACGGATAGCGAGATTGAGGTTCATTTATCAGGTCCAGCCTTTAACCAGATGACTGATAAAGAACAAGAGCAAGTGGAGGGTGGAGGTCAGCTGTGGAATTCTCTGTCAGCGGATCCTCCGGCCCGCCGGTAGCACACCCACACCACGTTTGCTGACGGCGAGGGTCGGCCCACAATCGGGTACTCCATTGGCCAGCTACGGGAATGGGGAATCCTGCTGCCGACGGGGGTGCGACGTGCAGGACTGGTGGACCGCAAAATTCCGCATATCTTTAGTTCCAGAAAATTAGGAGAATTACAACAGAGGAATTCAGAGATAAAGTTGATCAGAAAGCATACACAGAGATAGAATCTGAGTAGCCAGGAGTGTTATTACACAATAAATAATATATTAATAAGGAAGTGAAGCCCTTTAAATGCTCAGGTTGTTGATAAAAGGTCAGAGCTTGATCACATGGTATTAACAGTGCGTTATAGAAATGAAGTTCTGTGGGTAGCACATGAGATTCCTGTAGGGGGTCATTTAGGAGTAAGGACAACTCCAGCAAATATACAAAAACATTTTCATAGGTCTGTCCTGCAGCGGGATGTAGTTGAACTTTGCCATACATGTCTTACTTGATTGGTATTGGAAAATCTTAAACAACAAGCAAGCCAGCTACCTTCATACCCATTCTTGCATTTGAGGAAACATTTGTTGAGGCCTCAATTGTTAAGATGATAAAAAGTAATCAATGTTTGTTGACAATAATGGGTGTGTTTGCTAGATTTCCGGAAGCAATTCTGTTGCAAAATATTGCAGCAAAGAAGGTTGTCGTGGACTTAACTTTGTTTTAGCCACATACGGGCTAACAAAAGATATCTAGTCGGATCAGGGATCCAATTTTATCGCAATGTTATTCAGGGAAGTTATTAATAGCTGAGGAATAAAGTGCATCATCCAGCATCAGAAGGAGCTTTAGAAAGGTGGCATTTGATAAGTGGAATCAGACTTTAAAGACAACATCCATATTATCATAGAATTTACAGTGCAGAAGGAGGCCATTCGGCCCATCGAGTCTGCATCGACACTTGGAAAGAGCACCCTACCCAAGGTCTACACCGCCACCCTATCCCCATAACCCAGTAACCCCACCCAACACTAAGGGCAATTTTGGACATTAAGGGCAATTTATCATGGCCAATCCACCTAATCTGCACATCTTTGGACTGTGGGAGGAAACCAGAGCACCCGGAGGAAACCCACGCACACATGGGGAGGATGTGCAGATTCCGCACAGACAGTGACCCAAGCCGGAATCGAACCTGGAGCTGTGAAGCAATTGCGCTGTCCACAAGGCTACCGTGCTGCCAACATTTTGACTGTGTTGTCTTCTTTATTTCTCTGTGAACCACAAGCTGTTTCCTATATTGACTGAATGACCACATGACTGGTGTACTAGTTCAAAGACAGTTTATTAATAACACAAGACTTATTTCTATATGCAATGATATTTAGTTTACGCACTAAACTAGACCTAATCACTAAGATGACCTTTACTTCACTTCGGGGTGACCGGCTCTGTGCAAGAGATCAGGCCTTTAACTCTGTCCACGTGGGTCGGTTGGAAGTCTTCAGGTTTGTCGCGGCTGGGCTCGTCCTTCAGGTAGCGATTGTGGGTCCTTGAACTTGGCTAGTTGATATGCTGCAATTGGTCTCACACAGGCTGGTCCAAAAGAGGCCGATCTTTCGGTTTGCAGTTCTTCTTATCCCCCTGGGCTTTCGCGCCCTTTGGGGTGGTCCGAACTCCAGATCCAATAGATCGATAGAGTTCCGATCACCCTCATTGATTCTGGCCAATTAGGGGGCGGATACCTCAGTGGCTGGGCGGGTCCTAGCTACCATTGTCATAGGCACGACGGCCTTTACATCTAATGGCAAGTGGCGCCGGTTCGTCTGCTACTGTTGTAACTCCTTGATTCAAACTTGATTGTCCTGGCGGAAATGGTGATTGACTCTTCATGGGTACAAGTTTCAGTCAGGCCTGGCTTCTTTGCACAATACACAGAGGCTGTGTTCCTGTCTGTGTTCAAGCTGACCACAATTCCCATGATCTTTTGCAGGTAGCCATTTTAGATGGCTACAGATACAAAGATCGCGCAGATACAAAAGGAGATTGCAAGTATGCTTAAGAATATCATTGAAGTCAGTTACAATGATTGGAGATCAACTATTCTGATGGTACCAAAACCAGATGGAATGAAACGATTGTGTGTTGGACAAGCAAAGTGTAATATCAAAGTTTATTTACTAAAAGTATACTGAGCAGTACCTTTAACAGAAAGGGTGAAGGAGATTCTGGCTTTTGATCATAGATCATAGAATTTACAGTGCAGAAGGAGGCCATTCGGCCCATCAAGTGCTCTTGAGAGCACCCTACCCAAGGTCAACACTGCCATCCTATCCCCATAACCCAGTAACCCCACCCAACACTAAGGGCAATTTTGGACAATAAGGGCAATTTATCATGGCCAGTCCACCTAACCTGCACATCTTTGGACTGTGGAAGAAAACCGGAGCACCCGGAGGAAACCCACGCACACACGGGGAGGATGTGCAGACTCCACACAGACAGTGACCCAAGCCGGAATTGAACCTGGGACCCTGGAGCTGTAAACCAATTGTGCTATCCACAAGGCTACCGTGCTGCCCCAAATGGCATGCATCAGTTTAAAGTGGTGCCATTTGGAATGAATAATGCGTGAGCAACATTGCGAAGACTAACTGGACTACACAATTGTGCAGTGTACACTGCAGGTTTGGTGGTGTTCAGATCTCTGCGAAAGGAGCTTTTGGAACATCTGAAGGATTTGCTCGATTGTCCACAGTGGGATGATTTGGTGGTAAACCTGACTCAACGTCTGTTTACCAAAGCTAAATCACATTATGAAGCCACATGGTTAGTCATGGTCAGATTAACGCATGGAATGAGAAACTTAAAGCGATTGGGCACTTCACAATGCCATCGACGAGAAGAGAAGTTCTGAGATTTCTGATATTGTGTCCCTTTTGGCAGAAACCCCACGCCACATTTCACCATGATGGTTGTTCCACTGTGTTCCGCCACCCTGGGCTAGTGCGCGGTCAATTCCAGCCTCACTTTACCCTGAGTCGCAGCACAATTTAAATTGACAATTAATTCTTCGAAAATATCCGCGGGCTCTGGACTGTCGCTGACAAAAGACGACAGTCATCAGGTATGTAAATGTAAACACATTTTGAAAAATTAATAACAATAACTATAATTAACTCTGCAGTAGATAAAAATGGTTAACGATTATCTAATTACTAAACCACCTCTTTTACTCACCCCCACTCTCTGTACATACAAACGCAAGACTGACAAACAAACACAGAGGGGAAAAAGGTGTAAATACAATGATGGAAGTAAAAGGATAAGGGTCTTTGTTTCAAATGGTTGTATTATAGTTCAGCTTTTTCATACGTTAGCCTTCTCGTACTCCTTTCTACAGTCTAGCCCTTCAGTTTGAGGTTTTTGTTTTCAGTCCATAATGGTTTTCAATACAGATTCATCCAAGTCTAAAGAAGCTCTCCGCAGGTACAGACATCCTCATTAGGCAGCATTAATGGAGGAAGAGAGAGCGAGAGAGAGAATGTGAAAGAGAAAGATACACATTCACAGCTGCTCAACTCAGCGTCCAGGCTCCGAATGTCCTTTCTATGGTGATCTGAAAACAATTCCACTCAGGTAGAACCCACCATTGCCTGTCACCGGGCAGAATATGGCCCTTTGCCAATTCATTGGCTACCAGCCAACCAATTGAACCGCCTACCTCCGATCTCTCGGGTGCCACAAAGTCTGAGTTCTGCTGTTCAAAAACTCCACAGTTCATTATTTTACAACGTTTGAGTTCCTTGCTTGCTCTTTCGCCTTAAAGGTATATGTTCAGAAAATATCCATGATCAAAATGATAACCACCAAGTAAAAGGAATGGGAAATAAAGGAATCACCACAAAAGGCACCTTACAACTGACTGACCTTGGAAGAAAGAACTAGAAATTCCTTTGGATGGCTGACCGTTTGGAGGTACTGACAAACTGAAAACTATGCTAGCTGTCGCATCAGTTTGAATCACACCGAATTACCACAAGCAATTTCAGGTGGCCATTGATGCCAGTGATGTGGGCCTTGGTGCTGTTATGTTACAAGAAAATGAAGAAGCTATGGAAAGACTTGTTTGCTCCCCCACCCCCCAAAAGCCAAAAACTCGTCAAAGGATGTATTCGACCATTGAGAAGGAGGCGTTGGGTTTGGCATTGGCTTTGCAACCTTTTGGCATTGATGTTGCTACAAATTCATCAGCGATAATTGTTTACACAAACTATAATCCATTGAAGTATTTGGTGAAGTTTAAAGATTGAAACAAAATACTTATTAGATGGAATTTATTGCTACAACAATTTAACTTGAAAGTTATACATGTGGCAGGAAGAGAGAATGTGAATGCCGATATTTTATCATCATTTGAGATGAAAGAAGAATGGAACGTCAAAATTGGGAAAGACAGACTTAAATGTACTATACTGCTGTTTAAATGTTCATGCATAAATATGAGGGGATATGTATCATATAGAGCAATGTGAGTGTATAGTAATGAGTCGTGTTTAAAATTGAAAATGTTATGCAAAATGAAACCATATTTTCATATTGCTAGTTCATTCTGTTAAGGGATTAAGTGTGAGGAATGTACAGAATTGGTATATTTCCATTGCATTTCATATCTGTTGCAGGAATGCTCTTCAAAGCCTGGTTAAGGTAATATCTGTTGCAGTCATATTATTAAAGAACCTTGATTATGATATCCAGACTGTGTTTCTGTTAAAACTTATTTTAAGATGAGTAAAACATTAGGTAAACATTGTTTCTATCTATTTATGTCTTTTCATACAGAAAGCTAATGAAACATTGTTATTGTTTCTGGAAATCCCCTGGGTAATAGATCATTTATGAGAGATTGTATTTTGTGCTAGCTGATGAAGTGACGGGACATTATAGTGGGATACAATGATGAAATTAATGGGACGAGCCTTGTATTGCCCAATAGTATTAGTTTTAAACAACATTTTGTAAGAGCTGACTGAAAGTTCAGAAATCTGCTGATAAAAGGTGTTTTTTTGGACAAACGCAGCATTTGCGTGAAATTGTTGGGAAGCAGCATATTCATTCGCATAGAGTCCTGTTGATCAGTTGAATGCAATGATTTCAACATAGGCTAGGATGATTTTTTACGCTGGCAGTTGCAAGTTTGGCTTTAAAAAATAAACAATCTCTTCATATTCCTAGTTAGGGGGAAGGTCTGATGTATGTAGAAATTGTTATATATTACATATAATAATTATATTTGTGGCAGTAATGTTTTAATAGCCTGGATGAGGTATATATTTGTTGCAGTAATATTATTACAGAATCTATGTTGTGATATCCAGACTGTATGTCTGTTAAAGCTGTAATTAAGAGTGGCAAATGGTGGGGAGATGCTTGATCCCGACCATTCACTTCTTTTTACAGATAAATGGGCTATTAACTTGTGATCCGATTGCTGGAGATTCCCCGGAGTGTCGGTAATTTATGGGAGAGTGGTGCTAAATCCAAGCTAAGCAGGCCATGGAACTTAGTGGGATACAAGGATATAATGAATGCAGGCTAGGTATATCTGTAGTTTTGCTGTCTGCTAGAAATTTTAAGTTGAACAGCACTTTTGCCAAATGTGGTCAGCTTGGGAGGAGAATTCTGACAAGACAGAAGAATTTTCAGTTTGTTCCTGAAAGGCAATCTCTCTCCAAAGGTCTGCACAAATAAGCAAGTAATCATGTTCTGCTAACTTTATTTATCAGTAGAATTTTAACTTTATTGTGTTGCTTTGTTGGAATAGAGAAATCGTGGAGGTATGAGGCATGAGTTGAAGTTTTTCCTTGTGTTCAAACACTGTTTACCCGATAATTGCTGTTATTTTCCTTGATGTTAATGCGGTCACTTCTTTGTTTAAATTTGCCATTCTCATCCCGTACCAATGCAATTTTGTGTTCTGGACCAGGATCTTGACATCTGGAAGAAAGGAGAAGGATCAACTGGGCGCTTGAAGATATCAGCTCTTTGCATTTCAGAGCGTGCCCACAGAGGCACATAATTAGAAGCTGAGTGTCTGAAGATTATTCTCATGTCCACCTGAAAAACAGTGCAAGAGTCATGGTTGGATTTATTGAGCTATGACCCAATTGTAAGCCACACATATTATCTGGCTAATGCTTCCTGCCTGGTCTCAGGAAGAGGCAATATTTTCTGTAATTCCACTCTCTTTTCCTTTTTATGTGTTACAGTGAATTTGGTGTCAATTTTGATTCTTTCCCGTGGAAAGTGCAGCCTCTCCACCTGCACCACACGCTACTTGGTGGCTATGGCAACAGCGGATCTTCTGGTCATTATCACTGAGGTCATACTAAACCGAATCAATAATTATTATTTCCCATTGAATTTCCTAAGTATCATCCCTGTGTGTAGTGTTCACTACGTCCTGCTCCGTATAGCCACAGACTGTTCTGTCTGGTTCACTGTCGCTTTCACTTTTGATCGATTTGTCGTCATTTGTTGTCAGAAGCTGAAATCTAAATATTGCACCAAGAGAACTGCAGCTGTGGTCCTAGCAATTATCGGCATTCTGTTCACTGTGAAAAACATCCCCATATACTTTCGATTTAAACCGAGATGGATTATCGACAATGTACCATGGATGTGTTCAAATAAGCGGAGCTATTTTACTGACCCTGTTTGGATTGGATTCAGAAAATTTGAAAAAGTTCTAACGCCACTGATACCATTCGCTTTAATTTTGCTGCTGAACGTACTGACAGTCAGACACATTTTGGTGACCAGCCGGGTCCGTGAGCAACTGAGAGGTCAGAGCATGGGGGATAATCACAGTGACCCGGAGATGGAGAGCAGAAGGAAGTCGATGATTTTACTCTTCTCCATATCCGGCAGCTTCATCCTCCTGTGGTTTGTTTATGTTTTGTATTTCTTTGATGTGAATGACTTCTTAGATGATGATTCATTTTACATCTTTGAAAATGTTGCCTATATGCTGCGGAACTTAAGTTGCTGCACAAACACCCTGATTTATGTCCTGACTCAGTCTAACTTCAGAGAGCAATTGAAGAGCATGCTGAAATACCCAGTTATATCAATTATTAAATTAATTAATAAACAACACATCTGAGACCAATCAGATGGTGAGGCAGTGCTGAAATGCAAGAGGGTAAAGCAGGTAGCTCGGAAAGGAAAGGCCAGGAGGAGTGGGGAAAACAAAATAACTGTTAGGGATGGGCAAGGGTGAATATGAATGTTTCAGGAGAGGAGTCAGATGATTTCCTGGTGTGCTGGAAATAAATCAGCAAACACCATCGTTCCTTTACCTCCTCTGCTTGATTTCCCATTTCCTCGCATTTTCCCAAAAGTAAAACTTAGCGAGTTCACGGAAAAACAAAATTGTTCGCATATTAGAAATATTACTGTGACAATGCATTATTCTTATTTATTTATCAATACATTCATTGAGTCAATAAACGCTTTATTAAATCTGAGTCCCGAGCTTTCTTAACGCCTGGCTGGGTAATTGGGAAGGTGGGGAATGGAAAGATTGTGGTCCATGCGAGTTTGTGGAAGGTGGGTAATGGGGAAGTGCGGGTTTGGGAAAGGTGGTGTGTGGAGTGGGAAGGTTGACTAGGTGATGTGGAAGATGGGCTCAATGAACACGCGGGATGGAGCAGGCGGGACTGGAATATGTGGGAAATGGGAAGGTGAGAGGGTGGAGAATGTGGAGGATGGGAAATGTAGCGGATGCGGATTGTGGAGGATTGAAAATGTGGGTTGGGGCAAGTTGAGGAATGGCTAAGTTGGGGGATGGGAAAATGGGCAATGGGAAAGTTGGGTGACGAGGAAGGGGGTTGGGTTGGGAATGTTTTGTTGGGACAGGTGGGTGCGAAATTGGTGTCATGGGGGTGGAGTGGGGTATTGGCACGGTGAGGGTGGGAAAGTTAGGGGATGGGGTGGTTGGGATGGCAAAGGTGTCCTTTGTGGAACATTCATGATTGAGAAGGTGGCGACAGGAGAAGGTATGGAATGTGGTACATCAGGGATGGGGAATGTTGGGAATGAGGAATGTGGAATACGCAGAAGGTGGGGGGTGGGGAAGATGGGGATGGTGAATTTGCTGGATGTGAAAGGTGGGGTGTGGTCAAGCCTAGACTCTGGCAGAGCGGTGTGGAGGTTGGTCGTCACCACCAGGACCCATTTTCCTTGTGGGGTGGCTGTGGGAGGACGGGGTGGGGCGGTCTTGGGGAGGGGGAGCAGAGATCCTTGGCCATGTCAGTCGGGATGGTCAGTGTCTGAAGCAGCAACTCCTGCAGGTAGATCATTCTAACTGACAGGACAATGGAACAATGATAGATGATGTTGTGATGCAACAAAGATCATTGATCAAAAAGTAGGAGGGACTGGATTCCTTTCTCAAATTGTAGCTTCATATTGCCCTGGGTTTCGTGTAGTTTTGCTTATTCAGGCTTCAGACCGAGACAGAGAGCAAGGACTTTATGTCCATTCTTTCTAAGTGAGTACCCCTCATAGCAACATCGCCTACGACACAAATTGCCACCCCTGTCCCCTGTAAAATGATGGAAAGAGCTTTCCTCTTCATTTTCAAATACTCCATTGCCTGGAGCCAACCTCTGGTCGCTGAACCATTTGGAGATGGAAAGCTTGCTCCCTCTTCCTCTTCCCCTATTCAACTGGCAACAGATGTTGAAGAAGGTGGCACCATGTAAGGGTGCAGTGTAAGCACAGGAGCAGGCAGCTCGATGCCACCAGGCATCGTGATAAACCGAATCTGCCTGCAGACTCCCGCAGGTGGAGCAAAGATGCTAAATTGAGATCTGAAAGACTGATCATCATAAATCTTGCCCTACCTGGGTGTATAATCCAGGTGGCATGGTGCCTGTGTCAGCAATTCAGCTCTCTCATATAGATTCAGCTTGGCATAATTTTGAAGTATATAAAAGCCTGAATGGTATCGACAAGGTCTGTGTGGAAAGATGTTTCCTCTTTTGAGCTGAGATCTAGGGGGCGCTGTTTTTAACATCCAGGCACCCTTATGGGATAGAGAAGATTGATTTTTCTCTGTCCATGGGTTGTCCAACTTTGAGGCTTTACCTCAGAAAGCAATGGAAGCGGGGTCACTGAATATTGTTAAATCAGAGATAAATTGATCTTGTTGGGCAGCAAAAGTTTTTGAGAGTCGTTGGGAATTTAAAAATCGAAACACAATCAAAACATCCATAATCTTATTGAATGTTGGTGCTGTCTTGAGAGGCCCAGTCACCTTCTTCTGCTCCAGTTTTGTATGTTCAAATGGAACCAATTTGAAAGCTGACATTTGCACAGCGAATATCCTCATTGTAACGCAAAGAAAATGGCCAAATATTTTTTCAGCGAAAGAATTTAAATGGGGAAACCTTGGCGTCCTTAAAACGGATCAGTTGAAAATGTTTGCTGGGGAAAGATGTCCGCCGACACCCTCACCCGTTTACCGCCTCTGGTTGGGGTCCTGTTATAACCTGCCTACTGACGATTGGCTGGGGACTAATGATTATCCCACAATCCTATGGGAGTATGAACTTCCCCAATGAGGGGGGCGGAGAAACTCCTACTATAAATAAGCTGGCCAGTCCAGGAACCAGGAGGAAGGAGAAGGTAGCAAGGGAAGTTACTGCTATGTATATATTGTTATAGTAAATAAACTTTATTATTTTGTATCCTTAAAACTCGTGCTGGATTCTTCGTGGCCCTTACAAAACTGGCGACGAAGGTAAAAGTGAATAGCTGTCTACACTGCTGAAGCCACCTCCCTGGATTTTTGTTGGATACAGCTTGGAAGTTGTTTTCTATTATACCATGCCTCTGTACGGACGTTTGGATGTTTTTGATGCTGCGCTGGAAAGCTGGAACCAGTACACGCAACGGATGCGTTACTATTTCTGGGCAAACAATATCACTGAAAATGAGCGCCAGGTGGTCATATTGCTCACCGCCTGCGGACCGCATACGTTTGGGGTGATTAGGAGCCTTACGTACCCAGCTGCGCCGGACACCAAAACGTTTGATGAACTTGTGAATATAGTGGGGCAACACTTTAACCCAACCCCGTCCACGATAGTCCAGCGTTACTGGTTTAATACCGCTGAGAGGACCCCTGGAGAATCCCTTGCTGATTTTTTATCCAGGCTACGCGGGATTGCGGAATACTGTGACTATGGTGAGACCTTGTCAGAAATGTTACGCGACCGTTTGGTTTGCGGTATTAACAATGCGGCCACCCAGAGAAAGTTGTTAGCGGAGCCAACATTGACTTTTCAACAGGCAATACAAATAGTCTTGTCCCGAGAGAGGGCAGAGCGAGGAGTACAGGAGCTACAGGGAATGGAAGTGCATGCCTTGGGGCGAAACCCTTTCCGCCCAAAAACGTCCCCCCGCACTCCTGCGGTACCTTGGGCGAGGCAACGACCAGACCGACGCCAGTGGCCATCGGACATTCCTCCCCGAAGGGAGCCTTCTCCAGAGCCAATGGATGAGGAGCCATGTCCGTGTCAGACTTGTAGGCGCCGACCCCGTCGTGGACGGCGGTCCTGGGGACGCCAGAGGCGCCATCGTTCCGACCGAAACTGGGACCAGCCCAGGGGCCGTAACTGGGACCAGCCCAGAGGCCGTACCTTCCATGTGGATGAACCTGCGGCGACCACTCCTGAGGACGTGGAGACGGAGGACGACTGCCTGCAGCTGCATTGTGTGGCAGCTCCCCGTGTGGCCCCCATTAAGGTGACAGTACGGGTCAATGGCCACCCGCTGGAGATGGAGTTGGATACTGGCGCAGCAGTCTCCGTGATCGCCCAGAGGACATTCGACCGCATCAAGCAGGGTATACAGACCCTTACACTAACTGACTCACAGGCCAGGTTGGCCACCTACACGGGGGAACCACTGGACATTTCAGGAACTACAATGACCCCTGTTGTCTATGGACGCCAGGAGGGGCGTTTCCCACTTATCGTAGTGCGTGGCCATGGGCCCAGCCTGTTGGGTCGGGACTGGTTGCGCCATTTGCGGTTGCAATGGCAGCACATCCTCCAAACAGTTTCTGGAGGGTTGACTGAGGTGCTAGGACGATACCCAGAGGTATTCCAGCCTGGTCTGGGGAAAATAAAAGGGGCCGTAGCCCGTATCCAAGTTGAACCAGGAGCCACACCGCGCTATTTCCGGGCGCGCCCAGTGCCTTACGCTTTGCTCGAGAAGGTAGAAGGGGAGCTCACTCGTTTGGAGAGTTTGGGTATTATCAGGCCTGTCCGTTTTGCTGACTGGGCAGCACCAATTGTGCCAGTAATGAAGCCAGATGCCACAGTTCGCTTGTGTGGCGACTATAAACTTACAGTGAATACAGTTTCCCGACTCGACCGATACCCAATGCCTCGCATAGAGGATCTCTACGCGAAACTTGCAGGCGGACTCTCATTCACAAAATTAGATATGAGTCACGCCTACCTGCAGTTGGAGCTGGACCCTGCCTCCCGACCATATGTAACAATTAACACACACCGGGGCCTGTATGAATATACACGGTTGCCCTTTGGAGTATCCTCTGCCTGCGCAATTTTTCAACGTGTTATGGAGGGCATTTTGAGAGGTTTACCACGTGTGGCTGTCTACCTAGATGACGTGTTGATTACAGGGACGTCGGAGCAAGAGCATTTGGAAAATCTGGAGGCTGTCCTTAAACGCCTTTCGGAGGCTGGAGTCCGTTTACGTCACACAAAGTGCGTATTTCAGGCAAAAGAAGTAGTCTACCTAGGTTATCGGGTGGACCGCGAGGGTCTGCACCCCGTCGCAGAGAAGGTGCGTGCAATTCAACATGCCCCCACCCCGACTGACACTTCGCATCTTCGTTCTTTTCTCGGTCTCGTAAACTATTACGGGAAGTTCCTCCCCAATCTGGCAACTACGCTGGCCCCCTTACACCTGCTGCTAAAGAAAAATCACACCTGGGTTTGGGGTCAGCCGCAAGAAACCGCTTTCCGGCGGGTAAAGCAACAATTGTCGTCGTCTGGGTTACTAACCCACTATGATCCGGGAAAGCCTTTGCTCGTCACATGTGATGCATCCCCGTATGGTATTGGGGCTGTCCTGTCCCACAAGATGGAGAACGGGGCCGAGCGACCGATAGCTTTCGCCTCCCGCACATTGACTGCAGCGGAGAAGAAGTACGCGCAGATCGAGAAGGAGGGCCTGGCAGTGGTTTTCGCGGTGAAACGCTTCCACCAGTATGTGTACGGCCGCCATTTCACTATCGTGACTGATCATAAGCCCCTGCTGGGACTCTTCAGAGAGGATAAGCCGATACCGCCCATTGCTTCTGCACGGATCCAGAGCTGGGCTTTGTTGCTTGCTGCATATGAGTATTCTCTGGAGCACAAACCAGGTACGCAGATAGCAAATGCCGACGCACTGAGCCGATTGCCTTTATCGACCGGCCCCATGTCGACCCCCACGACCGGTGAGGTGGTCGCAACCCTAAATTTTATGGACACCTTGCCTGACACGGCATCACAGATCCGTGAGTGGACCCAGACGGAGCCAGTCCTGTCAAAGGTTCGGCACATAGTCCTGTATGGTGGGCAGCATAGACAGCTCCCAGGCGAGTTACGGGCATTTTCCTCCAAGCTGTCAGAGTTCAGCGTGGAAGACGGCATCCTCTTGTGGGCGACGCGTGTGGTTGTCCCGGAAAAATACCAGGAGCTGATATTATCAGACTTGCACAATGGGCATCCGGGCGTGACCAAGATGAAAATGTTGGCCCGGAGTTATGTCTGGTGGCCAGGCCTCGACACCGACATTGAGAAGGTGGCCCAAAACTGCTCCATTTGCCAGGAGCATCAGAAGCTTCCGCCGGCCGCGCCCCTACATCACTGGGAATGGCCAGGGCGGCCTTGGGCACGCTACATGCAGATTTCGCAGGCCCTTTTCAGGGATCCATGTTCCTTCTACTAATTGACGCCCAGTCCAAATGGCTGGAGGTGCATAAGATGCAGGGGACAACGTCCTGTGCAACAATTGAGAAAATGCGTTTATCATTTAGCACGCATGGCCTCCCCGAGGTGCTGGTCACGGATAATGGCACTCCATTCACGAGTGAGGAGTTTGCTAGGTTTACAAAGATGAACGGCATCCGCCATATCCGCACTGCCCCTTACCACCCGGCTTCAAATGGGTTGGCAGAGCGTGCAGTGCAAACATTCAAAAGAGGCCTAAAGAAGCAGTCTTCCGGATCAATGGACACGAGACTGGCTCGGTTTTTGTTTACGTACAGGACCACCCCCATACAGTGACTGGGGTAGCTCCCGCAGAACTCCTAATGGGCCGTAGACTTCGCACCCGCCTTAGTATGGTCTTCCCGGACATTGGCGCAAAAGTACGCCGCACACAAGAACGGCAGGGACCGGGATTGTCTCAGCATCGTCCGATTCGGCAGTTTGCGCCCGGTGACCCAGTATTCGTGCGGAATTTTGCTGGTGGTGCCCAATGGGTTCCTGGGGTAATCTTTCGCCAAACGGGCCCTATATCGTACCAAGTGCAAGCCCAGGGTCGTCTCCAGCGAAAACATGTAGACCACGTCCGGTCCAGAAGATCATCCCCACAAAAGATTCCCCGCCCCCGGAGCTCAGTTCAACAGCGGCAAAGACCAGAAACAAGGGAAGGTAGTCCTCCAAATCTTCCACTGGTGCCTCACTCAAAGCCTGCGCAGGTCATGACGGGACCGAATGGGGACAGAGACGCTGACATGACGGAGGCAGCAGACTCTGACTCCGAGATGGAGACACAGGATGAATCAGAGGGGGAATCCTCGGGTCCACAGGCCGTGGATGTACAACCGCGCCGTTCATCACGGAAGCGCCGGTCTCCGTCTCGTTATACGCCGCCTGATCCAGCACCGCGTGCAAATGGCGTCCGGCCTGCGGCCAAACGAGTTCGACGCCTCCCTTCGCCAGGGCCTACGGTGGATTCCTTGGACTTTGGGGGGGAGGGATGTTATAACCTGCCTACTGACGATTGGCTGGGGACTAATGATTATCCAACAATCCTATGGGAGTATGAACTTCCCCAATGAGGGGGGCGGAGAAACTCCTACTATAAATAAGCTGGCCAGTCCAGGAACCAGGAGGAAGGAGAAGGTAGTAAGGGAAGTTACTGCTATGTATATATTGTTATAGTAAATAAACTTTATTATTTTGTATCCTTAAAACTCGTGCTGGATTCTTCGGGGCCCTTACAAAAGGTCCCAGCTCCCAGCAGTGAACATTTTCCAGTAAAATCAAACAAAATGGGCTGATCCAGTCGTCAGTGGAACATCTGGATCTCGCGTCTCCCGTTGAGCACTCGGATCAATAGCTCAATGGTGACTCCAAATCTATGGCCTCGTCAATTTAATTGCAGCTACAATTACGAGGAGATGGAGAGAGAGGAAGAAGCTCATGAGAGGGAAAGAGAGCGTGGGGAATGTTAAAGAGAGGGAAAGTGAGAAAGAGAAGGAAGGGAGAGGGAGGGATCAAGAAAAGGAAAGAGAATTTGCTTTTTCCGAATATTGGAAATGGAGCTGGCAACTCAAAGGTAAGGAGAGTATAGACGGCGTCGCTGCAAGTTAATATCTCTCTCGATGAGGAAATACCCACCCCATCCCCCTCACCATCCCTCTCACGTGGGACTACTTTCTGAGACCATCAAGTTTGTGAGATTCCTTTCCAAATTTGAAGAGAATGATGTGAAGCCATTTTTTGTTCTTTTAGAAAATAGGAGGGCAGCTAAAATGGCCCCAAGATATCTGGACATTTTTAGTTCATGGGGAGCTGTTTGAGAGCGTCCAAGCGGTCTACTTCATGCTGCATTGTGATGGGCACCAGGGCCATAGGTCCCCAAGGCACAGGGCACCGATGGAGCCAGGGTTGTGGAGGGCAGAGTGCTGGAGGAGTGGCCGGGGGGGGGAGCAGGACAAGTGGGGGCACGGTCTGCAGTACAGCCTGTTGGACCTGGCTGGGCATGCGAGTACGCACCATGCTAACATGTCTGACTTTTACCCCCTGCAGACAATGGCCTTCAGGCAGCACGTTAGCGCAGTGCTTAGCACAGTTACTTCACAGCTCCAGCGTTCCAGGTTCGATTTCTGGTTTGGGTCACTGTCTGTGCGGAGTCTGCACGTTCTCTGTGTGTGTGGGGGTTTTCTCCGGGTGCTCCGGCTTCCTCCCACAGTCCAAAGATGTGCAGGTTAGGTGGATTGGACACCCTAAATTGCCCTCAGTGTCCAAACCGTTTTGGTGGGGATACTGGGTTACGGGGATAAAGGGGATAGGGTGGAGGCGTGGGGCTTAAGTAGGGTGCTCTTTCCAAGGGCCGTGCAGACTCACTGGTGGCCTTTTGTGGAACATAGGAGCAGGAGGAAGTCTTTCGGCCCTTCGAGCCTGCTCTGCCATTCATCACGATCATGGCTGATCATCCACCTCAAAAGCCTAATCCTGCTGTCTCCCCATAGCCTTTGATCCCATTCACCCTAAGTGCTATATCTAGCCGCCTCTTGAATATATTCAATGTTTTAGCATCAACTACTTCCTGTGGTAATGAATTCGCAATGAAGGCCAACATACCACTTTACCACCTGCTGCACCTGCATGCTTACCTTCAGCGACTGGTGCACAAGGACACCCAGGTCCCGCTGCACAGCGAAAACAGCACGGGAGCAGAGAGAGCCGGGACAGCGAAAACAGCGCCGGAGGAGAGAGCCGGGAGATTTAAAAAGCACGGGAGGAGAGAGCCGGGAGATTTAAAAAGCGCTGGAGGAGAGAGCCGGGACAGTGCTGGGAGAGGTGAGTGCACAAAAGGTGTGGCAGGAGTGCCTTTAGTCACGGAGTGCTGATTGGAACAGAGTGCATCTGAGTTTAGGTGAGTGACTGAGTTCGGGTGAGTGGCCAGAGAGGGCTGTGTTTTTGTTGGTGTTCGGGTTTATCCTTGAGGTTCGACAAAAAATGTTTTTTTTTTTAAATATTTAAATTAATTAACTAGTTGAGTATGGCTGGACAGGTGGTGTGCTGTTGCTGTATGATGATGGAACTGGTGGATCCCATTGAGACCGTCAGTGACCACATCTGCAGTGTTGGCTGCTCGAGGAATTACGACTCAGAATTGATGAGCTGGAGACCGAGCTGCACACACTGCGGCACATCAGGGAGGGGGAACATTACCTGGACGCTTTGTTTCAGGAGGCAGTCACACCCGGTAGAATAAGTTCTGTTAATTCGGACAGTGGTCAGGGACAGAGTGGTGTGACTGCAAGGGAGGCAGGTAGGGGGATCCTGAGTTTAGGAGTTGAGGAGCCTCAGCCCTTGACCTTGTCCAACAGGTATGAGGTACTTTCTCCCTGTGTGGATGAGGAAGAGGGCTGTAGGGAGGATGCGTTGACTGACCACTGCACCGTGGTACAGGAAGCCATTCAAGAGGGGGGAGCAAAAAGACAAGTGGTAGTTGTAGGGGATTCTATAATTAGGGAGATTGATGGCATCCTTTGTAAGCCAGATCGAGAGTCCCGCATGGTATGTTGCCTGCCCGGTGCCAGGGTGAGGGACATCTCTGATTGGCTTGAAAGGATTTTGGAGAGGGAGGGGGAGGATCCAGTTGCTGTGGTCCACGTTGGGACTAACAACATAGGTAAGACTAGGAAAGAGGACCTGTTTGGGGATTATCAAACACTAGGGACTAAATTAAAGAGAAGGTCCTCCAGGGTTATAATCTCTGGATTACTACCCGAGCCACGTGCCAATTGGCAGAGGGTTGAGAAAATTAGAGAAGTTAACACGTGGCTAAAGGAGTGGTGCGGGAAAGAGAGATTCCAATTCATGGGGCATTGGAATCAGTATTGGGACAGGAGGGACCTGTACCGTTGGGACGGTCTTCACCTGAACCATTCTGGGACCAGTGTTCTAGCGAATAGGATAAATAGGTTGGTCACAAGGACTTTAAACTAGCAAGTTGGGGGCAGGGAAGTGTAAAGCTATGGACAGTATAATGGTTAATGGAGATCAAGGCAGCAGGTTACGTGACAGGTTATTTTGTAGAGATATGGGTTCAAAGACAAGGAGAATTAGGAGAAAGGGTAAGAGGAAAAATAAATTGCGATAAGTTGCTGATCAAGGTGTTAGGATTCATAACAAAAACATAAAAAACAGCATAAGTGTACTTTACCTGAATGCTCGTAGTATACGAAATAAGGTAAATGAGTTGATGGCGCAAATCATCGTGAATGACTATGATTTAGTGGCCATTACTGAAACATGGTTAAAAGATGGTCACGACTGGGAGTTAAATATCCAAGGGTATCTAACTATACGAAAGGATAGAATGGACGGTAAGGGCGGTGGTGTAGCTTTGTTGTTTAAGGATGGCATCCGGGCAATAGTAAGGGATGATATTGGTGCTATGGAGGACAAGGTTGAATCAATTTGGGTGGAAATCAGGAATAGTAAGGCAAAAAGGTCACTGATAGGAGTAGTCTATAGGCCACCAAATAGTAACAGAATGGTAGGGCAGGCAATAAGCAAAGAAATAACGGATGCATGTAGAAATGGTACAGCGGTTATCATGGGAGATTTTAATCTGCATATCGATTGGTTTAACCAGGTTGGTAAAGGCAGCCTTGAGGAGGAGTTTATAGAATGTGCCCGGGATAATTTCCTGGAACAGTATGTAATGGAACCTACAAGGGAACAAGCGGTCCTAGATCTGGTCCTGTGTAATGAGGCAGGATTGATTAATGATCTCATCGTTCGGGATCCTCTTGGAAGGAGCGACCACAATATGGTGGAATTTAAAATACAGTTGGAGGATGACAAGGTAAAATCAAACACTAGTGTTTTGTGCTTAAACAAAGGCGATTACAATGGGATGAGAGAAGAACTAGCTAAGGTAGACTGGGAGCAAAGACTTCATGGTGAAGCAGTTGAGGAACAGTGGAGAACCTTCCGTGCAATCTTTCACAGTGTTCAGAAAAGTTTCATACCAACAAGAAAGAAAGACGGTAGAAAGGGGAAAAATCGACCGTGGATATCTAAGGAGGTGAGGGAGAGTATCAAATTGAAGGAAAAAAAATACAAAGTGGCAAAAATTAGTGGGAGACTAGAGGACTGGGTAGTCTTTAGGGGACAACAGAAAGCTATAAAAAAGCCATAAAGAAGAGTAAGGTAGACTGTGAAAGTAAACTGGCTCAGAACATAAAAGCAGATAGTAAAAGCTTCTACAAATATATAAGACAAAAAAGAGTGGCTAAGGTAAATATTGGTCCTTTGGAAGATGAGAAGGGAGATTTAATAATAGGAGACGGGGAAATGGCTGAGGAGCTGAACAGGTTTTTTGGGTCAGTCTTCACAGTGGAGGACACAAATAACATGCCAGTGACTGATGGAAATAAGGATATGATAGGTGAGGACCTTGAGAGGATTGTAATCACTAAGGAGGCAGTATTGGGCAAGCTAATGGGGCTAAAGGTAGACAAGTCTCCTGGCCCTGATGGGATGCATCCCAGAGTGTTAAAAGAGATGGCTAGGGAAATCGTAAACGCACTAGTGATAATTTATCAAAATTCACTAGACTCTGGGGTGGTCCCAGAGGATAGGAAAGTAGCAAACGTGACACCACTGTTTAAAAAAGGAGGTCGGCAGAAAGTGGGTAATTATAGGCCGGTAAGCTAAACTTCGGTTGCAGGGAAAATGCTGGAATCTATCATTAAGGAGGAAATAGCGGGGCACCTGGAGGGAAATTGTCCCATTGGGCAGACGCAGCATGGGTTCACAAAGGGTAGGCCGTGTCTGACTAATTTGGTAGAAATTTTTGAGGACGTTACCAGTGCAGTAGATAACGGGGAGCCAATGGATGTGGTATATCTGGATTTCCAGAAAGATTTTGACAAGGTGCCACACAAAAGGTTGCTGCATAAACGAAAGATGCATGGCATTGAGGGTAAAGTGGTAGCATGGGTAGAGGATTGGTTAACTAACAGAAAGCAGAGAGTGGGGATAAATTGGTGTTTCTCTGGTTGGCAACCTGTAACTAGTGGGTTCCCTCAAGGATCAGTGTTGGGCCCGCAGTTGTTCACAATTTACATAGACAATTTAGAGTTGGGGACCAAGTGCAATTTGTCAAAGTTTGCAGACACTAAGATGAGTGGTAAAGCAAAAAGGGCAGAGGATACCGGAAGTGTGCAGAAGGATTTGGATAGGTTAGGTGAATGGGCTAGGTCTGGCAGATGGAATTCAATGTTGCCAAGTGTGAGGCAATCCATTTTGGGAGGAATAACAGCAGAATGGATTATTATTTAAACGGTAAGATGTTAAAACATGCTGCTGTGCAGAGGGACCTGGGTGTGCTGGTGCACGAGTCGCAAAAAGTTGGTGTGCAGGTGCAACAGGTGATTAAGAAGGCTAATCGAGTTTTGTCTTTCATTGCTAGAGGGATGGAGTTCAAGACTAGTGAGGTTATGCTGCAATTGTAGAGGGTGCTGGTGAGGCCGCATCTGGAGTATTGTGTTCAGTTTTGTGCTCCTTACCTGAGAAAGGACATATTGGCACTGGAGGGAGTGCAGAGGAGATTCACTAGGTTGATCCCAGAGTTGAGGGGATTGGATTATGATGAGAGGTTGAGTAGACTGGGAATGTACACATTGGAGTTCAGAAGGATGCGGGGGGATCTTATTGAGACATATAAAATTATGAAGGGAATAGAAAGGATAGATGCGGGCAGGTTGTTTCCACTGGTCGGGTAAAATGCGAGTGCAATTTGAAGAATTTGAGAAAGGAAACCAAAGGGAGGCTGCCGGTCTGCTTGCGAGGGAAATGAGCTGGAGAGGCTGAATGACCAGTGAAGGAAATTCAAAAGATACAATATGAGACTTTGAAGTGAGCTATGGGAGTGTTTTCATAATGGACCCTGATAGCTCAGTCGGTAGGGCATCAGACTTTGAATTTGAGGGTCCAGGGTTCAAATCCCTGTCTGGGCTTTGATTTTGGCTCAAGGCGTTTGCTTCCCAATGAACGGTAGGAAATAAAAATAAAGAATGCAGGATGCTTTATGGCAAGTGGAAGAACCGTGACAACATCGTGTTTGCCAAATTGCAACAGCCGTCCAGAATTTTCAAGAATTTTTGCTAGATTTTCAGTGAATGTAAAAACTCTCTCCTGGTCTTGTCCTGCATTATACCACTGTAGTTTTCTGGCCATGTTTAATCACTTCCCAATTCGTAAAATATTTCCTGTTTGTATACTTCTTTCCTGCAGAACTGCTTTTAAATGAATAACTTTCAGAATAACTGCAATTTTTACAGTTTCAAAAGCCCAGTGCCGATGAATATTTTAATTTGCACTCTCAAAGTCAGAAGGAGAAATCAACAATACTGATGTTTAATCAAAACAATTGAAATCTGTTCTACACTTGCAAAGATGTTTTGCACATTGGTGCTGTGGCTTAGATGGTTAAAGCGCCTGTCTTGTAAACAAGCGATCCTGAGTTCAAATCTCAGCAGTACTTTTCTACATTCAGGTCAAAGCATGTCGCCTGTGAAGAAAGCTCCTCATTTAATGGTAAACACAGAAAATGTTGACAACATTTCTGTGGTACTGACCTTCAAGATTGCTTTCCCTTGATTTATGTCAAACTTGATTCAAACTTCCATATCTCCCATTTTTCACGCAACTTCCATTTTCCTCATCTACTCCATTGCATGTAACCTCGCTTCAGCTCTGAATAAGGATCACACAGATTTGAAACATTAACTTTGTGTTTGGCTCCACAGAAATCCTCAAATTTCATGAGCTTTAATCCAATCATTTTTAGTTTCTCATGCACATTCACAACAGGTGCAGTATTTTCCTTTGAATGCACGACAGGATTGACCTCAGGAAATCCAGTAGGAACATTTTGAATGTCTGTCAGCGATGTCTGTGAGCAAAGATTGAATGATTAAATGATTTACTCTGATGAAGAATGATCCTGCCTCGAAACGTTAGCTCGGTTCTCTCTTCACAGATGCTGCCAGACCCACTGAGATTTTCCATCATTTCCTGTTTTTTTCCAGATTTCACATCTGCAGTAATTTGCCTTTTTATTGGACGATATATGTTGCTGCATGTCAGCAAGAACGATTTGGGCGGGATAAAGGATGGGGCGTTTTCCATGAAGATGTGGCGTTGACAGATCTATTTACACCCTGAAACTTTGCGATTTGCATAATTTGTTACTTTTCTAGATGAGCTTACTTGCGTTCACTCGCTGCCACAACAAACAACAGATGACACGCTTTATTCCCTCTCTGAAAATACAATCTGTATCTCTGCAGCTTCCCACTGATATCTCAGCGAACTAACCGTAATCTTCAATGTCTTGAAGTCCCAGTGCATGTCCCTGGGTAACAACAGTTGCCACATCACAGGTCATTGGTAAAATGCGAGTCCAAGTTGAAGAATTTGAGAAAGAAAGCCGAAGGGAGGCTGCCGGTCTGCTTGCGAGGGAAATGAGCTGGAGAGGCTGAATCACCAGTGAAGGAAATTCAAAAGATACAATATGAGACTTTGAAGTGAGCTATGAGAGCAGTTTTGTATTGGGCCATGGTAGCTCAGTCGGTAAAGCATCAGACTTTTAATCTGAGGGTCCAGGGTTCAAGTCCCTATCAGGGTTTTGATTTTGGCTCAAGGCGTTTGCTTCCCAATGAACGGAAATAAAAATAAAGAATGCAGGATGCTTTATGGAAAGTGGAAGAACCGTGACAACGTCGTGTTTGCCAAATTGCAACAGCCGTCCAGAATTTTCAATAATTTTTGCTAGATTTCCAGTGAATGTATAAACTCTCTCCTGGTCTTGTCCTGCATTATATCACTATAGTTTTCTGGTCATGTTTAATCACTTCCCAATTCGCAAAATATTTCCAGTTTGTATACTTCTTTCCTGCAGAACTGCTTTTTAATTAATAACTTTCAGAAATAACTGCAATTTTTACAGTTTCAAAAGCCCAGTGCCGATGAATATTTTAGTCTGGACTCTCAAAGTCAGCAGGAGAAATCAACAATACTGATGTTTAATTAGAACAATTGAAATCTGTTCTACACTTGCAAATGTGTCGTGCAGGTTGGTGCTGTGGCTTAGATGGTTAAAGTGCCTGTCTTGTAAACAGGAGATCTTGAGTTCATATCTCAGTAGTACCTTTATACATTCAGGTCAAAGCATGTAGCCTGTGAAAAATGTTCCTCATATAATGGTGAACGCAGAAAATGTTGACAACATTTCTGTGGTACTGACCTTCAAGATTGCTTTCCTTTGCTTTATGTCAAACTTCCATATCTCCCATTTTTCACGCAACTTCCATTTTCCTCATCTACTCCGTTGCATGTAACCTCTCTTCAGCTCTGAATAAGGATCACACGGATTTGAAACATTAACTCTGTGTCTGGCTCCACAGACCTCCTCTCATTTTCTGAGCTTTAATCCAATCATATTTAGTTTCTCATGCAGATTCACAACATGTGCAGTATTTTCCTTTGAATGCACGACAGGATTGACCTCAGGAAATCCAGAAGGAACATTTTGAATGTTTGTCAGCGATGTCTGTGAGTAAAGATTGAATGATTAAATTATTTACTCTGATGAAGAATGACCCAGCCTCGAAACGTTCGCTCGGTTCTCACTTCACAGATGCTGCCAGTCCCACTGAGATTTTCCATCATTTCCTGTTTTTTTTCAGATTTCACATCTGCAGTAATTTGCCTTTTTATTGGACGATATATGTTGCTGCATGTCAGCAAGAACGATTTGGGAGGGATAAAGGATGGGGCGTTTTCCATGAAGATGTGGCGTTGACAGATCTATTTACACCCTGACACTTTGCGATTTGCATAATTTGTTACTTTACTCGATGAGCTTACTTGCGTTCACACTCTGCCACAACAGACAACAGATGACACGCTTTATTCCCTCTCTCAAAATCCAATCTGTATTTCTGCAGCTTCCCACTGATATCTCAGCGAACTAAACGTAATCTTCAATGTCTTGAAGTCCCAGTGCATTATCGCTGGGTAACAACAGTTGTCACATCACAGGTCATTGGTAAAATGCGAGTCCAAGTGAAGAATTTGAGAAAGAAAGCCGAAGGGAGGCTGCCGGTCTGCTTGCGAGGGAAATGAGCTGGAGAGGCTGAATGACCAGTGATGGAAATTCAAAAGATACAATATGAGACTTTGAAGTGAGCTATGAGAACATTTTTATATTGGGCCCTGGTACCTCAGTCGGAAGAGCGTCAGACTTTTAATCTGAGGGTCCAGGGTTCAAGTCCCTGTTAGGGTTTTGATTTTGGCTCAAGGCGTTTGCTTCCCAATGAACGATAGGAATTAAAAATAAAGAATGCAGGATGCTTTATGGAAAGTGGAAGAACCGTGACCACGTCGTGTTTGCCAAATTGCAACAGCCGTCCAGAATTTTCAAGAATTTTTGCTAGATTTTCAGTGAATGTAAAAACTCTCTCCTGGTCTTGTCCTGCATTATACCACTATAGTTTTCTGACCATGTTTAATCACTTCCCAATTCGCAAAATACTTCCTGTTTGTATACTTCTTTCCTGCAGAACTGCTTTTAAATTAATAACTTTCAGAAATAACTGCAATTTTTACAGTTTCAAAAGCCCAGTGCCGATGAATATTTTAGTCTGAACACTCAAAGTCAGCAGGAGAAATCAACAATACTGATGTTTAATCAAAACAATTGAAATCTGTTCTACATTTGCAAAGGTGTTTAGCAGATTGGTGCTGTGGCTTAGATGGGTAAAGCACCAGTCTTGTAAACAGGAGATCCTGAGTTCAAATCTCCGCAGTACCTTTATACAGTCAGGTCGAAGCATGTAACCTGTGAAGAATGCTCCTCATTTAATGGTGAACACAGAAAACGTTGACAACATTTCTGTGGTACTGACTTTTGTGGTAGTATGTATTGGGGGGGTCATGTGGGACTGAAAGCCCTAATGTCATTGGCTGACAGATCCCGGGTCCTGGTTGGTTGTCGACCTCAAGCTCTGCCCTGAAGTCGAAGTATAAGAAACCGGTGTCTTCCCCCGCATGCCAGTTTACTATCGGGCTGCTGGGGAACAGACACGCTTAATAAAGCCTCATCGACTTCACTCTTCGTCTCATGGAGTCTTTGTGCGCTACAATTTATTAAGCGCCTCCAAACCCTCCACGAGGACCTCTGCCACCCGGGGGTCACTCGGTTTTACCACTTCATCAAGTCCCGCAATCTCCCATACTCTTTAGAAGAGGTCCGTACAGTCACAAGGGACTGCCACATCTGCGCGGAATGCAAGACGCATTTTTTCAGGCCAGATGGAGTGCACCTGATTAAGGCTTCCCGCCCCTTTGAACGCCTCAGTCTCGATTTCAAAGGGCCCCTCCCCTCCACCGACCGCAACGCATATTTCCTTAATGTAGTGGACGAATACTCCCGCTTCCCTTTTGCCATTCCCTGCTCCGACATGACCGCGGCCACAGTCATTAAAGCCCTGAACAGCATCTTCACACTGTTCGGCTACCCCGCATACGTCCACAGCGACAGGGGGTCCTCTTTCATGAGTGACGAGCTGCGCCAGTTCCTGCTCAGCAAGGGCATAGCCTCAAGCAGGACGACCAGCTACAACCCCCGGGGGAACGGGCAAGTAGAAAGGGAGAACGGCACGGTCTGGAAGGCCGTCCTACTGGCCCTACAGTCCAGGGATCTCCCAGTTTCACGGTGGCAGGAGGTCCTCCCGGACGCTCTCCATTCCATCCGGTCGTTATTATGTACAAGCACTAATCAAACGCCGCACGAGCGTCTCCTTGTCTTCCCTAGGAGGTCCTCCTCTGGAACGTCGCTGCCGACCTGGCTGGCGGCCCCAGGACCCATCCTGCTCCGAAAGCATGTGCGGGCACATAAGGCGGACCCGTTGGTCGAAAGGGTTCACCTCCTCCACGCAAACCCCCAGTACGCCTACGTGGAGTACCCCAACGGCCGACAGGACACGGTCTCCCTGCGGGATCTGGCGCCCGCCGGCACCACGCACACCCCCCCGACACCATCAACCCAACCGCCCCCCTTCCTGCCACCGCCGCACCCCGCAACTGCCCCCTTCCCAGGAGGATCAGTTCCCCTCCCTTTTGCACCGACAGCTGAAACCGTGCGGCTCCCGGAGGCGACAACACTGGTACAAGCACCACCACCACCGCCGGGGCCGAGGCGATCGACACGGACGACCAGACCGCCCGACCGACTCGTGGCGTCGATGTAAAACAAAGATGGACTGTTCAAAGAACATTTTGTTTTCCTATACCCTCTGTAAATAGTTGTAACAGGACGAAACTGTCCAATACTGTACTACCATGTAACTGTTCTATCCTCCCAGGACCAGCCCTGTAAACCCTTACCACCATACGAAGCATCACCCCGCCGGGTTCAATTTTGACAAGGGGTGAATGTGGTAGTATGTATTGGGGGTCATGTGGGACTGGAAGCCCTCATGTCATTGGCTGACAGATCCCGGGTCCTGGTTGGCCGTTGACCTAAAGCTCCGCCCTGAAGGCGAAGTATAAGAAGCCGGTGTCTTCCCCCGCATGCCAGTTTACTATCGGGCTGCTGGGGAACAGACACGCTTAATAAAGCCTCATCGACTTCACTCTATTCGTCTCATGGAGTCTTTGTGTGCTACAACCTTCAAGATTGTTTCCCCTTGATTTATGTCAAACTTGATTCAAACTTCCATATCTCCCACTTTTCACGCAACTTCCATTTTCCTCATCTACTCCGTTGTATTGTCTCCTCGCTTCAGCTCTGAATAAGGATCACACGGATTTGAAACATTAACTCTGTGTCTGGCTCCACAGACATCCTCTCATTTTCTGAGCTTTAATCCAATCATTTTTAGTTTCTCATGCAGATTCACAACATGTGCAGTATTTTCCTTTGAATGCACGACAGGATTGACCTCAGGAAATCCAGAAGGAACATTTTGAATGTTTGTCAGCGATGTCTGTGAGTAAAGATTGAATGATTAAATTATTTACTCTGATGAAGAATGACCCTGCCTCGAAACGTTAGCTCGGTTCTCTCTTCACAGATGCTGCCAGACCCACTGAGATTTTCCATCATTTCCTGTTTTTTTTCAGATTTCACATCTGCAGTAATTTGCCTTTTTATTGGACGATATATGTTGCTGCATGTCAGCAAGAACGATTTGGGCGGGATAAAGGATGGGGCGTTTTCCATGAAGATGTGGCGTTGACAGATCTATTTACACCCTGAAACTTTGCGATTTGCATAATTTGTTACTTTACTCGATGAGCTTACTTGCGTTCACTCTCTGCCACAACAAACAACAGATGACATCCTTTATTCCCTCTCTTAAAATACAATCTGTATCTCTGCAGCTTCCCACTGATATCTCAGCGAACTAAACGTAATCTTCAATGTCTTGAAGTCCCAGTGCATGTCCCTGGGTAACAACAGTTGTCACATCTCAGGTCATTGGTAAAATGCGAGTCCAAGTGAAGAATTTGAGAAAGAAAGCCGAAGGGAGGCTGCCGGTCTGCTTGCGAGGGAAATGAGCTGGAGAGGCTGAATGACCAGTGATGGAAATTCAAAAGATACAATATGAGACTTTGAAGTGAGCTATGAGAACATTTTTATATTGGGCCCTGGTACCTCAGTCGGAAGAGCGTCAGACTTTTAATCTGAGGGTCCAGGGTTCAAGTCCCTGTCAGGGTTTTGATTTTGGCTCAAGGCGTTTGCTTCCCAATGAACGGTAGGAATTAAAAATAAAGAATGCAGGATGCTTTATGGAAAGTGGAAGAACCGTGACAACGTCGTGTTTGCCAAATTGCAACAGCCGTCCAGAATTTTCAAGAATTTTTGCTAGATTTTCAGTGAATGTATAAACTCTCTCCTGGTCTTGTCCTGCATTATACCACTGTAGTTTTCTGGCCATGTTTAATCACTTCCCAATTCGCAAAATATTTCCTGTTTGTATACTTCTTTCCTGCAGAACTTCTTTTAAATTAATAACTTTCAGAAATAACTGCAATTTTTACAGTTTCAAAAGCCCAGTGCCGATGAATATTTTAGTTTGCACTCTCAAAGTCAGCAGGAGAAATCAACAATACAAAACTTAATCAAAACAATTGAAATCTGTTCTACACTTGCAAAGTTGTCTTGCAGATTGGTGCTGTGGCTTAGATGGTTAAAGTGCCTGTCTTGTAAACAGGAGATCCTGCGTTCAAATCTCAGCAGCAACTTTCTACATTCAGGTCAAAGCATGTAGTCTGTGAAAAATGCTTCTCATTTAATGGTGGACACAGAAAATGTTGACAACATTTCTGAGGTACTGACCTTCAAAATTGCTTTCCCGTGATTTATGTCAAACTTGATTCAAACTTCCATATCTCCCACTTTTCACGCAACTTCCATTTTCCTCATCTACTCCATTGCATGTAACCTCGCTTCAGCTCTGAATAAGGATCACACGGATTTGAAACATTAACTTTGTGTCTGGCTCCACAGCATCCTCTAATTTTCTGAGCTTTAATCCAATCATATTTAGCTTCTCATGCAGGTTCACAACATCTGCAGTATTTTCCTTTGAATGCACGACAGGATTGACCTCAGGAAATCCAGAAGGAACATTTTGAATGTTTGTCAGCGATGTCTGTGAGCAAAGATTGAATGATTAAATGATTTACTCTGATGAAGAGTGACCCAGCCTCGAAACGTTAGCTCGGTTCTCTCTTCACAGATGCTGCCAGACCCACTGAGATTTTTCATCATTTCCTGTTTTTTTTCAGATTTCACATCTGCAGTAATTTGCCTTTTTATTGGACGATATATGTTGCTGCATGTCAGCAAGAACGATTTGGGCAGGATAAAGGATGGGGCGTTTTCCATGAAGATGTGGCGTTGACAGATCTATTTACACCCTGAAATTTGCGATTTGCATAATTTGTTACTTTACTAGATGAGCTTACTTGCGTTCACACTCTGCCACAACAAACACAAGATGACACCCTTTATTCCCTCTTTTAAAATACAATCTGTATCTCTGTAGCTTCCCACTCATATCTCAGCGAACTAACCTTAATCGTCAATGTCTTGAAGTCCCAGTGCATTGTCCCTGTGCAACAACAGTTGCCACATCGCAGGTCATTGGTAAAGTGCGAGTCCAAGTTGAAGAATTTGGGAAAGGAAACCAAAGGGAGGCTGCCGGTCTGCTTGTGACGAATGTGATATAAAATAGTTAATTTAGAGATATTAGTTAATGTAATGTAGAAATAAGCCACTTTGATTCTGGCAAGTAGAGACAAAGGATTTTAGACCGCATGGAAAAAAGCAGGAAGAGGTGTGTCTATGAGAGTGATGCTGCATTGATAGGGGCCGGAGAAAGGGATTGGAAGTGAGCCAATCAGAATAGATCAAACAAGTCAGGAGCGACATAGGATGACCTATGGGTGTCGAGTATGTGAAACTTGATGCCATTTGAATGTATCAGTACTGATCTCTTTGTCTGGGACATTCACTTAGCTCCCGGGGCTGCAGAGAGCAACATGTTATCTGTATCACTGTGGACTAGGTAGCTTGCAAGCTGAATAAAATAACTAATGTTATACCTGCAAATCCATCTCGACTTTTATTGAGGCCAGACTGACGGATAAAAAAATTTGGGATTCAACATTTGGCGCCGAAAACCGGGATTTCTCAGGGCGATCCTGGTCCAACTGCGAAATCAGAATTAGACTGATTATGAACAGGAGGATGGGGAACGAGGGCCCTCAATGTAGAACTGGAAAATGAACGCGCATTGATTGTTCCGCTCTTCTTATCGTCTGATTAGTCTGGTCACTCGCGGTTGGCACAGAAAGGCCGCCTCGACGAAATCACAGGTCAGTCTGGGGATTAGCATTTTAATTGATGGGATTTCATTTGTGAGTTAATTCGGCTGGGGTAGGCTATATTGTTGATGGGACATTTAAAACTATAAATGGTTCAACTTAATTTGTGAGTTAATTCGGCTGGGGAAGGCTATATTGTTGATGGGACATTTAAAACTATAAATGGTTCAACTTCATTTGTGAGTTAATTCGGTTGGGTTAGGTTATGGGAGGTCGATGCGACATTTGAAATTGAAAATGGTTCACCTCCATGTGTGTGTGTGTTAAAAATATAGTTGATTAAGCTAAATTGTCTCCTTGGACTGTCGTGGCGAAAAACGCAGTTCCGAGGACTAGTTGAGATTATGGGGAATTCCTTGGATAGCACAAATGATCCAGGCATGCCACTGCAAATATTATGTGATAAGTATCCGGACAAAGCGAAGGATTTTAGAAAATTGTCAGCACAGTTAAGAACTAAAATGGGAGATGAGTGGCCACTAGGGGGCACCAAAGACCTAGAAATGGTTAAGAAAATCCAGGGACAAATTTGGAGAAAAAATCAAAGTATGAAAGCTAAAGAATTAATTGGATTATGGAGGCAATATTGTCAAGAGGAAAGAGATAAGATTATGTTGTCTAGCTGGCAGGACAATGCCCTTAAAATGGGGATTCCAATTAGTGAACAGGGCAACCTAAAAACATTACAGATCTTGAAAAAGGAATGTGCATTTAAAAAAAGAGCAAGTAGAGACAGGAAAGACGCGGGTCAAACAAGAGATGAGCTACGTAGTTCAATGGCTGGCCTTGAATTGACAGAAAAAGAAAAATTCAATAATTTGGAAAAGTCAGTAAAAGTTCTGCCTACACCCGTAGCATGGTCTGCGCTCATTCCAGAACCACCAGAGTACAATAATATATACCCAGTCATTGCTGCCCAGATTCCAAATATGCCAGAAACTCAAGCCCTTTTGGATGATAGTGTTGGTGATAGTGTGGGTCCTGATTTACCAACTTCACGACCAGAAGAGCAAAAGGAACTCTGTCCCACAAGCCCAGTTAGCTCTAGGACAAGATCTCGGACAGCGAGAGAGGGGCTTGACCCTCACCAGAAACAATTAAGCATATCACCTAAGTCTCCCCAAACTAAGGAGAAACCACAAGATTCGGGAACAAAGGAAGCTGAAACAACTTATTTTAAAGAGAATGAACTCCCCCTAGTGACAGGGAGAGACGTTGAAGTCTTGGAACAGCCAGGGGAAATAGCTAGAGTGCCCCCTGGTGACATTCGGAGACAGTTACTGATTAGGAAGATGCAAAACCCCGACGCAGTGACTGCGGGAGCAAACCCCACGATAGACGTTTACTTCCCATGGACACCCAGTGAGATGATGGCTATTATGGCTACAATCCCAGATAGAAAAAAATCTCCTGCTGCCTTTGTGGATTCCTTGAGAACTACCATCTCAATTTATCAAGCTGATTTAAGGGACCTCTGGCCCTAGTCCAGCAGATTTTAACCCCAGCAGAGTACCGCAATTATCTTAACCACCTGAATTATGCTAGTCATGCCGCACTTCAGCAGGCCTATGCGTTAGACGACGATGGAAGGACACAGATCTTGAATGCGTTGAATACACATTTCAAAGGCCCATAAATCTTTCTGTTATCTTAGACCTAAAACCTAAGAAGACTGAAGAGCCAGAGGAATTTCTGGAGCATTTTAATGAAATCTACCGGGGGCAGTCAGGCGATTTGCTGTATCAAAATGGTCAGAATTCCCCTCAATATTGTGCTATGTTAATGCATTGCCTACCACCTTCTGTGGTTACTGCTGTGAAATGTAATAACATGAATTGGACAGAGAACGACCCTTCCCAGATGGCAAGGGTAGTCAGATTTTATTGGAAGGAGGGAGTAGGCCAAAAAGGTGGCTCAGTTACAAAGGTTAAGACTGAGTATGTAATGAAAAAGGATGATTGGCGATCCCAACAAGCAGCAGAAATGGCAGTTTACCAGCAGGAGCCCCAATATAGTGACTTTGGGTGGGTGGATCAGCGAAGAGGAGGATACCAAACCCACCCAAAGGGACCCTCAGGGGCCATTGGTCTACTGGAAGAAGAGGATGGGGCAGAAATAGAGGGAGCAATGCATGTTTTAATTGCGGCCATGTAGATCACTGGCAACAGGAATGCCCCTTTAAAAGACAGGCAGTAGACGGAGATTATCCGACCCAAAGGAGAGGGTACCCACCAAGGGGAGGACAGACGAGATACACTGACTTCTCCCAGGAAAACCCTTTCCCAACACAGGATTGACTAGCTAATTTAGCCATAAGGACTCTCCAATCGGACAGGGAACCTATTATCTCTCTGCAGATAGGAGATCAACATCACTCATTTGTAATCAACACCGGGGCAGCCATGTCTTCTGTGCAATCAGCACTTAAATTACCATTATCCGATCACACGCAGCAATTGTCAGGGTTCCAAGGACAGGTGTGTGAGTATCCTATTTCTGAACCTGTGACAGTCACTTCCGAGAATAAGTCTGCAGAGCATCAGTTTGTAGTGACTACTGGATTGGACTGTAACTTGTTGGCCCGAGATTTACTGTGTATCTTGCAGCTACAGCTAGAATGCGGAGATGAGGGGGTAACGGTTACATCATGGAGGATGAGACAACAGTGCTATATTTCTATCACCCCCCAGTGGTGGACGTTAGACGTTGAACAGTCACTGTATCACGTTACCCTGGCCTATGACAGAACTGGACGAAACAGGGAGTTGGAGGACAAATACCGGCCATTACTTAAGACCGAATGGCCAGTCAAGGTTACACCCACAGTCACGGGAAAAGAAGGTACAGCCGATTTTGTTACAATATCACCACATTTATGGCCACAGTCAGATTCGGTAAGCCCTCATATTACACGTCAGGTCCATGACCAGTACCATGCCAGGGATATGGGGCGAATGGTCAGGAGGGCGGTGGATCATTCGGATCCAACAGACTACGCACTTCAAGTCATGCCGGACGGCACTACCATAAAATATTTTGAGGTCCCTGAAACGATTAACACTCGACTGCAGCATCACAGGGGACATGATGTGTTGGAATATGTCAATCCACAGGTCTGGGCGGAATACCCATCACAAGTGGGAAAGACAAATGTTACACCTATTAAGGTGATGATTAAGGATCATGTAAAGCTACCTTCCATTCGACTATACCCCCTGAAATCTCAAGCTGCTCCATCAATAGATAAATTAATCCGAGAGCTGTTGAAACAGGGTATTTTGGTCCCTTGCCAATCAGAATGTAACACCCCCATACTTGCTGTGCCTAAACCAGCCAAACCAGACCAGTACCGATTAGTACAGGATTTACGTTCAATTAATGCCATCGCACAGCCGTTACATGCTCTCGTCCCTAACCCTGCCCACATACTGGCTCAAATTCCAGCTCAAGCCCGGGTCTTCGCCGTAATTGACCTTCAGCACGCCTTCTTTGCCCTCCCACTTGCGACTGAAAGTCAATATTTGTTTGCCTTCACTTACAATGGACAGCAGTATACCTGGACCCGACTGCCACAGGGGTTCGTCAATTCACCTACACTCTTCTCCAGATGTCTGCAGACCCAACTCCAGGCCTTGACATTGGAGCATGGTTCCACTCTGGTGCAGTATGTAGATGACATATTGGTGGCAAGTCCTGACGAGCCCAGTAATAGGGATGATGTGATCCAATTATTGAAACACCTATCCTCGTTGGGTTATGTTGTTTCACAAGCAAAGGTCTTGGTGGCTCAGAGAAAAGTTAAGTTCTTAGGAGTTTTACTTACAGCCACAGAAAGAAGTCTCGAACCCAGTAGGATTGAACCAATATGCCAATTCCCCGCCCCTACAATAGCCAAGGAGGTTCGTCATTGGCTGGGTATGATGAATTATTGTCGGCAGTGGATACCAAACATCGCTGTCTATACAAAGCTGCTGACGCCTTACACTAGTGAAGGGGGGAATTTTACTCTCACCACCGAGGCACTCGAGGCCTTCCATTGCCTGAAGCAGGCCTTGCTACAAGCACCGGCCCTCGGTAGGCCCCTATACGACCGACCATTCCAGATATACTGTACTGTTCTGGAAGGATGTTCAACAGCGGTACTCACCCAGCAACATGGGGACAAGCACCGGCCCGTAGCATATTACTCTTCCAAACTCGACCCAGTGGCGTTGGGCCACCCTGTTTGCACCCAGATCTTGGCAGCGATATACAATAGTTTGCAGGCTGCTGCCAACATCACTCTCCAACAGGATATTACGGTGTATAGCTCCCACTCGGTAATCACACTATTGGGGCAACTGCAGACTCAGCATCTTACCGCAGCTCGTCAGAATAGGTATGAGATATACCTTTTGAACAATCCACGTCTGACATTTAAATACTGCACCACTATCAATCCAGCCTGTTTTCTTAGTGGTCCCCCTGTCAATGAGGACGCGCCTGGTCACGACTGTTTAGCCTTGATTCAGGAAACTACAACAATAAGGGACGATCTGAGTGATATTCCGTTAGAACAACCTGACATGATTATGTATGTTGATGGCAGTGCATTAGTAAGCCCCACTGGCCGGAGACTGTCGGGTTATGCAATCATAGATCAGGATGGTCTGATTCTAGAAGCGGCAGCTTTCCAGACCCCTTACTCAGCACAACAAGCCGAACCTTTTGCCCTCACCCGTGCATGTATACTTGGGGGAGATCGCCGGGTAAATATCTACACTGACTCCCGATATGCTTTTGGGGTAGTTCATGACTTCGGACAACTCTGGAAGAATAGGGGATTCCTTACCTCGGCAGGCACAGAAATATCCAACCGGGGTTTAGTTAATGACCTACTGCAGGCCCTCCTTATGCCCGCGCAGATTTCCGTTATTAAATGCGCTGCCCACACGAATGGTACAACCCCAGTTGACGTTGGTAATGAACGAGCAGATTGTGCAGCGCGAACAGCCGCGCAAATTCAGCAAGTGATGGTGTAGAAGACAGATATGAAAGTGTATAACTGAAAAGTTTCTCCCGGCCATTTTAGGTTAGGTTTGGTTTTAGTGTTTAGTTTAGTCAGTTTTGTCCTTTATAGTCTCCATTTTAGAGATGTCTTTTGGGCGTTCTGTCAGTCTAACAGTCTGTGTCAGTGATGTTAGTCCACTGTTGACTTTGAGTTTGAGTTTCGCTGAAGATTAGCTCTCTCTCTCTCTTCATGTTTCATTGCCAGACTTTGACCTTTAAAAAGTTACTTTCGAGCTGTCTGCCTAAGCAAAGAAAGATAATGTCTGTAATTCTCTGAAAGCTTTGAATTGTCTACAAATTGCCTTTTAAATGACTTTCAAATTGTAATCAAGCGACTACAAATAAAACAATTCTTTTTGGCACCTGAGGAGTTTATACTGCAAATTTCTGCTGAGTTCCAGTATTCGCAAAGTGCTACTGATAACCGAATAGCAGAGATGATATAAATTCCTTCAACTATACACAGTCGAATAATACAAGGAATCGAACAACTTAACACAGTCTACAAATATTATAAATCTTACAACTTGTCGTATTGCGCCAGGACTTGATTCATCAACTAAGCTTCCCCCAAACTTGGCGTAGTTCGACAGGTTAAGAATCTCTATAAATTATAGTTTCCTTTAATTGGCGAGCCAGCCAGGAGTCGAACCTAGAATCTTCTGATTACAAGTCATTCATTTTGGCGTAGTCAGGCAGTGGGGGGGAGTACTGAGGACGACCTTCGGAGGCCCATGTGACGACGGAAAGCTTCGAAGATAATCGGAGGAGGTCGGGAACCTTCGGGAAGCTTCGGAGATAATCGGAGGAGGCCCAGAAGACAGCCGGAACCCACGGCTAGACTAGGGTAAGAAATATCTTTTTCACCCATTAAAAGTCTTAAAGCCGCATCAATCAGTACTTCGACCCTTGAAAAGAACATTTTTTATAAACTGTGTTAAATAAATCAAGTGCCAGTCGGTCAGACTATCAGACGTGACTGGAAGATGAGTCACTGCAGTAACTAAAATAAAACGGCAGTCAGCGATCAAGAAAAGTTATGGCTGATCCTAATCAAAGTGTAGATTCAGAGCCTTTAGAAGGCAGAAAATTACTCCCCACTACATCCAAGGGGGGTGCTGGAATACCAGATGTTTCTGTTGAAGATATGTTGGGGGATTGTAGATCTTTCACTCGTAGACATTTTAACCTATGTGAAACCTCAAAGAAAATTGAATCAAAGTATGATATCCCCAGAGGACAGTGGTCCTTCAATAATATCAAGAGAGCATGGGGAAAATGCACACGATTACACGGTGCAGAACGTGTAAAATGGTCCTTGGTAATTACGGGACAGATACACAGTCAGCAAGAGATCATTGTTAAAAATAAAAGTGATCATCAGCTTCAGTCCACTAAAGACCAACTAAGTGCAGTTCTTGAAGATTTGCAAGATCCAAAATCCAAACTTGAGCATTATGATGAAATTAGAACAGATTTGCAAAATAAAACCTCTGAACTCCAGCAGTTATCTGTTCAAATCGCAGAATTTCAAAATCAAGTTTTTAAAGTGGAGTCAAAATACCAACAGTTACAATTAAATACTGAACGAAGTGATGATGAGTATAGGTCTACTAAAAGGCAACTAATTACAGTTGTTGAAGAATTGCAAGATGCAAAATCCAAACTTGAAACAGATTTGCAAGTTGCAAAATCCAAACTTGAGCATTCTGATGAAATTAAAACAGATTTGCAAGTTGCAAAATCCAAACTTGAGCATTATGATGAAATTAAAACAGATTTGCAAGATGCAAAATCCAAACTTGAAACAGAATTGCAAGTTGCAAAATCCAAATTTGAGCATTATGATGAAATTAAAACAGAATTGCAAGATGCAAAATCCAAACTTGAAACAGAATTGCAAGATGCAAAATCCAAACTTGAGCATTATGATGAAATTAAAACAGAATTGCAAGATGCAAAATCTAAACTTGAAACAGATTTGCAAGATGCAAAATCCAAACTTGAGCATTCTGATGAAATTAAAACAGGTTTGCAAGTTGCAAAATCCAAACTTGAGCATTATGATGAAATTAAAACAGAATTGCAAGATGCAAAGTCCAAACTTGAGCATTATGATGAAATTAAAATAGATTGCAAGATGCAAAATCCAAACTTGAAACATAATTGCAAGTTGCAAAATCCAAACTTGAGCTTATGATGAAATTAAAACAGAATTGCAAGATGCAAAATCCAAACTTGAAACAGATTTGCAAGATGCAAAATCCAAACTTGAGCATTATGATGAAATTAGAACAGATTTGCAAAACAAAACCTCTGAACTCCAGCAATTTCAAATCCAAGTTTTTAAAGTGGAGTCAAAATACCAACAGTTGCAATTAACTACTGAGCGAAGCGATGATGAGTATAGGTCCACTAAAAAGCAACTATTGCAGCTGTTGAAGAATTGCAAGATGCAAAATCCAAACTTGAGCATTATGATGAAATTAAAACAGATTTGCGAAACAAAACCTCTGAACTCCAGCAGTTATCTTTTCAAATAACAGAATTCCAAAATCAAGTCTTTGAAGTGGAGTCAAAATACCGACAATTGCAATTAAAAACTGAGCGAATTGAACTTGAAAATTGCAAGTTAGTGAAAGAAAGGTGTGTTTTAGAAAGGAATATAACCAGTGTGACTGAACATTGCAATTCTTTGACAAACATGCTTTCTGTACAAAAGATTGAACAAACTCAGAAAGCAGTCCAAGCCACCCACCTAGTGGCACAATCGGCAATTGCACAGCCGAGATCAATTGTTAAACATAAATCATTTTCTCTGTCGGATGAATCAGACGAAGATAGTGTTCCTACAATACAAAATACTAAAGCAATTCGACTAGCCCCTTTAAAACGCAAACGGGTTAGGGTTGGAAGCAAAAAAATAGAAGAAGATGGTGAAACTATCACTAGAAACATATTTGACCACCAATGGGTTCATGAACAAATTGATCCTTCTAAAATTGACGAATGGTCCAAGGGTCTTCCACACCCTAAAAAGGGTGGTATGACCACATGGGATGGAATTCACAGATTACAAGCCATTTACAGTCTCCACCCACTTGATGGAGTACAAATTCTGACTATCATGCTAGGTACTCGTATAAGTTTAACCCTTAAAAATGAAGTAGAAGTTCCCTTTGGAGACGATTTGCAAAATTTAGAAGCTGGTTGGCAAGCAGTCAAGAATTGGCTATTAAAATTCCATCCCCCGAGGACCAATTGGTCTAAGATCACAGCTTGCATTCAAAAAAATGATGAAGATATTCAGGATTTTGAGGAAAGATTTTTACATACTTGGATGGAATATTCAGGGATGACACTCGACCAGGAAAATGACACATGGGATGCAAGCACTTTAAGTCCATTAAAAACGGCTTTTATAGCCGGTGTTAAACCTGGAATTTCTGCTGCCTTGAATTTGGTTTTACCAGCTTGGGCCACAGCTGGCACATACCGAGACATAGTTGACCGATGCATTCAGATAGATCGTGGTTTGTACAATCAGGCAACTTTTAACACTGCAGCTGCTCAAATGCAGCCTATTGCTCAAATCCAGCCCATGTTACCTGCTGCTCCAGCGGCGGCTGTTGCAGCACCTGCAGGAATATCAGCAGTAACTACAATTTCACCACCGGCGCCAGGGCAAACATGTACCCTTGCTCCATTAAAATCACGTAAGGAAATACCACAATGTCTTTTCTGTGGTAGAGTAGGACACTGGATGGCAAAATGCTATCAAAAACAACGGATGGATTCAAGAGATGATAATGAAGTAGAAAATATTAATTACAATACATACCCACCTCGTGGTCAATTACGTAACTCACACAAACAAGACGCACCTAGGGTTACGTTCCAACAAGACACACCCAGACTTGCGTACAGGGATTCTAGACCCTCCCAGCCGTACCGACGTAGGGAGGAACCGTACCCACGTAGGGATGAGCTGTACCCACGTAGGGAGGAACCGTACCCACGTAGGGACGAGCTGTACCCACGTAGGAATCCATACGATGATGATAATGCTATGAATGAAATGTTAAACAGCTGTCCTCCAGCTCAAAGAAGTTCTCTGTATGATAATTCAAAAAACTACTAGAACCCACTCTTGATGATTCTCTCCATTTCTCTCTACATGCACTTGTGGAACAAAAAAATGATGGACTATATATTTCATTAAGAGTGGGAGGCATTTATATCGATTTTTTATTCGACACTGGAGCTGAACTTACCTGTGTTACTGAACAGAGTGCTGCTTTCTTTCCCCTAACTGTAGAAACAATTGAAGCTTTTGCTGCAGGAGGAGGCTCGGTCACTCTTCGGAAGACTAAACCACTGCTTTTAGAATTTGGACCACATCAACTGATGACATCAATATGGGTAGGTCCGGTAACACAAGCACTTCTAGGTATGGACATCTTATCACAACTAAATTCTTCACTCAATTTCAATAATGGAAAAATCACCTGGTCCATTAGACACATCAAAAAAGGTGAAATACAAATTCATCCAATTTGGGCAATTGACAAAAATGATTGTGGTCTTTTAAAAATGGAACCAGTCACTTTTATGGGATCCGCTCCACCTTGTACCAAACAATACCCTATTAATAAAACTTCAATTCAAGGCATTCTACCTATAATAAAACAACTTGAAGAGAGGGGTATTTTAATGCGCATTCACAGTTCATCAAACAGCCCTGTATGGCCTGTAAAAAAGGCTAATGGCACATGGCACCTCACTATTGACTATAGAAAGGCAAATCAATTCATTGTCAGAAAAGCTCCTTTAGTGGCAGATCCATCTATAATCTTTAACTCTTTAACTCCTGACCTTCAATGGTTTTCAGTTATTGACATGGCAAATGGCTTCTGGTCAGTACCACTGGCTAAACATGTACAACCATGGTTTGCTTTTACAGTCAATCAGCAACAGCACACATGGACTAGACTACCGCAAGGTTTTCATAATAGCCCAACTGTTTACCACATGGCTCTGCAGAATCATCTCAGGCAACTGCCTGATCTGCCTTCCACCATTATTCAGTATGTAGATGATGTTCTAATAGCCTCCATCAATAAAGATGATCATGACAAAGACTTACGGGTGGTCTTGAACCACCTCAGTACAAATGGTCACAAAGCTAGCTTTGCCAAAGCACAAAAGCACAAATTGCCCAGGAAGAAGTTGTTTACTTGGGTCAGAAAATTTCCAAAGGCAAAAGGGAACTTACTCAGAACAGAACAATTGCCATCAAAGCAGCTAAAGAACCCTCAACTGTACAGGAAGTCAGATCTTTCTTGGGCCTCTGTAATTTTAACAGAAATTGGATTGATTCTTATACTCAGTTATCCCAGCCATTAAATGATCTTTTAAAAGGAAACAGAAAATCAAAAGATCAAGTTAAACTCAATTCAGAACAAAAACAATCATTTCTGAATTTGAAAAAGGTCTTGTGTTCGGCACCAGCCTTAGGTATTCCAAACAACGGAAAACCTTTCACCATGTTTGTTCATGAAAGAGATGGTTACATGACTGCATTTCTAGCTCAAGAACATGGTGATCAGTTAAGACCAGTTGGGTACTATTCCCTTAAACTTGACAATGAGGCACTAGCATTTGGCAGTTGTTTACGAGCCATGGAAGCCACATGTCGAGCTGTAATGATGACATCAGGCCTTGTTCTAGACCAAAAATTAACCATTAAATGTCCACACTCAGTCCATTCTCTACTATCCATGAACAGAGTGTCACAAGTTACATCAGCGAGATGGACTAGGTGGACAGCAGTACTGGAAGCTCCCAACCTATGTTTTCACAAAGCTAGTCCTATAAACCCATCATCCTTGCTCCCGCATCTCGAGGAACAAAAGGGAGGGGAGGGAGAAGGGCATGACTGTGTGAAAATAATAGAGGAAATGGAAGAAGTACGCTTAGTAGAAGAAGAGCCACTACAGAACCCAGATTTAATCCTATTCACTGATGGTTCCTCTTTTATTGACAAGGGTATCAGAAAAGCTGGGTGGGCAGTCACAAGCCCATACGAAGTATTAGCTGAAGGAAGCTTGCCCCCAGGTACATCAGCTCAGCAGGCCGAATTAAAGGCACTAACAGAAGCATGTCATGTGGCAAGAGATAAAACTGCTAACATCTATACTGACTCCAGATATGGTTTTGGAGTAGCACATGATTTTGGCCATCTGTGGAGAAAAAGAGGATTTTTCACAACGGCAGGTACACCTATCCGAAATGGACAGGAAGTACAAAATCTTCTAGAAGCTATGGTTTTACCAAAAGAAGTATCAGTTCTAAAATGCAAAGCCCATACTCATGGGGACTCTATGGAAGCAAGAGGAAATGCTCTTGCTGACCAAGCAGCAAGGGAAGCTGCCTCCCTTTGTGCCTCTCAGTGGCATCAGGAATCCAGTCACATTTACAAATTGGGAGTAACTACCTTATTACATGATTTACGTGAAATGCAGAATGATTGTACAAAGGAAGAAAAATGGACATGGTTAGAATCAGGTATTCAACCAGGTGATGATGATGACATTTGGAGAGAAGTTCAAACTTGTAAACCAGTTGCACCACAATCGCTAATGCCTTTTTTAGCTCAACAAATTCATTCATGGGGACACATATCACCTCAACAAATGATGGATCGATTCCATAGAAGTTGGTGTGGTAAAGGATTCAAAAAACATGCACAATTGTTAGCAAACCGCTGTGTAACCTGTCAAAAGAATAACTTGGGACCCATAACATCAATGCCTCAATTAAGAGCTCCTGCTCCTGCAGGTCCATTCCAGGATATACAGGTAGATTACATCAGCCTTCCTAAATGTCAACAATACAATGACCTTGTAATAGTGGATAAATTCTCCAGATGGGTGGAAGCTGCTCCAGCTAGAAGAGGGACAGCTGCCCATACAGCCAAAGTGCTATGCAAAGACTTTATCCCTAGATGTTGATCCCCAAATTTCTTTCTCTGTCAGTCTGGCCTCAATAAAAGTTGAGATGGATTCGCACGTAAAAAGAAGTTATTTATTTAGCTTGCAAGCTTGAATCATCTTACAGAAACGTAAGAGACATCCAGCCTCTTACACCCCAGAAAACGACTGAACTAAAAGACAAAGGGATCTCTGCAAAATCAATTCAAATGGTATCAAGTTTCACATACTCGACGGACATAGGTCAGCCTATGTCCCTCCTGACCTGTTCGCTCTATTCTGATTGGCTCACTTCCAATCCCTTTCTCTGGCCCCTATCAATGCAGCATCACTCTCATAGACACACCTCTTCCTGCTTTTTCCATGCGGTCTCAAACCCCTTTGTCCCTAACTGCCAGAATCAAAGTGGCTTATTTCTACATACATTAACTAGTAACTCTAAAGTAACTATTTTATATCACATTCGTCATTCCCTCCTTTTATCATTCCATGATAACCGAACTATCCAATCCATAGCTACGGTTCCTCATCTAAAAAGATCCGTCGCTGCATTTCCAATTCCTGTCTTAGCCCCCCTTCATCTGCCTCACCCTCATGGATTTTAACAGTTAAATTTTTTTTTCCGGTGATTGGGGCGGTGATCTGATCTAGTGCACCCCGCATTCTACCCATCACACATTTAAGGATGGCCAGGCCCACAAAGATGCAGCCGATAGCTACCACTAGATACATGGCCATATTTATCAACCAGTCCTTCCATCCTCCAAATCCCCAGTTACCCCAAGAGTCAGGATCCTGCATCCCGTCCAAGTGATCCCGTATGCGATCCATAAATTTAGTAATGTTAGCGGTCAAGTCCTGAACACCCATGATACACTTGCCCTGTACTATGGCGCATACCCCACCCTCACGGGCCAGAAGATAGTCAAGAGCATACCGGTTCTGCATTGCAAACAACCGTAGCTGAGACAACTCCTTGGTTATTGCCCCGAGGGCTCCCAAGGTTTACTACCCAGGTTTTCCTCAGTTTGGCCTTTAACTAACTTAAGTGTATCTCCCGGTAACCTACGTTCTAGCTGTACTTCCCTTCTCACACGCCCCGTCCTCTCTCTAGTCCCTTTCTCTTTCTCATGGTCTCTTCCTACACTCTTCTGACAGCCTGATTTTACCTTTATTGTACCACTTTTAACACATCCAAAATCAAATTTACATGTATTCCAAAAACAAGGCAATGTCCATATAATGTTCCCTTCCCATCGCCGGGACCGGTGCAGCTGCTTCATGACTCCTGCATTCTCCTTAACTTTGATGAACTTCCATGAGTCGATACCATGTCCTCGTATATGGGGGCAGCGAAGAACATCACCTTTGCATAGGTGATGTATCCTTGTAGATTGGTTGGGGCTACACAGATACATAATATTCCCCTTTTCCATATCCATCGCCAATAACACGCCAAGCGAAGTGAGGCCAAATATCAGACAGACGATGCGTAGCCACTCCATCATGCTCCACACCTGTAAAATAGCACTGGAGAAGGGAGGCAGGTTAGTATCCGACCTTTTACAGTAGTGGAGATGGACTCAATTTACAGTGATGTAGGTGGAACCAAGCACTTCGCCCCTCCACTTTAACTGCTGTGGGGGTGGTAAGGAGAACTTGGAAGGGCCCGTCCCATCGCGGCTCCGACCCCTTCCTAGTCCAATTTTTTGACCATGACATAACTACCGGGCTGGACTGAAAGTGAGCTAGGTACTGGGGCAATGGCTGGTGAGCCGCGCGGACTGGGCCATGGAGTTCCTTGAGCACTTGTGTAAGGGCTAGAACATAGGTGGTCATTTCTTCAGTCATCTGATGAAACTGAACCCGTCTGGGAACCTGCAGGCTCCAAGGAGTTCTAAGAGGCCTGCCATAAAGAATCTCGGCGGGAGAGAGCCGGGCTGGTCCCGCAGGTGTAACCCGCAGCTGGAAGAGGGCAACGGGGAGCAACTTAAGCTATGTCAGTCCCGTGTCTGCTCTTAATTTTGCCAATTTAGTTTTGAGGGTCTGATTGTGTCTCTCAACCAACCCGGCCGCCTGCGGTCTGTAAGCACAGTGTAACTGCTGGCGTATGCCCAACTGGGAGCAAAACTCCTTGTTAATTTGTCCAATAAAATGAGGCCCATTATCAGAACTTAACTGAGCTGGTATACCGTACCGGGGAATGATTTCCCTCATCAAGACTTTCACCACAGGAGCAGCTTTACTATAGATAGTCGGATACTCCTCGACCCATCTGCTGAACACATCCACAATGACCAAAACATATTTGTAACATTGACACCTTTCCAACTCAATGTAATCCATTTGGAGCGTCTCAAAGGGACCACTGGGCAACGGGGTTTGCCCCTTCCCACAAGGGACACCTTTTCCGGTGTTATATTGCTGACAAATCAAACACCGATTACTGATACTTTGGGCCAACCCCTGCATTTTAGGGTGCCACCAAGTGTCCAGCAACAAATCACTAGTCCCTCGAGCCCCACAATGAGTTGCAAAGTGTACACATTCAATGACCCATAAAGCCAGCGCATCAGACATACAAGTCTGATGTGCAGGCGTGGTCCATAAAGAGGAAACAGAATCATATGTACAACCTAACCGTTTCCACATTTGTTTATCACTCTCAGGAGCGTCCTCCTGTAACATTATGACGTCTTGGATGGTTGGCATTGGCTTGTCAGAAGCAGACATATTCATAGTAGATCGTTTAGTCTGACTTAACATTTTAGGCACCATCACTTGCTGAATTTGTGCGGCTGTTCGCGCTGCACGATCTGCTCGTTCATTACCAACGTCAACTGGGGTTGTACCATTCGTGTGGGCAGCGCATTTAATAACGGAAATCTGCGCGGGCATAAGGAGGGCCTGCAGTAGGTCATTAACTAAACCCCGGTGGGATATTTGACCACACATAATCATGTCAGGTTGTTCTGACGAAATGTCACTCAAATCGCCCCTTATTGTGGTAGTTTCCTGAATCAAGGCTAAACAGTCGTGGCCAGGTGCGTCTTCATGGACAGGGGGACCACTAAGAAAACAGGCTGGATTGATAGTGGTACAGTATTTAAATGTCAGACGTGGATTGTTCAAAAGGTATATCTCATACCTATTCTGACGAGCTGCGGTAAGATGCTGACCATTCGCCCCATATCCCTGGCATGGTACTGGTCATGGACCTGACGTGTAATATGAGGGCTTACCGAAGCTGACTGTGGCCATAAATGTGGTGATATTGTAACAAAATCGGCTGTACCTTCTTTTCCCGTGACTGTGGCTGTAACCTTGACTGGCCATTCGGTCTCAAGTAATGGCCGGTATTTGTCCTCTAACTCCCTGTTTCGTCCAGTTCTGTCATAGGCCAGGGTAACGTGATGCAGTGACTGTTCAACGTTTAACGTCCACCACTGGGGGGGGTGATAGAAATATAGCACTGTTGTCTCATCCTCCTCTTCGCTGATCCACCCACCCAAAGTCACTATATTGGAGCTCCTGCTGGTAAACTACCATTTCTGCCGCTTGTTGGGGTCGCAGATCATCCTTTTTCATTACATACACATAAGTATTAGCAAAATCAACTATCATCTCCAGATTGACACTTTTTAAAATGGTGTCCATGATCTTCATTAAGTTTCTATTAATCTCCAGATAAAATGAGATAAACCTTATTTCAAGTAAGTAAAACTTAAGATTCTGGCAATTTCAATCAATTGCTTTCGAAAATAATAACTTTTATCAAAGAGGTGGAGAAACCCACTGGTTTCCTTTAATTAATTCAAAACGTAACTTTGCTGGTGTTCACTGACTCAAAGGAAAGGTATCCGATTACACTACGGCTGCTGCTGTTATCTCAAAGCCTGAGTGAGAAGCACTGTCTGTTTTCAACTCCGCCTGCTGCTGTTAACCCTTTGAGAGACTTCTGCTTCAACCAATATGCAGCATTCCTCACAATCTCAACTAGACTTCGGAACTTTACAGTCCAAGGAGACAATTTTAGCTTAATCAACTATATATTTAAAACACTCACACATAGAGTTGAACCATCCTCAGATTTAAAAACAGTTATACTGGACTGAACCTCCATCTATTGAAGTCCCATCAGCCCCTGAACCCATATAATAGACTGAACCTTCATTAATGAAGTCACATCAGCCTCTGAACCCTTATAATAGACTGAACCTTCATTAATGAAGTCACATCAGCCTCTGAACCCATATAATAGACTGAACCTTCATTAATGAAGTCACATCAGCCTCTGAACCCATATAATAGACTGAACCTTCATTATTAAAGTCCCATCAGCCCAAAACCCTAACCCAAGCCGAAACAACAATATGAAATCCCATCAATTAAAGTGCTAATCCCCAGACTGACCTGTGATTTCGTCGAGGCGGTCTTTCTGTGCCAACCGCGAGTGACCAGACTAATCAGACGATAAGAAGAGGGGAACAATCAATGCGCGGTCGTTTTCCAGTTCTACATTGAGGGCCCTTTGTTCCCCATCCTCCTGTTCATAATCAGTCTAATTCTGATTTCGCAGTTGGATCAGGATCGCCCAGAGAAATCCCGGTTTTCGGCACCAAATGTTGATCCCCAAATTTCTTTCTCTGTCAGTCTGGCCTCAATAAAAGTTGAGATGGATTCGCACGTAAAAAGAAGTTATTTATTTAGCTTGCAAGCTTGAATCATCTTACAGAAACGTAAGAGACATCCAGCCTCTTACACCCCAGAAAACGACTGAACTAAAAGACAAAGGGATCTCTGCAAAATCAATTCAAATGGTATCAAGTTTCACATACTCGACGGACATAGGTCAGCCTATGTCCCTCCTGACCTGTTCGATCTATTCTGATTGGCTCACTTCCAATCCCTTTCTCTGGCCCCTATCAATGCAGCATCACTCTCATAGACACACCTCTTCCTGCTTTTTCCATGCGGTCTCAAACCCCTTTGTCCCTAACTGCCAGAATCAAAGTGGCTTATTTCTACATACATTAACTAGTAACTCTAAAGTAACTATTTTATATCACATTCGTCATAGATGGGGAGTTCCAGCTAGCATTGACTCAGACAATGGATCCCACTTCACAGGTGCTGTTTGTAAGGAAGTCTGTAAACTACTAAACATTATCTGGAATTTACACTGTCCTTACATCCACAATCACCAGGACAAGTGGAACGTATGAATCGAACTTTGAAAGAAAGACTGTCTAAATACAGCCAGGAAGGCATGAACTGGGTCCAAGCTTTGCCAATAGTGTTATGCAGTATCAGAGCTACACCAAACAGAACAACAGGCCTGAGTCCATTTGAAATCATCACAGGCAGACCAATGTCTCTGCCAGGAACTATTGACTTGCGGAAAGCAGACTGTCATTTAATGAGTGATACTTTGTTGTCTTACTGTCAAGATCTAACAAATGCAGTTAGCTCTGCTTCTCAACAGGTGTTAGCTGCTTGGGGAGATCCTCCAGAAGGTGGGCACGACCTGGTGCCTGGTGAAGAAGTGTACGTTAAAAAGCTGCAAAAGGAACCCTTAGGATCAAAGTGGGAAGGTCCTTTCGTAATCCTTCTCACCACCCAATCCGCTGTGAAGTTAAAAGGAAAGAAAAGTTGGATTCACGCATCACACGTGAAGCGCGCATACAAGTAAAATGTTTGCCGCAATTTGAATTTTCAGTTCTGTGATTGGCTTTGTGAACGTTGTATCAGAACTGAATAAGAACACATTCCTTTACACATCTACGATATATGCTAAAAACTTTAATATTTCCAATTGTTGGGTATGCATTGCAACCCCTACTAACTCAGGGGAGGGTATTCCCTTTCTAACTATTCCCTTTAATGCTTCAGAAACGGCAGAATGGTACATCTATCAAAGTGTCCCTCACTCTGTGGTGATCCGTTCTGGAGCATATTCATGTGAAAAAGGAAGGTTCCAGGTTCGCATCCAAAAATATATTAAACTATGGAAATCTGCAGGTTATCCACTAAATACCTTTTTCGGATGGCACCAACTTAAATATAACCCTAACCAAAAACCTCAACATCTCAACCTCCCAACTAATGGTAAACAAAACGGATCAATTTGCTTCATGAGTAAGAACCCTAAAGGGATACAAATGGGTAATAGTATTTGTACTAATTATGTAGATGTTAACACAGCTTATAAATGTACAAACGATCTCTTACAAAGAGTTCTGCGGTCCTCAAAGATAACAGGCATACCTAATCTCAAAAATAAGAAAACATTCGAAGACCGATGGTTCTTAGAAAATATCTACTTATATTCTGCTTATAATGGAACTTATTTTATTTGTGGTAATAAAGCATATCCCTGGCTCCCAACATCCTGGTCAGGATCTTGCTATTTAGGATACATTGTACCGGCCATTCGTCATGTGATTAATCTTCCTCATGCTTCAGAAGCAGTTGCTCGAAGGAACAAACGTTCCATTTTCTTAAAAGATGCAATTTTTGATAGAATGATTCCTTTCTATCAGAAAATGAGGATGGAGAATAAATTGAATAAAATAACAACCATCATACAAAACTTAGCAGATTACACCGCCACTGCCCTAGATAAAATTTCTGACGAAATGCGAGCAATTTGAACCGTGGTATTACAAAATCGAATGGCACTTGACTATGTGCTAGCTGAAAAAGGTGGCACCTGCGCCCTGATTGGTGCAGAATGGTGCACTTTCATTCCCGATAACTCGAAAGAAGTTAAAGATTTGGCATTACATATCCAAAACGAAATCAAAAAACTTGATCCACCCCAATTTATCTCTCTCTGGGATAAAATTTGTGGGTGGCTTGGACCCACTGGAATGTCCACAATAAGAATAATCTCATTCTCCTGTGTAGCTGTATTCACCATTTACATAACATACCAATGTGCTAAGTGCATAAAAAACCTATTCGCTAAACGCAGGGGACCAACTATCAGAATGATTCAAACTAACCCAACGGTACCCGTAATTGATGAACTTGAGCTGAAATACTATTATTGAAATATTACTGATCAATCAACTATTTGACTATTATTAACATATTGTATCATTTATTAATACTGAATCAGTAGGATCAAATTTGATTAATTCATTAATTATAATAATTATTTTGACTGTATTATTAACATTGTATAATTTATTAATACTGAATCAGTAGGGTCAAGTTTGATTAATCTATTAATTGTAATAATTATTTTGAAATGCCTGTTGTATTTTAAGTGTCAATTTTATTGTTTAAAACTACAATGATTCTTTGCGCTTTTACCTATCCTATCGCATTAATGATGTATTTTAATCTTTTCTGATATATCTCAATTTTTCGATTTATCAAAGGGCCGATTGTAGAAGCCAGGTATTTCGAATACAACTAGTATAGGTAAAAGATAGCTGTTTAAGCATAAATGTTGAGCCCCAGTTTTAATACCCATTTATGCAGCATAATTCACTTTTACTGAAGTCCGTTGTTCTGGCAAATGCATATTTTCAAAGACAGTGTGACATTAAAACAGCAAGATAATTTGACACTGCTTGTGCTAATTGTCAAGGACAGGGACTGAATACACAGCACCATTGTTCACAATGCCGATAACAGTTAGGTCAGAAAAGCTGATGTTGCACATTGAAGATGGACGGCTTGCCATCAAATCAAACGTGTTTGAGTCTAACCCAAACCAATTAGGATTATATTGGGGTGTAATTAGACGACTTAAGACAGATATGAAAGTGTATAACTGAAAAGTTTCTCCCGGCCATTTTAGGTTAGGTTTGGTTTTAGTGTTTAGTTTAGTCAGTTTTGTCCTTTATAGTCTCCATTTTAGAGATGTCTTTTGGGCGTTCTGTCAGTCTAACAGTCTGTGTCAGTGATGTTAGTCCACTTTTGACTTTGAGTTTGAGTTTAGCTGAAGATTAGCTCTCTCTCTCTCTTCATGTTTCATTGCCAGACTTTGGCCTTTAAAAAGTTACTTTCGAGCTGTCTGCCTAAGCAAAGAAAGATAATGTCTGTAATTCTCTGAAAGCTTCGAATTGTCTACGAATTGCCTTTTAAATGACTTTCAAATTGTAATCAAGCGACTACAAATAAAACAATTCTTTTTGGCACCTGAGGAGTTTATACTGCAAATTTCTGCTGAGTTCCAGTATTCGCAAAGTGCTACTGATAACCGAATAGCAGAGATGATATAAATTCCTTCAACTATACACAGTCGAATAATACAAGGAATCGAACAACTTAACACAGTCTACAAATAGTACAAATCTTATAACTTGTCGTATTGCGCCAGGACTTGATTCATCAACTAAGCTTCCCCCAAACTTGGTGTGGTTCGACAGGTTAAGATCCTATAAATTAAAGATTCCTTCAGATGTTAAGATGCCTAAGATGTTAAGTCAGACTAAACGATCTACTATAAATATGTCTGCTTCTGACAAGTCAATGCCAACCATCCAAGACGTCATAAGATTACAGGAAGACGCTCCTGAGAGTGATAAACAAATGTGGAAATGGTTAGGTTGTACATATGATTCTGTTTCCTCTTTATGGACCACGCCTGCACATCAGACTTATATGTCTGATGTGCTGGCTTTATGGGTAATTGAATGTGTACACTTTGCAACTCATTGTGGGGCTCAAGGGACGAGTGATTTGTTGCTGGACACTTGGTGGCACCCTAAAATGCAGGGGTTGGCCCAAAGTATCAGTAATCGGTGTTTGATTTGTCAGCAATATAACACCGGAAAAGGTATCTCTTGTGGGATGGGGCAAACCCCGTTGCCCAGTGGTCCCTTTGAGACGCTCCAAATGGATTACATTGAGTTGGAAAGGTGTCAATGTTATAAATATGTTTTGGTCATTGTGGATGTGTTCAGCAGATGGGTCGAGGCGTATCCAACTATCGATAATAAAGCTGCTACTGTGGTTAAAGTCTTGATGAGGGAATTCATTCCGCGGTACGGTATACCAGCTCAGTTAAGTTCTGATAATGGGCCTCATTTAATTGGACAAATTAACAAGGAGTTTTGCTCACAGTTGGGCATACGCCAGCAGTTACACTGTGCTTATAGACCGCAGGCGGCCGGGTTGGTTGAGAGACACAATCAGACCCTCAAAACTAAATTGGCTAAATTAAGAGCAGACACGGGACTGACATGGCTTAAGTTGCTCCCCGTTGCCCTCTTCCAGCTGCAGGTTACACCTGCAGGACCGGCCCAGCTCTCTCCCGCCGAGATTCTTTATGGCAGGCCTCTTAGAACTCCCTGGAGCCTGCAGGTTCCCAGACTGGTTCAGTTTCATCAGATGACTGAAGAGATGACCACCTATGTTCTAGCCCTCACGCAAGTGCTCAAGGAACTCCATGGCCAGGTCCACGCGGCTCACCAGCCATCGCCCCCGGTACCTAGCTCACTTTCAGTCCAGCCCGGTAGTTATGTCATGGTCAAAAATTGGACTAGGAAGGGGTCGGAGCCGCGATGGGACAGGCCCTTCCAAGTTCTCCTTACCACCCCCACAGCAGTTAAAGTGGAGGGGCGAAGTGCTTGGGTCCACCTACATCACTGTAAATTGAGTCCATCTCCACTACTGTAAAAGGTCGGATACTAAACTGCCTCCCTTCTCCAGTGCTATTTTACAGGTGTGGAGCATGATGGAGTGGCTACGCATCGTCTGTATGATATTTGGCCTCACTTCGCTTGGCGTGTTATTGGCGATGGACATGGAAAAGGGGAATATTATGTATCTGTGTAGCCCCAACCAATCTACAAGGTTACATCACCTCTGCAATGGTGATGTTCTTCGCTGCCCCCATATACGAGGACATGGTATCGGCTCATGGAAGGTCATCAAAGTTAAGGAGAATGCAGGAGTCATGAAGCAGTTGCACCGGTCCCGGCGATGGGAAGGGAACATTATATGGACATTGCCTTGTTTTTGGAATACATGTAAATTTGATTTTGGATGTGTTAAGAGTGGTGCAATAAAGGTAAAATCAGGCCGTCAGGAGAGCGTAGGAAGAGGCTATGAGAAAGTGAAAGGGACTAGAGAGAGGACGGGGCGTATGAGAAGGGAAGTACAGCTAGAACGTAGGTTACCGGGAGATACACTTAAGTTAATTAAAGGCCAAACTGAGGAAAACGAGGGTAGTATGAATCTCTTCTACCAGATTTACCACCGCTTGTATGGCCAGGGACGGGTTGTCTGCTACCCAAACGCCGCAGCGGTGTCTAGGTTATTTTCTGTTTCACCGCTTTGGGGCACTCCCCAAACGGTGGTTCATTGTCAGCATTCCGAACCACTGCCCGAGCAAGTCACTCTTCCTTACGATCCGGATTCAGCACCACCGGCTATTTGCCTTCCCCTTCCTCGGGATAATTCCCATTCACAGTACGATAGGCTGCGACGGTGGAGGGCGTACATACCTAGCCACTTCACTCCCAATAGGGATTCCCGGTCGTACGAGAATTGCTTCAGCAGTGAAGGATACGGCTGTTTGCTGGTAGAGGTGGACACAAATATAACATGTCTGTTTCCCACCTTTACGGACAGGAGGTGCCATATCACCCAGGCGTCTGGCCAATGCGTTTGTTACAACACCACTTGCGTTCCATTGAACGCCGGCCTCCAGCTCCTTTGTGGCTGGGCGAATGTCTCTCATATCACTGTTGGGACTAGGGCTTTCCGCATTGCTAGGCGGCCCGAATGGGCATTTCAAAGTTGGATAAACTGGGCTACTGGAGGGTCCTTACGCAACCGATATGCTGATTGTGATGCTAGCCTGCACACGGAGCAAGGATACTACTTTTTATTTAATGGTACAGCGACCAATGTTTTGTCACCCCCATTTCCCCGCCGAATTGCTATAGGGACTCTAATCCCTACCACAGTCCCCTGCCCTTCGGCGTGGAACCTGCATAATCAGTTAGCACGCCGGGCAGTCTCTGCTGAATTTTGCGAGAACTGGAAAAAACCTCAGGTTCTTGCACCCAACCGGGGCCACTCAGCCGGGTGGGGCATTCTGGGCGTATTGACACTGGGAGGTGTGGGGGGTTCCTTGGCTGTCAGTGATCGGAATTATTTTATTTGCGGCCTTACCATCTTGGGAAATGAAACCTTGGGAGCCCTCGGGGCAATAACTAAGGAGTTGTCTCAGCTACGGTTGTTTGCAATGCAGAACCGGTATGCTCTTGACTATCTTCAGGCCCGTGAGGGTGGGGTATGCGCCATAGTGCAGGGCAAGTGTATCGTGGGAGTTCAAGACTTGACCGCTAACATCACTAAATTTATGGATCGCATACGGGATCACTTGGACGGGATGCAGGATCCTGGCTCTTGGGGTAACTGGGGATTTGGAGGTTGGAAGGACTGGTTGATAAATATGGCCATGTATCGAGTGGTAGCTATCGGCTGCATCTTTGTGGGCCTGGCCATCCTTAAATGTGTGATGGGTAGAATGCGGGGTGCACTGGATCAGATCACCGCCCCAAGAAATTTAACTGTTAAAATCCATGAGGGTGAAGCAGATGAAGGGGGGCTAAGACAGGAATTGGAAATGCAGCGACAGGTCTTTTTGGATGAGGAACCGTAGCTATGGATTGGATAGTTCGGTTATCATGGAATGATAAAAGGAGGGAATGACGAATGTGATATAAAATAGTTACTTTAGAGATATTAGTTAATGTAATGTAGAAATAAGCCACTTTGATTCTGGCAAGTAGAGACAAAGGATTTTAGACCGCATGGAAAAAAGCAGGAAGAGGTGTGTCTATGAGAGTGATGTTGAATTGATAGGGGCCGGAGAAAGGGATTGGAAGTGAGCCAATCAGAATAGATCAAACAAGTCAGGAGGGACATAGGATGACCTATGGGTGTCGAGTATGTGAAACTTGATGCCATTTGAATGTATCAGTACTGATCGCTTTGTCTGGGACATTCACTTAGTTCCTGGGGCAGCAGAGAGCAACATGTTATCTGTATCACTGTGGACTAGGTAGCTTGCAAGCTGAATAAAATAACTAATGTTTTACCTGCAAATCCATCTCGATTTTTATTGAGGCCAGACTGACGGATAAAGAAATTTGGGATTCAACATTTGCGAGGGAAATGAGCTGGAGAGGCTGAATTACCAGTGAAGGAAATTCAAAAGATACAATATGAGACTTTGATATGAGCTATGAGAGCATTGTTGAATTGGGCCCTGGTAGCTCAGTCGGTAGAGCATCAGACTTTTAATCTGAGGGTCCAGGATTCAAGTCCCTATCAGGGCTTTGATTAAGGCTCAAGGTGTTTGCTTCCCAATGAATGGTCAGAAATAAAAAATAAAGAATGCAGGATGCTTTATGGAAAGTGGAAGAACCGTGACAACGTCGTGTTTGTCAAATTGCAAGAGCCGTCCTGAATTTTCAAGAATTTTTGCTAGATTTTCAGTGAATGTAAAAACTCTCCTGGTCTTGTCCTGCATTATACCACTGTAGTTTTCTGGCCAAGTTTAATCACTTCCCAATTCACAAAATATTTCCTGTTTGTATACTTCTTTCCTGCAGAACTGCTTTTAAATTAATAACTTTCAGAAATAACTGCAATTTTTACAGTTTCAAAAGCCCAGTGCCGATGAATATTTTAGTTTGCACTCTCAAAGTCAGCAGGAGAAATCAACAATACTGATGTTTAATCAAAACAATTGAAATCTGTTCTACACTTGCAAACATGTCTGGTAGGTTGGTGCTGTGGCTTAAATGGTTAAAGTGCCTGTCTTGTAAACAGGTGATCCTGAGATCAAATCTCAACAATACATTTACACTTTCAGGTCAAAGCATGTAGCCTGTGAAAAATGCTTGTCATTTAATGGTGAACACAGAAAATGTTGACAACATTTCTGTCGTGCTGTCCTTCAAGATTGCTTTTCCTTGATTTATGTCAAACTTGATTCAAAATTCCATATCTCCCACTTTTCACGCAACTTCCATTTTCCTCATCTACTCCATTGCATGTAACCTCGCTTCAGCTCTGAATAAGGGTCACACGGATTTGAAACATTAACTTTGTGTCTGGCTCCACAGACATCCTCAAATTTTATTTACTTCAATCTAATCAATTTTAGTTTCTCATGCAGATTCACAACATGTGCAGTATTTTCCTTTGAATGCACGACAGGATTGACCTCAGGAAATCGAGAAGGAACATTTTGAATGTCTGTCAGCGATGTCTGTGAGCAAAGATTGACTGATTAAATGATTTACTCTGATGAAGAGTGACGCAGCCTCGAAACGTTAGCTCGGTTCTCTCTTCACAGATGCTGCCAGACCCACTGAGATTTTCCATCATTTCCTGTTTTTTTTCAGATTTCATAACTGCAGTAATTTGCCTTTTTATTGGACGATATATGTTGCTGCATGTCAGCAAGAACGATTTGGGCGGGATAAAGGATGGGGCGTTTTCCATGAAGATGTGGCATTTGCAGATCTATTTTCACCCTGAAAATTTGCAATTTGCATAATTTGTTACTTTACTCGATGAGCTTACTTGCGTTCACACTCTGCCACAACAAACAACAGATGACACACTTTATTCCCTCTCTCAAAATCCAATCTGTATCTCTGCAGCTTCCCACTGATATCTCAGCGAACTAACCGTAATCTTCAATGTCTTGAAGTCCCAGTGCATGTCCCTGGGTAACAACAGTTGTCACATCACAGGTCATTGGTAAAATGCGAGTCCAAGTTGAAGAATTTGAGAAAGAAAGCCGAAGGGAGGCTGCCGGTCTGCTTGCGAGGGAAATGAGCTGGAGAGGCTGAATGACCAGTGAAGGAACTTCAAAAGATACAATATGAGACTTTGAAGTGAGCTATGAGAACACTTTTATAATGGGCCCTGGTAGCTCGGTCGGTAGAGCATCAGACTTTTAATCTGAGGGTCCAGGGTTCAAGTCCCTGTCAGGGCTTTGATTTTGGCTCAAGGCGTTTGCTTCCCAATGAACGGTCGGAAATAAAAATAAAGAATGCAGGATGCTTTATGGAAAGTGGAAGAACCGTGACAACGTCGTGTTTGCCAAATTGCAACAGCCGTCCGGAATTTTCAAGAATTTTTGCTAGATTTTCAGTGAATGTAAAAACTCTCTCCTGGTCTTATCCAGCATTATACCACTGTACTTTTCTGGCCATGTTTAATCACTTCCCAATTCGCAAAATATTTCCTGTTTGTATACTTCTTTCCTGCAGAACTGCTTTTAAATTAATAGCTTTCAGAATAACTGCAATTTTTACAGTTTCAAAAGGCCACTGCTGATGAATATTTTAGTTTGCACTCTTAAAGTCAGCAGGAGAAATCAACAATACTGATGTTTAATCAAAACAATTGAAATCTGTTCTACACTTGCAAAGCTGTCTTGCAGATTGGTGCTGTGGCTTAGATGGTTAAAGCGCTTATCTTATAAACAGGAGATCCTGAGTTCAAATCTCAGCTGTACATTTATACATTCAGATTTAAGCATGTAGCCTATGAAGAATGCTCCTCATTCAATGGTGCAAACAGGAAATGGTGTAAATGTTTCTGTGGTACTGACCTTCAACATTGCTTTCCCTTGATTTATCTCAAACTTGATTCAAACTTCCATATCTCCCACTTTTCACGCAACTTCCATTTTCCTCATCGACTCCATTGCATGTAACCTCGCTTCAGCTCTGAATAAGGATCACACGGATTTGAAAAATTAACTTTGTGTCTGGCTCCACAGAAATCCTCAAATTTTATGAGCTTTAATCCAATCATTTTTAGTTTCTCATGCACATTCACAACATGTGCAGTATTTTCCTTTGAATGCACGACAGGATTGACCTCAGGAAATCCAGTAGGAACATTCTGAATGTCTGTCAGCGATGTCTGTGGGCAAAGATTGAATGATTAAATGATGTACTCTGATGAAGTGTGACCCAGCCTCAAAGCGTTAGCTCAGTTCTCTCTTCACAGATGCTGCCAGACCCACTGAGATTTTCCATCATTTCCTGTTTTTTTTCAGATTTCACATCTGCAGTGATTTGCCTTTTTATTGGACGATATATGTTGCTGCATGCTAGCAAGAACGATTTGGGCGGGATAAAGGATGGGACGTTTTCCATGAAGATGTGGCGTTGACAGATCTATTTACACCCTGAAACTTTGCGATTTCCATAATTTGTTACTTTACTAGATGAGCTTACTTGCGTTCACACGCTGCCACAACAAACAACAGATGACACGCTTTATTCCCTCTCTCAAAATACAATCTGTATCTCTGCAGCTTCCCACTGATATCTCAGCGAACTAGTGTAATCTTCAATGTCTTGAAGTCCCAGTGCATGTCCCTGGGTAACAACAGTTGTCACATCACAGGTCATTGGTAAAATGCGAGTCCAAGTTGAAGAATTTGAGAAAGAAAGCCGAAGGGAGGCTGCCGGTCTGCTTGCGAGGGAAATGAGCTGGAGAGGCTGAATGACCAGTGAAGGAAATTCAAAAGATACAATATGAGACTTTGAACTGAACTATGAGCACATTTTTGTAATTGGCCCTTGTAGCTCAGTCGGTAGAGCATCAGACTTTTAATCTGAGGGTCCAGGGTTCAAGCCCCTGTCAGGGTTTTGATTTTGGCTCAAGGCCTTTGCTTCCCAATGAACGGAAATAAAAATAAAGAATGCAGGATGCCTCAAGGAAAGTGGAAGAACCGTGACAACGTCGTGTTTGCCAAATTGCAACAGCCGTCCAGAATTTTCAAGAAATTTTTGCTAGATTTTCAGTGAATGTGAAAACTCTCTCCTGGTCTTATCCAGCATTATACCACTGTAGTTTTCTGGCCATGTTTAATCACTTCCCAATTCGCAAAATATTTCCTGTTTGTATACTTCTTTCCTGCAGAACTGCTTTTAAATTAATAACTTTCAGAAATAACTGCAATTTTTACAGTTTCAAAAGCCCAGTGCCGATGAATATTTTAATTTGCACTCTCAAAGTCAGCAGGAGAAATCAACAATACTGATGTTTAATCAAAACAATTGAAATCTGTTCTACACTTGCAAAGCTGTCTTGCAGATTGATGCTGTGGCTTAGATGGTTAAAGCGTGTGTTTTATAATCAGGAGATTCTGAGTTCAAATCTCAGCAGTACCTTTATACATTCAGGTTTAAGCATGTAGCCTGTGAAGAATGCTCCTCATTTAATGGTGAACACAGAAAATGTTGACATCATTTCTGTGGTACTGACCTTCAAAATTGTTTTCGCTTGTTTTATGTCAAACTTGATTCAAACTTCCATATCTCCCATTTTTCACGCAACTTCCATTTTCCTCATCTGCTCCATTGCATGTAACTTCGATTCAGCTCTGAATAAGGATCACACGGATTTGAAACATTAACTTTGTGTCTGGCTCCACAGACATCCTCTAATTTTCTGAGCTTTAATCCAATCATTTTTAGTTTCTCATGCCGATTCACAACATGTGCAGTATTTTCCTTTGAATGCACGAGAGGATTGCCCTCAGGAAATACAGTAGGAACATTTTGAATGTCTGTCAGCGATGTCTGTGAGCAAAGATTGAATGGCTAAATGATTTACTCTGATGAAGAATGACCCTGCCTCGAAACTTTAGCTCGGTTCTCTCTTCACAGATGCTGCCAGACCCACTGAGATTTTCCATCATTTCCTGTTTTTTTTCAGATTTCAAATCTGCAGTAATTTGCCTTTTTATTGGACGATATATGTTGCTGCATGTCAGCAAGAACGATTTGGGCGGGATAAAGGATGGGGCGTTTTCCATGAAGATGTGGCATTTGCAGATCTATTTACACCCTGAAAATTTGCAATTTGCATAATTTGTTACTTTACTCGATGAGCTTACTTGCGTTCACACTCTGCCACAACAAACAACAGATGACACACTTTATTCCCTCTCTCAAAATCCAATCTGTATCTCTGCAGCTTCCCACTGATATCTCAGCGAACTAACCGTAATCTTCAATGTCTTGAAGTCCCAGTGCATGTCCCTGGGTAACAACAGTTGTCACATCACAGGTCATTGGTAAAATGCGAGTCCAAGTTGAAGAATTTGAGAAAGAAAGCCGAAGGGAGGCTGCCGGTCTACTTGCGAGGGAAATGAGCTGGAGAGGCTGAATGACCAGTGAAGGAAATTCAAAAGATACAATATGAGACTTTGAAGTGAGCTATGAGAACACTTTTATAATGGGCCCTGGTAGCTCGGTCGGTAGAGCATCAGACTTTTAATCTGAGGGTCCAGGGTTCAAGTCCCTGTCAGGGCTTTGATTTTGGCTCAAGGCGTTTGCTTCCCAATGAACGGTCGGAAATAAAAATAAAGAATGCAGGATGCTTTATGGAAAGTGGAAGAACCGTGACAACGTCGTGTTTGCCAAATTGCAACAGCCGTCCGGAATTTTCAAGAATTTTTGCTAGATTTTCAGTGAATGTAAAAACTCTCTCCTGGTCTTATCCAGCATTATACCACTATAGTTTTCTGGCCATGTTTAATCACTTCCCAATTTGCAAAATATTTCCTGTTTGTATACTTCTTTCCTGCAGAACTGCTTTTAAATTAATAGCTTTCAGAATAACTGCAATTTTTACAGTTTCAAAAGCCCAGTGCTGATGAATATTTTAGTTTGCACTCTCAAAGTCAGCAGGAGAAATCAACACTACTGATGTTTAATCAAAACAATTGAAATCTGTTCTAAACTTGCAATGCTGTCTTGCAAATTGGTGCTGTGGCTTAGATGGTTAAAGCACCTGTCTCGTGAACAGGGGATCCTGAGTTCAAATCTCAGCAGTGCCTTTATACATTCAGGTCAAAGCATGTAGCCTGTGAAGAATGCTCCTCATTTAATGGTGAACACAGAAAATGTTGACATCATTTCTGTGGTACTGACCTTCAAAATTGTTTTCGCTTGTTTTATGTCAAACTTGATTCAAACTTCCATATCTCCCATTTTTCACGCAACTTCCATTTTCCTCATCGACTCCATTGCATGTAACTTCGATTCAGCTCTGAATAAGGATCACACGGATTTGAAACATTAACTTTGTGTCTGGTTCCACAGACGTCCTCAAATTTGATGAGCTTTAATCCAATCATTTTTATTTTCTCATGCAGATTCACAGATTTACTCTGATGAAGAGTGACCCAGCCTCGAAACGTTAGCTCGGTTCTCTCTTCACAGATGCTGCCAGACCCACTGAGATTTTCCATCATTTCCTGTTTTTTTTCAGATTTCACATCTGCAGTAATTTGCCTTTTTATTGGACGATATATGTTGCTGCATGTCAGCAAGAACGATTTGGGCGGGATAAAGGATGGGGCGTTTTCCATGAAGATGTGGCGTTGACAGATCTATTTACACCCTGAAATTTGCGATTTGCATAATTTGCTACTTTACTAGATGAGCGTACTTGCGTTCACACTCTGCCACAACAAACACCAGATGACACCCTTTATTCCCTCTTTTAAAATACAATCTGTATCTCTGTAGCTTCCCACTCATATCTCAGCGAACTAACCTTAATCGTCAATGTCTTGAAGTCCCAGTGCATTGTCCCTGCGCAACAACAGTTGCCACATCGCAGGTCATTGGTAAAGTGCGAGTCCAAGTTGAAGAATTTGGGAAAGGAAACCAAAGGGAGGCTGCCGATCTGCTTGTGACGAATGTGATATAAAATAGTTACTTTAGAGATATTAGTTAATGTAATGTAGAAATAAGCCACTTCGATTCTGGCAAGTAGAGACAAAGGATTTTAGACCGCATGGAAAAAAGCAGGAAGAGGTGTGTCTATGAGAGTGATGCTGCATTGATAGGGGCCGGAGAAAGGGATTGGAAGTGAGCCAATCAGAATAGATCAAACAAGTCAGGAGCGACATAGGATGACCTCTGGGTGTCAAGTATGTGAAACTTGATGCCATTTGAATGTATCAGTACTGATCTCTTTGTCTGGGACATTCACTTAGCTCCCGGGGCTGCAGAGAGCAACATGTTATCTGTATCACTGTGGACTAGGTAGCTTGCAAGCTGAATAAAATAACTAATGTTATACCTGCAAATCCATCTCGACTTTTATTGAGGCCAGACTGACGGATAAAGAAATTTGGGATTCAACATTTGGTGCCGAAAACCGGGATTTCTCAGGGCGATCCTGGTCCAACTGCGAAATCAGAATTTGACTGATATTGAACAGGAGGATGGGGAACGAGGGCCCTCAATGTAGAACTGGAAAATGAACGCGCATTGATTGTTCCGCTCTTCTTATCGTCTGATTAATCTGGTCACTCGCGGTTGGCAGAGAAAGACCGCCTCGACGAAATCACAGGTCAGTCTGGGGATTAGCATTTTAATTGATGGGATTTCATTTGTGAGTTAATTCGGCTGGGGTAGGCTATATTGTTGATGGGACATTTAAAACTATAAATGGTTCAACTTCATTTGTGAGTTAATTCGGCTGGGGAAGGCTATATTGTTGATGGGACATTTAAAACTATAAATGGTTCAACTTCATTTGTGAGTTAATTCGGTTGGGTTAGGTTATGGGAGGTCGATGCGACATTTGAAATTGAAAATGGTTCACCTCCATGTGTGTGTGTGTTAAAAATATAGTTGATTAAGCTAAAATTATCTCCTTGGACTGTAGTGGCGAAAAACGCAGTTCCGAGGACTAGTTGAGATTATGGGGAATTCCTTGGATAGCACAAATGATCCAGGCATGCCACTGCAAATATTATGTGATAAGTATCCGGACAAAGCGAAGGATTTTAGAAAATTGTCAGCACAGTTACGAACTAAAATGGGAGATGAATGGCCACTAGGGGGCAGCAAAGACCTAGAAATGGTTAAGAAAATCCAGGGACAAATTTGGAGAAAAAATCAAAGTATGAAAGCTAAAGAATTAATTGGATTATGGAGGCAATATTGTCAAGAGGAAAGAGATAAGATTATGTTGTCTAGCTGGCAGGACAATGCCCTTGAAATGGGGATTCCAATTAGTGAACAGGGTAACCTAAAAACATTACAGATCTTGAAAAAGGAATGTGCATTTAAAAAAAGAGCAAGTAGAGACAGGAAAGACGCGGGTCAAACAAGAGATGAGGTACGTAGTTCAATGGCTGGCCTTGAATTGACAGAAAAAGAAAAATTCAATAATTTGGAAAAGTCAGTAAAAGTTCTGTCTACACCCGTAGCATGGACTGCGCTCATTCCAGAACCACCAGAGTACAATAATATATACCCAGTCATTGCTCCCCAGATTCCAAATATGCCAGAAACTCAAGCCCTTTTGGATGATAGTGTGGGTGATAGTGTGGGTCCTGATTTACCAACTTCACGACCAGAAGAGCAAAAGAAACTCTGTCCCACAAGCCCAGTTAGCTCTAGGACAAGATCTCGGACAGCGAGAGAGGGGCTTGACCCTCACCAGAAACAATTAAGCATATCACCTAAGTCTCTCCAAACTAAGGAGAAACCACAAGATTCGGGAACAAAGGAAGCTGAAACAACTTCTTTTGAAGAGAAAGAACTCCCCCTAGTGACAGGGAGAGATGTTGAAGTCTTGGAACAGCCAGGGGAAATAGCTAGAGTGCCCCCTGGTGACATTCGGAGACAGTTACCGATTAGGAAGATGCGAAACCCCGACGCAGTGACTGCGGGAGCGAACCCCACGATAGACGTTTACTTCCCATGGACACCCAGTGAGATGATGGCTATTATGGCTACAATCCCAGATAGAAAAAAATCTCCTGCTGCCTTCGTGGATTCCTTGAGAACTACCATCTCAATTTATCAAGCTGATTCAAGGGACCTCTGGGCCCTAGTCCAGCAGATTTTAACCCCAGCAGAGTACCGCAATTATCTTAACCACCTGAATTATGCTAGTCATGCCGCACTTCAGCAGGCCTATGCGTTAGACGACGATGGAAGGACACAGATCTTGAATGCGTTGAATACACATTTCAAAGGCCCATAAATCTTTCTGTTATCTTAGACTTAAAACCTAAGAAGACTGAAGAGCCAGAGGAATTTCTGGAGCGTTTTAATGAAATCTACCGGGGGCAGTCAGGCGATTTGCTGTATCAAAATGGTCAGAATTCCCCTCAATATTGTGCTATGTTAATGCATTGCCTACCACCTTCTGTGGTTACTGCTGTGAAATGTAGTAACATGAATTGGACAGAGAACGACCCTTCCCAGATGGCAAGGGTAGTCAGATTTTATTGGAAGGAGGGTGTAGGCCAAGAAGGTGGCTCAGTTACAAAGCTTAAGACTGAGTATGTAATGAAAAAGGATGATTGGCGATCCCAACAAGCGGCAGAAATGGCAGTTTACCAGCAGGAGCCCCAATATAGTGACTTTGGGTGGGTGGATCAGCGAAGAGGAGGATACCAAACCCACCCAAAGGGACCCTCACCCCCTTTTTATGGCCCACCGAACGAATCAACATCTCTACAACCGCAGCCCCCTCTGAGGGCCCATTGGTCTACTGGAAGAAGAGGACGGGGCAGAAATAGAGGGAGCAATGCATGTTTTAATTGCGGCCATGTAGATCACTGGCAACAGGAATGCCCCTTTAAAAGACAGGCAGTAGAAGGAGATTATCCGACCCAAAGGAGAGGGTACCCACCAAGGGGAGGACAGACGAGATACACTGACTTCTCCCAGGAAAACCCTTTCCCAACACAGGATTGACTAGCTAATTTAGCCATAAGGACTCTCCAATCGGACAGGGAACCTATTATCTCTCTGCAGATAGGAGATCAACATCACTCATTTGTAATCGACACCGGGGCAGCCATGTCTTCTGTGCAATCAGCACTTAAATTACCATTATCCGACCACACGCAGCAATTGTCAGGGTTCCAAGGACAGGTGTGTGAGTATCCTATTTCTGAACCTATGACAGTCACTTACGAGAATAAGTCTGCAGAGCATCAGTTTGTAGTGACTACTGGATTGGACTGTAACTTGTTGGCCCGAGATTTACTGTGTATCTTCCAGCTACAGCTAGAATGCGGAGATGAGGGGGTAACGGTTACATCATGGAGGATGAGACAACAGTGCTATGTTTCTATCACCCCCCAGTGGTGGACGTTAGATGTTGAACAGTCACTGCATCACGTTACCATGGCCTATGACAGAACTGGACGAAACAGGGAGTTGGAGGACAAATACCGGCCATTACTTGAGACCGAATGGCCAGTCAAGGTTACACCCACAGTCACGGGAAAAGAAGGTACAGCCGATTTTGTTACAATATCACCACATTTATGGCCACAGTCAGATTCGGTAAGCCCTCATATTACACGTCAGGTCCATGACCAGTACCATGCCAGGGATATGGGGCGAATGGTCAGGAGGGCGGTGGATCATTCGGATCCAACAGACTACGCACTTCAAGTCATGCCGGACGGCACTACCATAAAATATTTTGAGGTCCCTGAAACGATTAACACTCGACTGCAGCATCACAGGGGACATGATGTGTTGGAATATGTCAATCCACAGGTCTGGGCGGAATACCCATCACAAGTGGGAAAGACAAATGTTACACCTATTAAGGTGATGATTAAGGATCATGTAAAGCTACCTTCCATTCGACTATACCCCCTGAAATCTCAAGCTGCTCCATCAATAGATAAATTAATCCGAGAGCTGTTGAAACAGGGTATTTTGGTCCCTTGCCAATCAGAATGTAACACCCCCATACTTGCTGTGCCTAAACCAGCCAAACCAGACCAGTACCGATTAGTACAGGATTTACGTTCAATTAATGCCATCGTACAGCCGTTACATGCTTTCGTCCCTAACCCTGCCCACATACTGGCTCAAATTCCAGCTCAAGCCCGGGTCTTCGCCGTAATTGACCTTCAGCACGCCTTCTTTGCCCTCCCACTTGCGACTGAAAGTCAATATTTGTTTGCCTTCACTTCCAATGGACAGCAGTATACCTGGACCCGACTGCCACAGGGGTTCGTCAATTCACCTACACTCTTCTCCAGATGTCTGCAGACCCAACTCCAGGCCTTGACATTGGAGCATGGTTCCACTCTGGTGCAGTGTGTACATGACATATTGGTGGCAAGTCCTGACGAGCCCAGTAATAGGGATGATGTGATCCAATTATTGAACCACCTATCCTCGTTGGGTTATGTTGTTTCACAAGCAAAGGTCTTGGTGGCTCAGAGAAAAGTTAAGTTCTTAGGAGTTTTACTTACAGCCACAGAAAGAAGTCTCGAACCCAGTAGGATTGAACCAATATGCCAATTCCCCGCCCCTACAATAGCCAAGGAGGTTCGTCATTGGCTGGGTATGATGAATTATTGTCGGCAGTGGATACCAAACATCGCTGTCTATACAAAGCTGCTGACGCCTTACACTAGTGAAGGGGGGAATTTTACTCTCACCACCGAGGCACTCGAGGCCTTCCGTTGCCTGAAGCAGGCCTTGCTACAAGCACCGGCCCTCGGTAGGCCCCTATACGACCGACCATTCCAGATATACTGTACTGTTCTGGAAGGATGTTCAACAGCGGTACTCACCCAGCAACATGGGGACAAGCACCGGCCCGTAGCATATTACTCTTCCAAACTCGACCCAGTGGCGTTGGGCCACCCTGTTTGCACCCAGATCTTGGCAGCGATATACAATAGTTTTCAGGCTGCTGCCAACATCGCTCTCCAACAGGATATTACGGTGTATAGCTCCCACTCGGTAATCGCACTATTGGGGCAACTGCAGACTCAGCATCTTACCGCAGCTCGTCAGAATAGGTATGAGATATACCTTTTGAACAATCCACGTCTGACATTTAAATACTGTACCACTATCAATCCAGCCTGTTTTCTCAGTGGTCCCCCTGTCAATGAGGACGCGCCTGGTCACGACTGTTTAGCCTTGATTCAGGAAACTACAACAATAAGGGACGATCTGAGTGATATTCCGTTAGAACAACCTGACATGATTATGTATGTTGATGGCAGTGCATTAGTAAGCCCCACTGGCCGGAGACTGTCGGGTTATGCAATCATAGATCAGGATGGTCTGATTCTAGAAGCGGCAGCTTTCCAGACCCCTTACTCAGCACAACAAGTCGAACTTTTTGCCCTCACCCGTGCATGTATACTGGGGGGAGATCGCCGGGTAAATATCTACACTGACTCCCGATATGCTTTTGGGGTAGTTCATGACTTCGGACAACTCTGGAAGAATAGGGGATTCCTTACCTCGGCAGGCACAGAAATATCCAACCGGGGTTTAGTTAATGACCTACTGCAGGCCCTCCTTATGCCCGCGCAGATTTCCGTTATTAAATGCGCTGCCCACACGAATGGTACAACCCCAGTTGACGTTGGTAATGAACGAGCAGATTGTGCAGCGCGAACAGCCGTGCAAATTCAGCAAGTGATGGTGTAGAAGACAGATATGAAAGTGTATAACTGAAAAGTTTCTCCCGGCCATTTTAGGTGAGGTTTGGTTTTAGTGTTTAGTTTAGTCAGTTTTGTCCTTTATAGTCTCCATTTTAGAGATGTCTTTTGGGCGTTCTGTCAGTCTAACAGTCTGTGTCAGTGATGTTAGTCCACTTTTGACTTTGAGTTTGAGTTTAGCTGAAGATTAGCTCTCTCTCTCTCTTCATGTTTCATTGCCAGACTTTGACCTTTAAAAAGTTACTTTCGAGCTGTCTGCCTAAGCAAAGAAAGATAATGTCTGTAATTCTCTGAAAGCTTTGAATTGTTTACGAATTGCCTTTTAAATGACTTTCAAATTGTAATCAAGCGACTACAAATAAAACAATTCTTTTTGGCACCTGAGGAGTTTATACTGCAAATTTCTGCTGAGTTCCAGTATTCGCAAAGTGCTACTGATAACCGAATAGCAGAGATTATATAAATTCCTTCAACTATACACAGTCGAATAATACAAGGAATCGAACAACTTAACACAGTCTACAAATATTATAAATCTTACAACTTGTCGTATTGCGCCAGGACTTGATTCATCAACTAAGCTTCCCCCAAACTTGGCGTAGTTCGACAGGTTAAGAATCTCTATAAATTATAGTTTCCTTTAATTGGCGAGCCAGCCAGGAGTCGAACCTAGAATCTTCTGATTGCAAGTCATTCGTTTTGGCGTAGTCAGGCAGTGGGGGGGAGTACTGAGGACGACCTTCGGAGGCCCAGGTGACGCCGGAAAGCTTCGAAGATAATCGGAGGAGGTCGGGAACCTTCGGGAAGCTTCGGAGACAATCGGAGGAGGCCCAGAAGACAGCCGGAACCCACGGCTAGACTAGGGTAAGAAATATCTTTTTCACCCATTAAAAGTCTTAAAGCCGCATCAATCAGTACTTCGACCCTTGAAAAGAACATTTTTTATAAACTGTGTTAAATAAATCAAGTGCCAGTCGGTCAGACTATCAGACGTGACTGGAAGATGAGTCACTGCAGTAACTAAAATAAAACGGCAGTCAGCGATCAAGAAAAGTTATGGCTGATCCTAATCAAAGTGTAGATTCAGAGACTTTAGAAGGCAGAAAATTACTCCCCACTACATCCAAGGGGGGTGCTGGAATACCAGATGTTTCTGTTGAAGATACGTTGGGGGATTGTAGATCTTTCACTCGTAGATATTTTAACCTATGTGAAACCTCAAAGAAAATTGAATCAAAGTATGATATCCCCAGAGGACAGTGGTCCTTCAATAATATCAAGAGTGCATGGGGAAAATGCACACGATTACACGGTGCAGAACGTGTAAAATGGTCCTTGGTAATTACGGGACAGATACACAGTCAGCAAGAGATCATTGTTAAAAATAAAAGTGATCATCAGCTTCAGTCCACTAAAGACCAACTAAGTGCAGTTCTTGAAGATTTGCAAGATGCAAAATCCAAACTTGAGCATTATGATGAAATTAGAACAGATTTGCAAAATAAAACCTCTGAACTCCAGCAGTTGTCTGTTCAAATCGGAGAATTTCAAAATCAAGTTTTTAAAGTGGAGTCAAAATACCAACAGTTACAATTAAATACTGAACGAAATGATGATAAGTATAGGTCTACTAAAAGGCAACTAATTACAGTTGTTGAAGAATTGCAAGATGCAAAATCCAAACTTGAAAGAGATTTGCAAGATGCAAAATCCAAACTTGAGCATTCTGATGAAATTAAAACAGATTTGCAAGTTGCAAAATCCAAACTTGAGCATTATGATGAAATTAAAACAGATTTGCAAGATGCAAAATCCAAACTTGAAACAGAATTGCAAGTTGCAAAATCCAAACTTGAGCATTATGATGAAATTAAAACAGAATTGCAAGATGCAAAATCCAAACTTGAAACAGAATTGCAAGATGCAAAATCCAAACTTGAGCATTATGATGAAATTAAAACAGAATTGCAAGATGCAAAATCCAAACTTGAAACAGATTTGTAAGATGCAAAATCCAAACTTGAGCATTCTGATGAAATTAAAACAGATTTGCAAGTTGCAAAATCCAAACTTGAGCATTATGATGAAATTAAAACAGATTTGCAAGATGCAAAATCCAAACTTGAAACAGAATTGCAAGTTGCAAAATCCAAACTTGAGCATTCTGATGAAATTAAAACAGATTTGCAAGATGCAAAATCCAAACTTGAAACAGAATTGCAAGATGCAAAATTGAAACTTGAGCATTCTGATGAAATTAAAACAGAATTGCAAGATGCAAAATCCAAACTTGAAACAGATTTGCAAGATGCATAATCCAAACTTGAGCATTCTGATGAAATTAAAATAGGTTTGCAAGTTGCAAAATCCAAACTTGAGCATTATGATGAAATTAAAACAGAATTGCAAGATGCAAAGTCCAAACTTGAGCATTATGATGAAATTAAAATAGATTGCAAGATGCAAAATCCAAACTTGAAACATAATTGCAAGTTGCAAAATCCAAACTTGAGCATTATGATGAAATTAAAACAGAATTGCAAGATGCAAAATCCAAACTTGAAACAGATTTGCAAGATGCAAAATCCAAACTTGAGCATTCTGATGAAATTAAAACAGATTTGCAAGTTGCAAAATCCAAACTTGAGCATTATGATGAAATTAGAACAGATTTGCAAAACAAAACCTCTGAACTCCAGCAATTTCAAATCCAAGTTTTTAAAGTGGAGTCAAAATACCAACAGTTGCAATTAACTACTGAGCGAAGCGATGATGAGTATAGGTCCACTAAAAAGCAACTAATTGCAGTTGTTGAAGAATTGCAAGATGCAAAATCCAAACTTGAGCATTATGATGAAATTAAAACAGATTTGCGAAACAAAACCTCTGAACTCCAGCAGTTATCTTTTCAAATAACAGAATTCCAAAATCAAGTCTTTGAAGTGGAGTCAAAATACCGACAATTGCAATTAAAAACTGAGCGAATTGAACTTGAAAATTGCAAGTTAGTGAAAGAAAGATGTGTTTTAGAAAGGAATATAACCAGCGTGACTGAACATTGCAATTCTTTGACAAACATGCTTTCTGTACAAAAGATTGAACAAACTCAGAAAGCAGTCCAAGCCACCCACCTAGTGGCACAATCGGCAATTGCACAGCCGAGATCAATTGTTAAACATAAATCATTTTCTCTGTCGGATGAATCAGACGAAGATAGTGTTCCTACAATACAAAATACTAAAGCAATTCGACTAGCCCCTTTAAAACACAAACGGGTTAGGGTTGGAAGCAAAAAAATAGAAGAAGATGGTGAAACTATCACTAGAAACATATTTGACCACCAATGGGTTCATGAACAAATTGATCCTTCTAAAATTGACGAATGGTCCAAGGGTCTTCCACACCCTAAAAAGGGTGGTATGACCACATGGGATGGAATTCACAGATTACAAGCCATTTACAGTCTCCACCCACTTGATGGAGTACAAATTCTGACTATCATGCTAGGTACTCGTATAAGTTTAACCCTTAAAAATGAAGTAGAAGTTCCCTTTGGAGACGATTTGCAAAATTTAGAAGCTGGTTGGCAAGCAGTCAAGAATTGGCTATTAAAATTCCGTCCCCCGAGGACCAATTGGTCTAAGATCACAGCTTGCATTCAAAAAAATGATGAAGATATTCAGGATTTTGAGGAAAGATTTTTACATACTTGGATGGAATATTCAGGGATGACACTCGACCAGGAAAATGACACATGGGATGCAAGCACTTTAAGTCCATTAAAAACGGCTTTTATAGCCGGTGTTAAACCTGGAATTTCTGCTGCCTTGAATTTGGTTTTACCAGCTTGGGCCACAGCTGGCACATACCGAGACATAGTTGACCGATGCATTCAGATAGATCGTGGTTTGTACAATCAGGCAACTTTTAACACTGCAGCTGCTCAAATGCAGCCTATTGCTCAAATCCAGCCCATGTTACCTGCTGCTCCAGCGGCGGCTGTTGCAGCACCTGCAGGAATATCAGCAGGAACTACAATTTCACCACCGGCGCCAGGGCAAACATGTACCCTTGCTCCATTAAAATCACGTAAGGAAATACAACAATGTCTTTTCTGTGGTAGAGTAGGACACTGGATGGCAAAATGCTATCAAAAACAACGGATGGATTCAAGAGATGATAATGAAGTAGAAAATATTAATTACAATACATACCCACCTCGTGGTCAATTACGTAACTCACACAAACAAGATGCACCTAGGGTTACGTTCCAACAAGACACACCCAGACTTGCGTACAGGGATTCTAGACCCTCCCAGCCGTACCCACGTAGGGAGGAACCGTACCCACGTAGGGACGAGCTGTACCCACGTAGGGAGGAACCGTACCCACGTAGGGACGAGCTGTACCCACGTAGGAATCTATACGATGATGATAATGCTATGAATGAAATGTTAAACAGCTGTCCTCCAGCTCAAAGAAGTTCTCTGTATGATAATTCAAAAAACTACTAGAACCCACTCTTGATGATTCTCTCCATTTCTCTCTACATGCACTTGTGGAACAAAAAAATGATGGACTATATATTTCATTAAGAGTGGGAGGCATTTATATCGATTTTTTATTCGACACTGGAGCTGAACTTACCTGTGTTACTGAACAGAGTGCTGCTTTCTTTCCCCTAACTGTAGAAACAATTGAAGCTTTTGCTGCAGGAGGAGGCTCGGTCACTCTTCGGAAGACTAAACCACTGCTTTTAGAATTTGGACCACATCAACTGATGACATCAATATGGGTAGGTCCGGTAACACAAGCACTTCTAGGTATGGACATCTTATCACAACTAAATTCTTCACTCAATTTCAATAATGGAAAAATCACCTGGTCCATTAGACACATCAAAAAAGATGAAATACAAAGCCATCCAATTTGGGCAATTGACAAAAATGATTGTGGCCTTTTAAAAATGGAACCAGTCACTTTTATGGGATCCGCTCCACCTTGTGCCAAACAATACCCTATTAATAAAACTTCAATTCAAGGCATTCTACCTATAATAAAACAACTTGAAGAGAGGGGTATTTTAATGCGCATTCACAGTTCATCAAACAGCCCTGTATGGCCTGTAAAAAAGGCTAATGGCACATGGCGCCTCACTATTGACTATAGAAAGGCAAATCAATTCATTGTCAGAAAAGCTCCTTTAGTGGCAGATCCATCTACAATCTTTAACTCTTTAACTCCTGACCTTCAATGGTTTTCAGTTATTGACATGGCAAATGGCTTCTGGTCAGTACCACTGGCTAAACATGTACAACCATGGTTTGCTTTTACAGTCAATCAGCAACAGCACACATGGACTAGACTACCGCAAGGTTTTCATAATAGCCCAACTGTTTACCACATGGCTCTGCAGAATCATCTCAGGCAACTGCCTGATCTGCCTTCCACCATTATTCAGTATGTAGATGATGTTCTAATAGCCTCCATCAATAAAGATGATCATGACAAAGACTTACGGGTGGTCTTGAACCACCTCAGTACAAATGGTCACAAAGCTAGCTTTGCCAAAGCACAAAAGCACAAATTGCCCAGGAAGAAGTTGTTTACTTGGGTCAGAAAATTTCCAAAGGCAAAAGGGAACTTACTCAGAACAGAACAATTGCCATCAAAGCAGCTAAAGAACCCTCAACTGTACAGGAAGTCAGATCTTTCTTGGGCCTCTGTAATTTTAACAGAAATTGGATTGATTCTTATACTCAGTTATGTCAGCCATTAAATGATCTTTTAAAAGGAAACAGAAAATCAAAAGATCAAGTTAAACTCAATTCAGAACAAAAACAATCATTTCTGAATTTGAAAAAGGTCTTGTGTTCGGCACCAGCCTTAGGTATTCCAAACAACGGAAAACCTTTTACCATGTTTGTTCATGAAAGAGATGGTTACATGACTGCATTTCTAGCTCAAGAACATGGTGATCAGTTAAGACCAGTTGGGTACTATTCCCTTAAACTTGACAATGAGGCACTAGCATTTGGCAGTTGTTTACGAGCCATGGAAGCCACATGTCGAGCTGTAATGATGACATCAGGCCTTGTTCTAGACCAAAAATTAACCATTAAATGTCCACACTCAGTCCATTCTCTACTATCCATGAACAGAGTGTCACAAGTTACATCAGCGAGATGGACTAGGTGGACAGCAGTACTGGAAGCTCCCAACCTATGTTTTCACAAAGCTAGTCCTATAAACCCATCATCCTTGCTCCCGCTTCCCGAGGAACAAAAGGGAGAGGAGGGAGAAGGGCATGACTGTGTGAAAATAATAGAGGAAATGGAAGAAGTACGCTTAGTAGAAGAAGAGCCACTACAGAACCCAGATTTAATCCTATTCACTGATGGTTCCTCTTTTATTGACAAGGGTATCAGAAAAGCTGGGTGGGCAGTCACAAGCCCATACGAAGTATTAGCTGAAGGAAGCTTGCCCCCAGGTACATCAGCTCAGCAGGCCGAATTAAAGGCACTAACAGAAGCATGTCATGTGGCAAGAGATAAAACTGCTAACATCTATACTGACTCCAGATATGGTTTTGGAGTAGCACATGATTTTGGCCATCTGTGGAGAAAAAGAGGATTTTTCACAACGGCAGGTACACCTATCCGAAATGGACAGGAAGTACAAAATCTTCTTGAAGCTATGGTTTTACCAAAAGAAGTATCAGTTCTAAAATGCAAAGCCCATACTCATGGGGACTCTATGGAAGCAAGAGGAAATGCTCTTGCTGACCAAGCAGCAAGGGAAGCTGCCTCCCTTTGTGCCTCTCAGTGGCATCAGGAATCCAGTCACATTTACAAATTGGGAGTAACTACCTTATTACATGATTTACGTGAAATGCAGAATGATTGTACAAAGGAAGAAAAATGGACATGGTTAGAATCAGGTATTCAACCAGGTGATGATGATGACATTTGGAGAGAAGTTCAAACTTGTAAACCAGTTGCACCACAATCGCTAATGCCTTTTTTAGCTCAACAAATTCATTCATGGGGACACATATCACCTCAACAAATGATGGATCGATTCCATAGAAGTTGGTGTGGTAAAGGATTCAAAAAACATGCACAATTGGTAGCAAACCGCTGTGTAACCTGTCAAAAGAATAACTTGGGACCCATAACATCAATGCCTCAATTAAGAGCTCCTGCTCCTGCAGGTCCATTCCAGGATATACAGGTAGATTACATCAGCCTTCCTAAATGTCAAAAGTACAATGACGTCCTTGTAATAGTGGATAAATTCTCCAGATGGGTGGAAGCTGCTCCAGCTAGAAGAGGGACAGCTGCCCATACAGCCAAAGTGCTATGCAAAGACTTTATCCCTAGATGGGGAGTTCCAGCTAGCATTGACTCAGACAATGGATCCCACTTCACAGGTGCTGTTTGTAAGGAAGTCGGTAAACTACTGAACATTAACTGGAATTTACACGGTCCTTACATCCACAATCATCGGGACAAGTGGAACGTATGAATCGAACTTTGAAAGAAAGACTGTCTAAGTACAGCCAGGAAGGCATGAACTGGGTCCAAGCTTTGCCAATAGTGTTATGCAGTATTAGAGCTACACCAAACAGAACAACAGGCCTGAGTCCATTTGAAATCATCACAGGCAGACCAATGTCTCTGCCAGGAACTATTGACTTGTGGAAAGCAGACTGTCATTTAATGAGTGATACTTTGTTGTCTTACTGTCAAGATCTAACAAATGCAGTTAGCTCTGCTTCTCAACAGGTGTTAGCTGCTTGGGGAGATCCTCCAGAAGGTGGGCACGACCTGGTGCCTGGTGAAGAAGTGTACGTTAAAAAGCTGCAAAAGGAACCCTTAGGATCAAAGTGGGAAGGTCCTTTCGTAATCCTTCTCACCACCCAATCCGCTGTGAAGTTAAAAGGAAAGAAAAGTTGGATTCACGCATCACACGTGAAGCGCGCATACAAGTAAAATGTTTGCCGCAATTTTAATTTTCAGTTCTGTGATTGGCTTTGTGAACGTTGTATCAGAACTGAATAAGAACACATTCCTTTCCACATCTACGATATATGCTAAAAACTTTAATATTTCCAATTGTTGGGTATGCATTGCAACCCCTACTAACTCAGGGGAGGGTATTCCCTTTCTAACTATTCCCTTTAATGCTTCAGAAACGGCAGAATGGCACATCTATCAAAGTGTCCCTCACTCTGTGGTAATCCGTTCTGGAGCATATTCATGTGAAAAAGGAAGGTTCCAGGTTCGCATCCAAAAATATATTAAACTATGGAAATCTGCAGGTTATCCACTAAATACCTTTTTAGGATGGCACCAACTTAAATATAACCCTAACCAAAAACCTCAACATCTCAACCTCCCAACTAATGGTAAACAAAACTGATCAATTTGCTTCATGAGTAAGAACCCTAAAGGGATACAAATGGGTAATAGTATTTGTACTAATTATGTAGATGTTAACACAGCTTATAAATGTACAAACGATCTCTTACAAAGAGTTCTGCGGTCCTCAAAGATAACAGGCATACCTAATCTCAAAAATAATAAAACATTCGAAGACCGATGGTTCTTAGAAAATATTTACTTATATTCTGCTTATAATGGAACTTATTTTATTTGTGGTAATAAAGCATATCCCTGGCTCCCAACATCCTGGTCAGGATCTTGCTATTTAGGATACATTGTACCGGCCATTCGTCATGTGATTAATCTTCCTCATGCTTCAGAAGCAGTTGCTCGAAGGAACAAACGTTCCATTTTCTTAAAAGATGCAATTTTTGATAGAATGATTCCTTTCTATCAGGAAATGAGGATGGAGAATAAATTGAATAAAATAACAACCATCATACAAAACGTAGCAGATTACACCGCCACTGCCCTAGATAAAATTTCTGACGAAATGCGAGCAATTCGAACCATGGTATTACAAAATCGAATGGCACTTGACTATGTGCTAGCTGAAAAAGGTGGCACCTGCGCCCTGATTGGTGCAGAATGTTGCACTTTCATTCCCGATAACTCGAAAGAAGTTAAAGATTTGGCATTACATATCCAAAGCGAAATCAAAAAACTTGATCCACCCCAATTTATCTCTCTCTGGGATAAAATTTGTGGGTGGCTTGGACCCACTGGAATGTCCACAATAAGAATAATCTCATTCTCCTGTGTAGCTGTATTCACCATTTACATAACATACCAATGTGCTAAGTGCATAAAAAACCTATTCGCTAAACGCAGGGGACCAACTATCAGAATGATTCAAACTAACCCAACGGTACCCGTAATTGATGAACTTGAGCTGAAATACTATTATTGAAATATTACTGATCAATCAACTATTTGACTATTATTAACATATTGTATAATTTATTAATACTGAATCAGTAGGATCAAATTTGATTAATTCATTAATTATAATAATTATTTTGACTGTATTATTAACATTGTATAATTTATTAATACTGAATCAGTAGGGTCAAATTTGATTAATCCATTAATTATAATAATTATTTTGAAATGCCTGTTGTATTTTAAGTGTCAATTTTATTGTTTAAAACTGCAATGATTCTTTGCGCTTTTACCTATCCTATCGCATTAATGATGTATTTTAATCTTTTCTGATATATCTCAATTTTTCGATTTATCAAAGGGCCGACTGTAGAAGCCAGGTATTTCGAATACAACTAGTATAGGTAAAAGATAGCTGTTTAAGCATAAATGTTGAGCCCCAGTTTTAATACCCATTTATACAGCATAATTCACTTTTACTGAAGTCCGTTGTTCTGGCAAATGCATATTTTCAAAGACAGTGTGACATTAAAACAGCAAGATAATTTGACACTGCTTGTGCTAATTGTCAAGGACAGGGACTGAATACACAGCACCATTGTTCACAATGCCGATAACAGTTAGGTCAGAAAAGCTGATGTTGCACATTGAAGATGGACGGCTTGCCATCAAATCAAATGTGTTTGAGTCTAACCCAAACCAATTAGGATTATATTGGGGTGTAATTAGACGACTTAAGACAGATATGAAAGTGTATAACTGAAAAGTTTCTCCCGGCCATTTTAGGTTAGGTTTGGTTTTAGTGTTTAGTTTAGTCAGTTTTGTCCTTTATAGTCTCCATTTTAGAGATGTCTTTTGAGCGTTCTGTCAGTCTAACAGTCTGTGTCAGTGATGTTAGTCCACTTTTGACTTTGAGTTTGAGTTTAGCTGAAGATTAGCTCTCTCTCTCTCTTCATGTTTCATTGCCAGACTTTGACCTTTAAAAAGTTACTTTCGAGCTGTCTGCCTAAGCAAAGAAAGATAATGTCAGTAATTCTCTGAAAGCTTCGAATTGTCTACGAATTGCCTTTTAAATGACTTTCAAATTGTAATCAAGCGACTACAAATAAAACAATTCTTTTTGGCACCTGAGGAGTTTATACTGCAAATTTCTGCTGAGTTCCAGTATTCGCAAAGTGCTACTGATAACCGAATAGCAGAGATGATATAAATTCCTTCAACTATACACAGTCGAATAATACAAGGAATCGAACAACTTAACACAGTCTACAAATAGTACAAATCTTATAACTTGTCGTATTGCGCCAGGACTTGATTCATCAACTAAGCTTCCCCCAAACTTGGCGTGGTTCGACAGGTTAAGATCCTATAAATTAAAGATTCCTTCAGATGTTAAGATGCCTAAGATGTTAAGTCAGACTAAACGATCTACTATAAATATGTCTGCTTCTGACAAGTCAATGCCAACCATCCAAGACGTCATAAGATTACAGGAGGACGCTCCTGAGAGTGATAAACAAATGTGGAAACGGTTAGGTTGTACATATGATTCTGTTTCCTCTTTATGGACCACGCCTGCACATCAGACTTGTATGTCTGATGTGCTGGCTTTATGGGTCATTGAATGTGTACACTTTGCAACTCATTGTGGGGCTCGAGGGACTAGTGATTTGTTGCTGGACACTTGGTGGCACCCTAAAATGCAGGGGTTGGCCCAAAGTATCAGTAATCGGTGTTTGATTTGTCAGCAATATAACACCGGAAAAGGTATCTCTTGTGGGATGGGGCAAACCCCGTTGCCCAGTGGTCCCTTTGAGACGCTCCAAATGGATTACATTGAGTTGGAAAGGTGTCAATGTTATAAATATGTTTTGGTCATTGTGGATGTGTTCAGCAGATGGGTCGAGGCGTATCCGACTATCGATAATAAAGTTGCTACTGTGGTTAAAGTCTTGATGAGGGAATTCATTCCCCGGTACGGTATACCAGCTCAGTTAAGTTCTGATAATGGGCCTCATTTAATTGGACAAATTAACAAGGAGTTTTGCTCACAGTTGGGCATACGCCAGCAGTTACACTGTGCTTATAGACCGCAGGCGGCCGGGTTGGTTGAGAGACACAATCAGACCCTCAAAACTAAATTGGCTAAATTAAGAGCAGACACGGGACTGACATGGCTTAAGTTGCTCCCCGTTGCCCTCTTCCAGCTGCGGGTTACACCTGCGGGACCGGCCCGGCTCTCTCCCGCCGAGATTCTTTATGGCAGGCCTCTTAGAACTCCCTGGAGCCTGCAGGTTCCCAGACTGGTTCAGTTTCATCAGATGACTGAAGAGATGACCACCTATGTTCTAGCCCTCACGCAAGTGCTCAAGGAACTCCATGGCCAGGTCCACGCGGCTCACCAGCCATCGCCCCCAGTACTTAGCTCACTTTCAGTCCAGCCCGGTAGTTATGTCATGGTCAAAAATTGGACTAGGAAGGGATCGGAGCCGCGATGGGACAGGCCCTTCCAAGTTCTCCTTACCACCCCCACAGCAGTTAAAGTGGAGGGGCGAAGTGCTTGGGTCCACCTACATCACTGTAAATTGAGTCCATCTCCACTACTGTAAAAGGTCGGATACTAAACTGCCTCCCTTCTCCAGTGCTATTTTACAGGTGTGGAGCATGATGGAGTGGCTACGCATCGTCTGTATGATATTTGGCCTCACTTCGCTTGGCGTGTTATTGGCGATGGACATGGAAAAGGGGAATATTATGTATCTGTGTAGCCCCAACCAATCTACAAGGTGGTCCATTGTCAGCATTCCGAACCACTGCCTGAGCAAGTCACTCTTCCTTACGATCCGGATTCAGCACCACCGGCTATTTGCCTTCCCCTTCCTCGGGATAATTCCCATTCACAGTACGATAGGCTGCGACGGTGGAGGGATTACATACCTAGCCACTTCACTCCCAATAGGGATTCCCGGTCGTACGAGAATTGCTTCAGCAGTGAAGGATATGGCTGTTTGCTGGTAGAGGTGGACACAAATATAACATGTCTGTTTCCCACCTGTACGGACAGGAGGTGCCATATCACCCAGGCGTCTGGCCAATGCGTTTGTTACAACACCACTTGCGTTCCATTGAACGCCGGCCTCCAGCTCCTTTGTGGCTGGGCGAATGTCTCTCATATCACTGTTGGGACTAGGGCTTTCTGCATTTCTAGGCGGCCCGAATGGGCGTTTCAAAGTTGGATAAACTGTGCTACTGGAGGGTCCTTACGCAACCGATATGCTGATTGTGATGCTAGCCTGCACACGGAGCAAGGATACTACTTTTTATTTAATGGTACAGCGACCAATGTTTTGTCACCCCCATTTCCCCGCCGAATTGCTATAGGGACTCTAGTCCCTACCACAGTCCCCTGCCCTTCGGCGTGGAACCTGCATAATCAGTTAGCACGCCGGGCAGTCTCTGCTGAATTTTGCGAGAACTGGAAAAAACCTCAGGTTCTTGCACCCAACCGGGGCCACTCAGCCGGGTGGGGCATTCTGGGCGTATTGACACTGGGAGGTGTGGGGGGTTCCTTGGCTGTCAGTGATCGGAATTATTTTATTTGCGGCCTTACCATCTTGGGAAATGAAACCTTGGGAGCCCTCGGGGCAATAACCAAGGAGTTGTCTCAGCTACGGTTGTTTGCAATGCAGAACCGGTATGCTCTTGACTATCTTCTGGCCCGTGAGGGTGGGGTATGCGCCATAGTGCAGGGCAAGTGTATCGTGGGAGTTCAAGACTTGACCGCTAACATCACTAAATTTATGGATCGCATACGGGATCACTTGGACGGGATGCAGGATCCTGGCTCTTGGGGTAACTGGGGATTTGGAGGTTGGAAGGACTGGTTGATAAATATGGCCATGTATCGAGTGGTAGCTATCGGCTGCATCTTTGTGGGCCTGGCCATCCTTAAATGTGTGATGGGTAGAATGCGGGGTGCACTGGATCAGATCACCGCCCCAAGAAATTTAACTGTTAAAATCCATGAGGGTGAAGCAGATGAAGGGGGGCTAAGACAGGAATTGGAAATGCAGCGACAGGTCTTTTTAGATGAGGAACCGTAGCTATGGATTGGATAGTTCGGTTATCATGGAATGATAAAAGGAGGGAATGACGAATGTGATGTAAAATAGTTACTTTAGAGATATTAGTTAATGTAATGTAGAAATAAGCCACTTTGATTCTGGCAAGTAGAGACAAAGGATTTTAGACCGCATGGAAAAAAGCAGGAAGAGGTGTGTCTTTGAGAGCGATGTTGAATTGATAGGGGCCGGAGAAAGGGATTGGAAGTGAGCCAATCAGAATAGATCAAACAAGTCAGGAGGGACATAGGATGACCTATGGGTGTCGAGTATGTGAAACTTGATGCCATTTGAATGTATCAGTACTGATCTCTTTGTCTGGGACATTCACTTAGTTCCCGGGGCTGCAGAGAGCAACATGTTATCTGTATCACTGTGGACTAGGTAGCTTGCAAGCTGAATAAAATAACTAATGTTATACCTGCAAATCCATCTCGACTTTTATTGAGGCCAGACTGACGGATAAAGAAATTTGCGATTCAACATTTGGTGCCGAAAACCTGGATTTCTCAGGGCGATCCTGGTTTCAACTGCAAAATCAGAATTAGACTGATTATGAACAGGAGGATGGGGAACGAGTGCCCTCAATGTAGAACTGGAAAATGACCGCACATTGATTGTTCCCCTCTTCTTATCGTCTGATTAGTCTGGTCACTCGCGGTTGGCACAGAAAGACCGCCTCGACGAAATCACAGGTCAGTCTGGGGATTAGCATTTTAATTGATGGGATTTCATTTGTGAGTTAATTCGGCTGGGGTAGGCTATATTGTTGATGGGACATTTAAAACTATAAATGGTTCAACTTCAATTGTGAGTTAATTCGGCTGGGGTAGGCTATATTGTTGATGGGACATTTAAAACTATAAATGGTTCAACTTCATTTGTGAGTTAATTCGGTTGGCTCAAGGCGTTTGCTTCCCAATGAACGGTCGGAAATAAAAATAAAGAATGCAGGATGCTTTATGGAAAGTGGAAGAACCGTGACAACGTCGTGTTTGCCAAATTGCAACAGCCGTCCAGAATT